>NC_136059.1:619656798-620164298 GCF_964261635.1 Lissotriton helveticus | reverse complement strand
CCATAACAAATCTCAAGCGAGACGCCGTGGGGTGCACTGGGAGGGAGAGACGGTGCGAACAGGCCTCTCCCGCCTCCCCAGGTGGAGGCTTCCCAGCTGCACCCTCAGCGCTCCAGGCGCCCGGAAAAGGGTTCTTCCACTGTGGCCATGCTGCAACGTCTCGCCCGGCAGGGTGGAGCCCGTCCGCTCATTTGACCCCGCGATCGCCAGTAGCTACCGAACTCTCAAAATGGCGGTCGACCTGGCAAGAGCGGGCCCAGCATAAAGAAATGGCCCGGTCACTGGTTGACTCCACCACCGTAGTCCTCCACGACCTTGAAGATTCTAGAGGAGCCGCGGGAGTCTCCAACCCCCGATGGGGAATGACTGCCATGATCGCCCGTGGAGTGACGAAACTGTATCCGCGGGACGTCGGCGCTCCCATGCTGGCGCCAGCCTCACTTTGAATTACTAGAATCCTGCAGACCTCAGTTCCGGTGAAAGCACAGTGTGACCCGGTAGGAAAAATTGTTGCACCCCCTCCCCTTTTTCACTGATAGTTCAAACCACCGATCCTTTCCTTTGCGCTTTTAACGGAACTTTGGACTGCCTCCCCCTCTTTTACATTTTCTAGAGAAAACAAAAGATTAACCACTACATTAGCATAGCAGTTGACACCAGAACTGTTTTCAAATTTAAAACCAACAACATCTTCAACAAAATCCTTTTTGTTTCTGCTGTGACCCTGCTACAGCACAGGCATTGTCCCCAGCAGTAATTCTGCGATGCCGGTAAGAATAGCTGTGGTGCCTACTGGACTCACTCACCCCCGCGGCGCCCCACGCCGTTATTTGCTGGGCGGCAACTTACTAGACATCACTTTCGTGCCATCTAGATTTCAGCGCGTTCTGCTGCCTTGGAACTATTCGCACAACAGACCGCTACTGACAAGAATATTTCATTATTGGTGCTGTCAATTTCAATAAATCTATTGGATAATTCAAAAGAAATTGCCACGGTCTCTTCGTTGTTTAAATGTTTTTACTGTTTTTGTTTTGTTGTATATATTTATATGTTATTAAAGTTTTATATTCCTACTACTTTGTTGGAGTGCTATATATTTTTAATGTGACACATAATTGTAAAAACTTTGATGTACCAAGAGTCATTCCTGGAATCTTCCGCTTCAGGCTCGGTCCCCTCCCCAATCACAATACAGGATGGTTTTCAGATAGTAGGAACACGTGTGGTGTGACGGATCTCATCGGGTGTGGGCCTTGATCTACTATAACTCCTTTGAAGAGGGGTGATTCTTTACAGCTGGGGCCATAAACTACATCTGGTGATAGCCTGGACAATCGGACACAGAGGAAGAGGAGTGTCAGAGGGTGCGGTAGTGAATAGGGCGAAAGGGAGGTGTCGGGCGGGCACAGAGTGTGATTCTCAGGGAAGAGCTGCGCAGATGGGGGGAGGTTTATTGCCCATGCATAAGACAGAGAGCGGGGGTGACCAGTGCCTGGGGAAGATGCTTGCGAGGGTGAGGAGCCATGCTACGAATCGACAGCGTGCAGAGAGTGGGTCTGGTCAAGGCATCTAAAATGGCTGCCGTGCACCACAAAAGTGTGGCATTTCAAAAAAGGCAAGATGGCGCAAACAATGTTTTTCAACACTTCCTCATTTCCTTCGAATCGAACGTTAACAGACGTTGGGGCATATTACCAAAGTTAAGCGATATTTATCGCTAACGATGCTTACCAACGAATTTTTTACCGCTAAGCATCGTCAGAAATTATCGAAGATAAACCTTGCTATTATCAAGGTTTATCGCAAATGCGATAATAAACGGCTGCAATGCATGAATATCGCTAAAAACTCAGCGATATTCATGCATTACCGAGCTAATGCTCTTAGCCATGTTATCCACCTCCCATTGGATAACATGGCTAAGAACTGCTCAGGGCAGGTGTTACTTTTTGGAGATATTCGCGCTTAGCGCGAATATCTCCAAAAGGAGATAGATATCTTGCATGTTGTAATGCAAGTTATTGTGGTATATGGAACTCATACCATCTCTCAGGAAAGCAGAAACTAATCCTTTTGGGACCGCCTAAAAAGGCCTAGGGGGTGAGGAGTACTCTACTTTGCCCCCTTTTCACGTTCCGAACTATTTTATTTTACTCTCTTCTGTAATTACACAAAATAGCAGCGATAAGATGCATCGGAGACACACAGTGAGAGAAAGGAGGCCGGAGATGAAGAAGAGATGTCAAATACACATTGGAGATAATATAGTGGCAGAAGGGAAGTAAATATGAGTAAACTTACCATGTAACATAAAAATGTTGCACTCTATACTATAAGTCTCATTTTATACTACAATCACTTCGCTACAACCTCATAAATTAAAAATAAAAATGAATAATGTCTCAAACAATTTTTGATTTCTAAATATAAATTTATTCTTCAGAATTTTCTAAATTTGAAAGAACTAGTAACATGTCCTCATCAGCAATGTCCTCATGAAAAGTCTGCAATGATGATTCTTGTAACTCTATGGTCTCCAAACATTCGATAAATTCGCCATCAAGAGATTGATCAAAAAAATCATTCAAGTCATCTCCTCCTTGTGACAATATTTCATTATTGGTGCTGTCAATTTCAATCAATGTAGTGGAATCATTCAAGTCATCTCCTCGTGACAATATTTCATTATTGGTGCTCTCAATTTCAATCAATGTAGTGGAATCATTCAAGTCATCTCCTCCTTGTGACAATATTTCATTATTGGTGCTGTCCATTTCAATCAATCTAATGGAATCATACAAGTCATCTCCTCCTTGTGACAATATTTCATTATTGGTGCTCTCAATTTCAATCAATGTAGTGGAATCATTCAACTCATCTCCTTGTGACAATATTTCATTATTGGTGCTGTCCATTTCAATCAATCTAATGGAATCATACAAGTCATCTCCTCCTTGTGACAATATTTCATTATTGGTGCTCTCAATTTCAATCAATGTAGTGGACAATTCAAAAGAAATTGCCACGGTCTCTTCATTGTGAGCCATTTTATTTTGAAATTGCTTGCTGTAAATTGCAGAAAAAAATAATCACTTTCATTTATCGTTTTTAGTAATACATAATATAAAAGTAACTTTATCAAGTATTTAGTATAATAGAAGGACTGCAAATAAATAACAGAAAACATTTTTCAAATTATCTTCAAGTGTACAACATAGTTCCCCTTACAAATTAACAACTCACCTTTTTAAAAGTAGGAGAAGTGTTAGTACTGTGTAAATCAAACACCCGAAATTCACCACCAAAAATTCCTCACAAATGTACCTCAGACAGTAGTATCACAAAATGGCTGTGGTTTCCTCTCATTTGACATATATACATAACCAATTAACTTTCATCACACACAAATACAAAACCAAACTAACATTTTAATTGGTTCTAAATTTCAACACTTTCAAATGTGTTTTCCCCATGCAATTTTCCATAGGACATTTACATACGTCTACAGCCTGAATGGCTGAACGGAATTACACCAAACTTGGCAAAATGGTACATCAAACCTAAGAGGTCAGGAAGGATCTACTATGCCCCCTTATGGTCATTTCCCCCTTCGCTTTGGCCTCCTCTTGTCTCTCAATCCTACCGAGAGACAAGATGGCGGCCGCTACGGACTGTTTGGAATGTTGACAGACGCCGGAGAACCAATCAGCTTCGCAAAGCTCCGTAACGCGAAAAGTACGCGAAGCGGAGCGCTGTTACAGATATATATCTTTTTTTGAACGTTAATTTCTCAAAATCCACTGGAGCACATATATTGAGACCTAGCAAAGGCACATCGGGCTACCAGTCCCTAATATTTTGCCAAGTTTCGTGCAAATCCATTCAGCCGTTCGATTATTATTATTTATTTTTTTTTTTGCCCCGCGGGGCCCTTTTAAAACCTCCACATCAAACGTAGGGGGTCAGCGAGGATCTACTATTCCCCCTTATGGTCATTTGCCCCTTCGCTTTGGCCTCCTCTTGTCTCTCGATCCTACCGAGAGACAAGATGGCGGCCGCTACGGACTGTTTGGAATGTTGACAGACGCCGGAGAACCAATCAGCTTCGCAAAGCTCCGTAACGCGAAAAGTACGCGAAGCGGAGCGCTGTTACAGATATATATCTTTTTTTGAACGTTAATTTCTCAAAATCCACTGGAGCACATATATTGAGACCTAGCAAAGGCACATCGGGCTACCAGTCCCTAATATTTTGCCAAGTTTCGTGCAAATCCATTCAGCCGTTCGATTATTATTATTATTATTTTTTTTTGCCCCGCGGGGCCCTTTTAAAACCTCCACATCAAACGTAGGGGGTCAGCGAGGATCTACTATTCCCCCTTATGGTCATTTGCCCCTTCGCTTTGGCCTCCTCTTGTCTCTCGATCCTACCAAGAGACAAGATGGCGGCCGCTACGGACTGTTTGGAATGTTTACAGACGCCGGAGAACCAATCAGCTTCGCTTCACAAAGCTCCGTTGCGCGAAAAGTACGCGTACTGGAGCACTGCCCGGTCCGCTGTTACAGATATATATCTTTTTTTAAACGTTAATTTCTCGAAATCCACTGGAGCACATATATTGAGACCTACAAAAGGCACATCGGGCTACCAGTCCCTACAATTTTGCCAAGTTTCGTGCAAATCCATTCAGCCGTTCGGGCTAAAAGTGAGGCCAACCGCCCTATGGAAAACTCAATGTTAAAAACACGTTTTGGGACCCCCCTTTTTTCTCGGCCCCCCCTTGACGAACCCCCCACAATTTTTCAAGGGCTGCTCAGAAACAAAATGTGCCATTTTCCTGAAAATTTCAGCCAATTCCGTCCACAAACGCCAAAGTTATTAGACATAGAATTTTCAAAAATCCCATAGAGAAAAAATCCTAACTATATATACCTACTGGCGACCGCCAGTAGGTAATATATATATATATCTATATATATATATATATTCAATGAAAAAACCATAGGTTTCAGGGACGTTATAGTTAGTTGGACATTTCACTCATACAAAACAATAGAAATTCCTTTGTTATAGTTAGTTCAGCTAACTATAACTCGTACCCCCGCAATGCACTGCTGATGACGTCACATATTACATCATTCATGACATGGTCAGTGACATCACTGATAACACCACTGATGACATCTCAAATGACATCACTGATGACATCATCCAGTGACTACGTGTTTCTTTAAAATATAAATATGTTTTATATATATATGTAAAAACCAAAGGGGATAATGGACGGAGCGTTGACAATACAAACACTCACCCCCAGTCAACTGATCTGGGTTTAATCCATCACCATTCTTTAGCTCACGCCAGTTCAGACATGGCCATATGCAAATCAGTCTGACCCTGTGCCTCATGGGAACAGTCCAGCCCGAACTGCCAAGCCATGTCTTCCCTGGACTGGAATCAAGCTTCCCAGGACCGGTTTCTGGCATTACAGCCGTCTTCAGCTGGGTTTGCTTGAATCCAGTGGCAAAGTGAGCAAGGGACATGGCTTGGCAGTTCGGGCTGGACTGTTCCCATGAGGCACAGGGTCAGACTGATTTGCATATGGCCATGTCTGAACTGGGGTGGTGGAGTGAGCTAAAGAACGGTGATGGATTAAACCCAGATCAGTTGACTGTGGGTGAGTGTTTGTATTGTCAACGCTCCGTCCATCACCACCTTTGGTTTTTCTTTATATATATATGTGCCAAGGTGTATTGAATAATTAATGAGTGTATAAGAGTCAGGATGCATGATTAAGTATGTGTGTGACTGACTGTATAAGTGAGTGATTAATTGTGTCTTACTTAATGCATGTGTTAGCGATTGATACAGACATTCACACAGTCTAGGTTTTCAGATGGTGTGTAAGTGGTTCCATGGTTTGGTTAGCAGCTAAATGAGGATCTATATGGTCTATTGACTGCTTGTCTGAGTGTCTTTATGGGTGCCTGAGTGTCTGTGTGCGTGGGTGGGGGCTGTGACTCTGTGCATAAATGTGTGAGTTGATAATTCACTGTGTATATGTGTTCAAGTCTGTATCAGTGAACAGCTGTATGGTCGGGTGAATTTGTGTATGGATGTCTTGGTGAGTGAATGGATGCCTCAGTGGTACATCTGTGAGTAACTGCCTATGTCAAATGCAGTATATGTGAGTGTTGGACTGTATAAATGACTATTTGTGTGAGTGAGTGATTGTGAGAGTACCTGTATGGACCAGTGTGTGCTTGTATTAGTTATTGTATTAGAGTGAAAGTATGTGTTAGTATATGTTTAAATAAGTGAGCTGGTATGTGTATAACTGTACAGGTGAGTAAATAAAAGTGTGATTCATTATTTCCATTACTGACTAGGTGTTCTGAATAACTCTATGAATAAGACTCGGTGTTTGAGTGTCTGTACAGATGTATGAGTGGATATGATAATGTATTGATAGCTGACTGTTTGTAAGAGTGACTGTATGGGTGAATGAATTGATGTGTGTGTAGACATAGGAATTAGTCAGTGGATATGTACTAACTGGTATTCGTATGTTCATGGTTTCGAAAATGATAGTCTGTATTTTACAGTGGGTGTATCAAGTGTTATATGAGAGTCTGATGAGGTGCATCGGATTGTCACGTGGATGATGTCATCAGTGATGTCATTTGAGATGTCATCAGTGATGTCATCATTGATGTCACTGACCATGTTATGAATGATGTAATATGTGACGTCATCAGCAGTGCTGAACTAACTATAACAGGGGAATTTCTATCGTTTTGTATGGTTGAAATGTCCAAATAACTATAACGTACCTGAACATATGGTTTTTTCAGTGAATTTCTGAGGTTTTATTAATGCTAATTCCTAACTATAATGTCTATAAAACCTATGTTTTTTTCAATGAATTTCGAAGGTTTTTTAAATGTTTATTTCATATTTGACTATTTATAAAACCTATAATTTTCCTAATTTTTCACAATATTTTGCAACTCTATTATCCTTTTTTAACTTTTAAAATGTAATATTTTATATCTTCCCCCCAAAATATGTATATCATTTTTTCTTTTTTTGGGAGAAAACGAAAGTCCCGTACCGGTAGTCTACCAAGCTCCATCAGCACGTGAATCCTATTATTGAAATGAGGCGCATTTTGTATCCGACGGGTTCGTGGCACCGCATCCCGTGTAACAACATATTTGTATGAGGCTGCGCCAGCTGCTAGTATGGTATGCAACGGGTACGCAGTGCCAAGCCGCGCATTACACTATGTACATATCGGGTCACGCCTGCTGCGCGTTGCGTATGCGATGAGTGCACGCTGCCAGCGCCTGTCTTACGCCATAGACGTATGGTGTCGTGCCAGGTACGCCATTCCCTCATTTTTTTTCTGTTTCAAAGGCATATGTAAATAACTTTAAAGTGTATATGAGACCAAGCGATAATCTAAAATATTTTAAACATTTATATATTTCTAACTGTAATAAACTTATATTATAGTAAATATATTGTCTCAAAATCGCGCTGGGTGCGGACTCCTTGCACGCTGAGTGCGCGATTGTCATGTGACCTTAAAAAAAAGCATTTCATTAGTGATAACATCTCCCATTTTAGCAGTTGCAAAACGCCACCCATTTTAGTTATTTTCTCTACAGCATTTGATGAGACACACCTCTTCTGCTTAGAGAGCTTTTTTGAAACTTTTTGCTATGTACACATATCTTACAATACACACAACATGCAACCACCATCTTCATCAATATTCATCGTCTGTAAAGTAGCCTTCCACCTGTGATAGCCATACACCTAAAAGTTACATAACCGAAGTTTTCCCTACTACTAGAGGTAACATGGTTGTATACGCTGTCCACAGCACAAAGTAATGTAGTGCGGCCCAGGGACAGTATCATGCATAGATAATGAACACACGGACACAGATAGATAGTGGAAGTGGGTACGGGCACGTGCTCTTGACACCTTTTTATTACCAGGGTCACATATCCAGTGACGTTTGTGGTGGATGCGTGTTGAGAGACTGTAAACCAGCCCTTAGGGAATGGTTGCTGCTACCATCAACTACAACAGTAATAATTGGATCACACACAGACATTCAATAATAAAAGAATCAATAGTTTGTGCTGCAGTAACGTAGGGACATTAGATGTGGAATAATACAGAAAATTATTCTATCGTAAAAGAACCACAACTTGTGGTATACTGAGACACAATCAATAGATCTGAAATAATACACAAAACGATTGTATCATAAAGGGTCCATCAATTCTAGTGCACTCAGATAGCCACATCAAAAGCATTCAGCATGTGCACAGCCAGCGATGATGTGTGCTGCAGAGAGAATGGTCAGCAAGGGCCCACAGCTATGTAAGGTGGACTTGAGTTACACAGTTTGTCATACGAGAAGCAACAAAAAGTGTGTGCGGAGCCTGGGATGATGCATATGTGTGGTGCAGACAGAGTGCACTGCAGCAACGTCTTTTCCTACAGGGAGATAACCCGCCTGTGGAAGTACATCCTGATGATAGCAGCACACAGTAAATTCACCCAGCCAAGCGCCGAAGATCGCCGAGTTTGAACCAAAAGAACGAGGCGCTATAACCGCAGCGTTCCAATAATGCAGACGGCGCTATTAATCCCGACCCTTCTGACTCTCCTGCTTGTACCGTACAGAAGCTGCTGCAGAGGCCGAGGCTGGGCAAAGCCAGACGAGCGGATGAGCCTAGGCAGCTGCTAGGAAGCTTGGGACCCCAGAGATCAAGAGACAGAGGTGACCACTGCGATGGAAGAGAGGCCCTGGTCCGAGAGAGCTCGCCCGCCATTTTGTGCGCCCGGACCCTGCGCGCTCCGGCGACAACGAGCTCCACCTCCACGGCCCAGGGGCAGACGAGGGAGCGCTGGAGCGCGGTGGAGCTGTGAAGTGGTCCGAGTGTACTAGTGCCCCTTCTGCACTGCTTTGATCGGCTGGGCATCGATGGAGCCCGGACTGCGGAGGCGAGGAAGACCACGACCACCATTTTGCATTCTTCCGCCTCAGGCACCCGGGGTGAACATCAGCCCTGTCCAGCAGCCCCTGACTACCAACGCTGCGGCGGCAACCTGAACCACGAAGGTACCGGGCTTGGGGCGTGTTGACATTGCTGCTGGGGAAGCACAGTGCCAGGGGGCGTTTTCTCCCGCCGCTATTATTTATGACCCTGGCCCTGAATAGCCGCGGCCTGTCTCTGAGCGGCGGCATCCTATGAGACCCGGATTCCCACACCTGATGTTCCGCACAGTCTGGGAAGCTAGGTGGATGTTCCTCACTACTAAGCGCCAGCCCGCCTGCTGCCGCTGATATTCCGCAATCATCCTGCCATAAAGCAGAGTGGGCCCAGGCGCACACACGCCCCGACTCTCCGGAGCCTCCGATCTTTTACCGGGGGCATAGCGGTGAGTGTGGTTGGACCTCTGACTCCCCTGGCAGGCACCTCGGCTGGGGTGCTGGACTTGATATTTTTGCCCCTACTGTTGCACAGAACCCATGTACGCTCTCTTAAGTCATCCTGGTGCACAGGAGACCCTCGGGGATTGTGTGCTTGTGCATGACTGTGCGTGTGATGGTATGGACATGTATTTGGGTGTTTTTGTACTAGAGCATGTGATTCTATGTGTGCTCTTGTTGGTACGTGCAGATGTTTCTGTATGTGTGCTTATGTCTGTGCGTATGATGGTGTGTGCATGTACTTGAGTGTTTTTGTACTAGAGCATGGGATTGTACGTGTGCTTGGGCGTGTTTCTGTATATGTGCTTGTGTGCGCCCTCTGTTCGCATATGAGAGTGTGTGCGCACACTTGTGTGTGCTTGTGCATGTCTGGGCGTGTGATGGTTTGTGTTGTGTGCATGTACCTGTGTGTACGTCCTTGGGTATTTTTGTTCTGGGGCATGTGATTGTATGTGTGCGTCTGAGCGTTTATGAGAGTGTGAGCGCATTTGTGTGTGCTTGCACATGTCTGTGCATGTCTGTGCATGTGATGGTATTTGCGTGTGCATGTACTTGGGTGTTTTTGTACTAGAGCATGGGATTTTACGTGTATTTGTGTTTTTGGATGTTTCTGTCTATGTGCATGTGTGTGTGCGTATGTGCGCATATGAGGGTGTGTGCCCACTTTTGTATGTGATTGTGCATGTCTGGGTGTGTGATGGTGTGTGCACACTGGATTTGTTATTCGTTTGCAGCCACTGCCCTGGAAATTTACTCTAACTGCTAGATTCCTGACCTTTAAGATGACCACCAGTGTACAGTACAGTCCCCTTCCTGACCCCAAGATGGCTTCCATAGTGGTCCCATCCACGTTGTTTTACTACCCTGGGACAACAATTGGACATTGAACAGACCATGAACCTATCCTCTAACCTGTTTGCACATCAGGACTTGGAACCTGTGGAACTTACCCCAACTGTAGAGACCAAGCGATTTGGCTGATTCCCGGTGGAGCTACCATATAGCTAAAGAGGAGATGGGGTGTGGACTCCCCCCCTGCCATCTCCTACCCAGCAGGACCTTGGGCAGATTTTCCCCTCGTCTCTAGTCCTATCTTCCTCCTACCCCTTTACCATATCCCCTTACCCTTCCTTGTGCCATTTACCCTGTCCCCTATGTTCTTTAAATGCTTTTCCTGATAATTATGTAATTCTTAACTGGTATAAATTGCAACATTATTGTTCTTCATGTAAAGCGCTCTGTTTCCTTCGGGTCTAGCCAGCACTATATAATAACTCATTAATTTAAATATGTTCCCATTTAGCACTCTTTCTCTCTTTGTCTACTTCCCTAGCTCCTATCCCCTCTCCCCTGAATCTCTCACCTCGCCTGCTAGTCTGCCTAGCCCCCTGTCCTTTGTGCCCTTTGACTAAGCACTCCTTCTCTCCTTGTTGGGGAAAGATCCAATATTTATACTCTGGAGTCTCAGCAAACCCGCTGAGAGAATCCACTGCACCAAGGGAGCCACTATCAGCTGAGGTATGGTATGGCACCCCTGGCCAAAGCACTCCCTCTCCCCTTTTTGGGGAAGGATCCAGTTTGTAGGCCTTGGAGTCTCAGAGACCCCTCTGAGAGAGTCCACTGCGTAAAGGGAGCCTCCAGCCACAGAGATTGAGAAGCAATACCACTTCCCCTGGGTTCACAGTTTACTGGACTTTGGATGTTGCTTTGACTTGTCTACCGGTTTGTGTCCCCTTCGACCCGCCCCTCCTCTTTCCATGCTGTGTCCTTCACCCTCCTCTTCTCTTTCCCGCCTCATTAACCCTCCCCTGAATCTTTCCCCTTATGTATTTGTGCTTATTGTTTTATCTCGACCTTACAAGTAACTATGTTGCCATGCTCTAATAACTGTGTAACCTTTGTAACAATGGAACCTGTAACTATGATCGGATGCTCATGTAAAGCACTCTGATACCTCCGGGTCTAGCCAGCGCTATATAAAACCTTTAAAATAAAATTAAAAATAAATACCTCATCTACAATACCGACTCGATCTGAATTGTTAACACTGCTGTCTGCAGTGTTAATTGAAGGCAGTACTCACAGACATCCATGAATACTCTTTCTCACTTCCTCTTCATAAAATACAACAACATAAATTACAGAAAACCATGCAATAAATAAATCAAAACAATTCGAATTGCGATTTCTGCTGTCCATAGTGTAGACTATTCACTGTTCCTTTGCACTTGCAAGATAAATTTGGTCATTGTAGTAAACCTATAAGTCATCTAAAAAAATGTCTTCAAGCAAGTATACTAAAAGGATATTGTGTATATTTCAATAGACGTTGTAGTTACTTGACTACTGGATTCTGTAATTAAACAATCACCACTCGATCTGAATTGTGAAAACTTCTGTCTGAAGTGTAGGCCAGAGGAAGCGGTCAGCAAGGGCCCACAGCTACGTAACGTGGACTTGAGCTGCCCAGTTTGTAATACGCGAAGCAAAAAAAAGCGTGTGCGGAGCCTGTAATGATACGTATGCATGGTGCAGACAGAGCGCACTGAAGCAAAGTCTTTTCCTATTGGACTGCGTCATCTACAACAGCGACTCAATCTGAATTGTGAACACTGCTGTCTGCAGTGTTAATTGAAGGCAGAACTCAGACAACCATGAATACTTTTTCTCACTTCCTCTTGACAAAATACAACAACATAAATTACAGAAAACTCTGCAATAAATAAATCAAAACAATTCGAATTGCGAATTCTGCTGTCCACAGTGTAGACTATTCAGTGTTCCTTTGGACTTGCAAGATGAATTTGGTAATTGTAGTAAACCTATAAGTCATCTAAAAACAACTCTTCGAGCAAGTATACTAAAAAGATATTGTGTATATTTCAACAGACGTTCTAGTTACTTGACTACTCGATCTGAATTGTGAGGCCTGCTGACCATAGTGTAGGCCAGAGGCACTATTCATTAACGCCTCACAGCCACGTCCCATTGAATTCAAAAGCATGGAGTTGGTGGCACCAGATCGGAGGGGGTACACAGAAATAATCACAGACTTTAACTTCTGATATCCTCAATCATAGAATCAAGACCCCGTTTCACTGTTCGGACCTGCTGTACAGCGGTGTACTCCACCAACTGGTGTCAACCAAGCACAATAATCATGTGCAACAGTTAGCTACGCAAGCACAGAGTCTGATGCACTTCAACAGAG
This sequence comes from Lissotriton helveticus, assembly GCF_964261635.1. Lineage (NCBI taxonomy): Eukaryota > Metazoa > Chordata > Amphibia > Caudata > Salamandridae > Lissotriton > Lissotriton helveticus. The sequence goes on along the minus strand of NC_136059.1, from coordinate 620,151,566 downwards.
GGAGTTCTATGAAAACCAAGCAACAAGTAATATCAGACATCTTCCATTGTGGGATCAAGACACCATTCCATTGTTGGGACCGAGAGTTGGTTGCACCTGGTCGGAGGTGGTACACAGAAATAATCACAGGCTTTACCTTCTGACATCCTCAGTCATAGAATCATTTCACTGTTTGTACCTGCTGTACCACGGTGTAGTCTATAAACTACAGTCAACCGAGCCCAAGAATCCTGTACAGCAGTTACCTACGGAAGCACAGAGTGTGATGCATCTCAACGGTGGGAGTTCTGGGAAAAGCAAGCAGCAAGTAATATCGGACATCGCCCATTGTGGGAGCAAGACCCCGTTCCACTGTTGGGACATAGAGTTGGTGTGCCTGTGTCGCGGTAGCCAGTGTTGATCTCAGGAGCATTCTGAGCTCGCAGACAGCGGCCCAGGAGCTTCTGCCGGCATGTGGTGGGCCCTATTTCACATACGGCGGTGTCGAAAGATGAACTGTGCGGCATATATGCATCGCAGTGTCCATGACGGTATCCGAGTACCAGCACACTGAGAGCATCATTCACGCAGCCACCTTCGCACCCGGCGGCAACATTGTGGTGGTGTAAGCTGCGCAGACCTGGTGGACACGTTCGTCATTCCGTAAGAGAACCACACCCAGAAAAATGTGCCTTTTATTAATACCCCTACGTTAGCCTTGCGTACACCGAGCCAACCCACTACGCTACAGATTTGGGGGGGAGGGGGCACGTATGCGCTATGTTTTCGTAATCTTCCCTACTGACTGTACTATCATGGTTGCGTCCACTATCCACTTCACTCAATAGACCATCAGTGTATGTTGATATGTACATGTTTGTGCTCTGCATACTCAAGTCTGTCAGGCACATCCCCTCAACACTTTGCATTGTATACTTTTATAATCGAGAATCACATGCCACCTTCGCACATACTTTGCTCCCATCTCTCCCCACATTCTGCATTGTGTGGCAGAGGTGCTATGCCATGTTTGGCTTGTGTACATGGCTAGCCACGGTTCCCACAGTACGTAGTGTCATTGTGTCTGCTAGGTGTACATGTTGTTTGTCATGTTGTATGTGATTATACAAGGTATCACTTTTATACACGAGCAGTGGTTTCTCCCATTTACATATCGCTGTCTTAAAGAGCATACAGACGTTTTTTCTCACAGGTGAAAACTGCGACCACAATGGCAGTCCTTCATTACTATCCAAGAATGTCCAACTGCATGCCGCTTCTAAGTTTACAGCCCCCAATCTTGTGTGCTTTCTTAAAAGCACGTCAACTCCCACAGTTAGACCAACATTCACACAGCTTTCTAACGGCAGTTATCTGCTTCTCAATAATATTCACTCCTACAGAATGTGAGCTGGCATACCGTATGTCCTTACAATTTCAAACCGAGTGACTTCCTGTGGCAATGTCTATTCCCACACACACAAAGTAACTCCCAAACTTCAACTTGGCCTTCAATCCCTACTTTGAAAAGAGATTTCATTAAACTAACCAAACTGAAAGTGCTTTTGTTCAGAACAGTAGTGTCTCTCACGTCTGCAAAATAAATTTATCGACTGCAGATAGCACAAACTTCAAGTAAAATACAGTCACTTTTAAATACAAACCTCCCATTACAGTTTGTGAATTGTTACAGAATTTTCAACACATCTCACAGACAAGGTCTGGCACACTTTTTTAACATGGTCTCCTCCGGCCTTCTCACAGCTGTTCAAACTGTTTTTGGTATAATTCCAGACTTAATTCATTCGATCATCTCTGGAATAACAGGAATTGTGCCCATAATTCTCGCTCTGTTTGCGGCCATCCTACTACTTTTTTTGCTTGCAAAAAATGGCTGCGCTCCCTGTAGTAAAAACCATGTCCGACAGAATATACCTCTACTCAAAGCTACATCAATACCGTGAAAAAATTGAACTACTTTTCGTCTGCCTGCCTCTATCTGTTATCGGAGCCAGCTACAAAATGACATTTATTTACACATGTGCAATCTGCGTGGAACCATATTTTTATTGCAAAACTTGCCCATTCGACTGCCGAATGGACCTATGCCTTGCCAACATCCCAACAATCGCTCCCGATATCCAGCAGGTAATGCTGTATCTTGAAAACCATGAACTTGATTGTTCGGGCACTGGAGCAATGGCGGATGCCACGCATAAAGGTACCGTGGCGGAATGGGATTTCTGTGCAGCCGAGAAAGATCTCCTGCAACTTACGACCTTTGACAACATCGCAGATTGCCTGCCAATTCAAATTGCCGCTCCAACATTCGAGGAACATTACTGTCCCTTCGAGGATATGAATTGGATCGCTTTGCTTTTCTCACACAATGGCAACAATGACCTCTTGGAACATTATGCATCTCAAGCCGCTGAAGAACTTCTGGACTGCAATCTCCAAGACTTGTAAGAAACTCACGTTATTCTTGTATTGATTTTTCCCATCTTTTTTAACTTTTTCCTTTATTTTTTTTAATACACTTCAATTGTACTACTATCATACAATAACTTTCTAAGTATGCTCACGCATTTGAACTCTGTTTTCATTATTGCCCCTTACGTCTCCACTCTAACCAGGGATCGGTGATGTATGGCCTATGCAAATACGCTATTTACTTGCTAAATTAGCCTAAACTCGACATCCATTTTGAAACAATGTCTATTCTTTGTGCATATGTCTCTCTGCCTGCCTGTTATCCACAAAGCCCTTTCACACAAATGTACTCTTCCCCAGCCTGTGCTCACAAGCTGCTGATCAAGATAAAAAAACATGACATTGTTTAGGAACTGGTTTGCACAGTGTGGTAATCGTATCCTACCTTTTATTTTCATTGTACAATTTAGTCATTCATGTCTAATAACTATTGTTCATGTCACATGGAACTGTAACATGTAATGTGGAATTCACTGATGCAGGAGCTTCGGTTTGAATATAGCAGAAGTGGTTGGAGTTTGCATCAGCTTGATGCCTTAGCTCTCTGCACAAGAATGTTTTTTTGAAACAGCTGAAGACAATAATGTATGGTTTGACCAAAGGGTACCGAATGTGCTTCTCAGAAGCGCAATGTTTGTATGCCTCCTCAAAATTCCAATGTGGGTAGAACTATTACCAATTCTGACATGCACCAGATTGAATCTACTGTACAACAGATTCCTGACTGTTCTACTGTTGGTAATTTTGTGTTACAAAAAAGCAGTACCAGGGTACCTAATAAGATTGATGATTACATTTTGAAAATTCTTTTTTTTTCTTTGTTTTCTAAAAGGATACATGTGGTAATCGTATCCTACCTTTATTTTCCTTATAGAATTTAGAGTCATTCAAGTCTAGTATGTATTGTTTATGTCACATGGAACTGTAACATGTAATGTGGAATTCACTGATACAGGAGCTTACGTTTGAATCCAGCAGAACAGGTTGGAGTTTGCCTCCGCTGGATGCCTTAGCTCTTGCACCAGTGGGTCCATTTATGGCAGTTAAATAAAGACACTTTTTTATATAACTTTCAAACTCCATCGCTTTATTACACACAGCCGCTTTCTTAGACACACCTGATTTCACCATTTGTCTTCTCTGGCATTGCAACATTCTGCATTATATTCTTCACAATTATTTCTTTATTCCTGCTTGCTAAAACACTACATTTGAGTCTTAAGACCAGTAGAGGTGAGTAGTTCGCTTCCCACTCCCTGTACAGTATAAACACATACTAACCCAACTTACAGAGGTATGCTACAGCATCCAGTATCCTACAGCACCCACAGCACAACACTTTACAGCAATCAGCTCTTGGCTTAGGCTCACGGTTTCATCCCCGAGTCTTCAGACCGGTACCAGTGAGTAGTTTGCTTCCCACTCCAGCTATACTCTAAACGCATACTAACACCACCTGCACAGCTATTCTACAGTGCCCAGTATGCTACTGTGCCCAGAGCTCATCACTTTACAGCACTGAGCTCACGGTTTAGGCACACACTTTCATCTCGAGTGTACCGGCCCCTCACCTCAGCACCATCTCACAGTGGGCAAAACAGCACTTTCATACCGGTACAGGTAAATACTTTGCTTCGACCAGTATGCTACAGCGCCCAAAGCACATCAGTTTACAGCACTCAGCTCACAGTTTAGGCGCACACTTTCATCCCCTACTGTACTGACACCTCACCTCACCACCATCTCACTCTGGGCAAAACAGCACTTTCACACCGGTAGGGGTAAATACTTTACTTCACACTCCCTGTACACCCCACAGACATTAAAGTGCTCCTACCCTCCTCTTTCCTACTTTTTTCACCCTTTTTTCCCCTTGCTCGCTTCAACGGAAACACAAAATGGTGGCCAACACTTCATAGTTGTAAGCGAGCGCCCAGAGCACATGAGTTAACAGCACTCAACTCACGGGTTGCGCCCACGCTTTCATCCCCGAGTGTACCAGCACCTCACCTCAGCACCATCTCACTGTGGGCAAAACAGGACTTTCACACCGGTAGGGGTTAATACTTCACTTCACACTCCCTGTATAGCACACCCTAAACACCCCACAGACGTTGCAGTGCTCTTACCCTCCGCTTTCCCATTTTTTTCACCGTTTTCCCCTTACTCGCTTCAACGGAAACACAAAATGGCAGGCAACACTTCCAATTTTCAACCGTTTGCAGCCAATAAGCAGCAAGCTCGTGCTCGTAACGCCTCAGCCAATGAGATGACAGAATTCCCAAATATCTATATCTGTAAATTTTGATATTTCTCCAAAACTACTGAGCGGATTGACACCAAATAAACAAAAGCATGCTTTCTAGACCAAGACCCTTCTTCCTGCCAACTGTGGGGTAATTCCGTTCACCCGTTCGACCTGTAGCCTTGTCTAAAGTTTCCTATGGAAATTAACATGGTGAAAACATGTTTTGGGACCCCCTTTTATCTCTGCCCCCCTTGACGAATCACCCCTAAACTTTCAACATAGGAGCTGATATGAACAAAGAACTAGTCTGGAAAAGTTCATGAAGATTCATCAAACGACGCCAAAGTTATAAGCAAAACAAAAATGTTCTTCCTATCGATACTTGGTCCTAACTATAACTACCTACTGGCGATAGCCAGTAGGTAAAATATACATATATATATATATATATATATAAATATATATATATATATATATATATATATATATATATAAAAATGAAAACCCAGTCCTGCTCCCGAAGAAAGAAGGCACGTACACAAGGCTGTCAGGATACAGCTTTTTTATTTTCTTGGGTCTCCCTCGACCCCGAGATTAGAGAGACGCGTTTCGCCTTCGCAGAAGGCTTTATCAATCTAATTGGCGCCAAAACTAAGTAAGCATATATAGCCCTTCCCATTCAAAGCATAGATAAACATAGAAAGAGTACTATTCCATAGGTACCGTGCACTGCTAACAACGCTTTTCAATGTTGAAAATGCCCACATATCTAAACAATGTAGCTGGTGTATATTGATACAAACTATAGATACATCTTAATACCAAGAATAAAAATAAATATACATTCTTGTACAAATCGCTGCTCAATGCAGGACCAGCATGTGTATTTCAAAGGCATGTATGCAAGGGCACCTAAATGAGCACGCATACCCAAAAATAAATGTTATCTGCTTAGATGGTAACAGTCTGAGCCATTCATTGCGACGCCAATTTTTCAAATCTAATCGCCTAGATGTATATTGTTAAAAACTAATAACACATAATAAAATAACGTGCTGTGTAAATATATACATATTTGCCACCAACTGACAAATACGCTGCACTCCCACAGAGAATTTGGCAAGTTCATTTATTTCAACAGCAATTTTCTCCAATGAAATCCCACGACAGGTTTCGACAATTCATCTTTTTCAATTGGGTGTGCACTCTAGTGGTGATGGCCATGTATTTGTATAGTCCCAGGCATGATGGGAGATGTAGTATCATAATCTTTGGTATAGCACGTTTTGTTATTCCTACTTCATTGCATGTTTCATAGCTGTTGTAAATTCAAGTTATTTCATACTGCCAGTCTCTGGGCCCTTCTCTCTCTAAGCAATACTGGGCCTCATCCGTGTTAACTGTGCAAGGGACCATGACTCGTCGTATTGCTTGAAGAGTCTAGCCCATATCAAGGGTGTTGCGCTCTACGCTACTGAATGTTCCAGCCTTTTATTTATCTTCCAGAGTCTAGTGCTCGTGCTAGAGATTGGTATCTCTTTGCCAACTTCTTGACAATGTTTGCCCAACACCTGGCGATGGAGTAGATTCGATTCAAATCTTATTCAACAAAGTGGTCTACACATGGCAAGCTCTAACTGCCGGTACGGCGTTGGGGGTAAAAGACCACAAACCCCATTAATATTTGCCACCAACGGAGATATACGCTGCACTCCCAGAGAGAATTTGGCAAGTTCATTTATTCCAACAGCAATTTTCCTCAATTAAATCCCACAACAGGTTTCGACAATTTGTCTTTTTCAAGTGGATATGCAACTGAGTCAGTGCTAGGTCCCCAGGACTGGAATTCACTTCCAACTGTAATCAGACTAGCAGGAAACTACATGTGCTTCAGAAGGATGTTGAAAACATGGCTATTCATCCAGGCATACTGCTAATATGACAGCTCCTTAACCCAGCGCAAAGAAACCTTCCGGTGAACATTCGCTTTCTAAATACACTATACCTGAACATAACAATTACAATAGCATTGAGGAAATCTGTGTCTGAACCTAATCTCACTAAGCATTGAGAAGTTTGGGCGGTCCTCTCGGACCACAAGAGGCGGGACCAGGGCCAATAGCAGGGTGAAGCACAGACTTACTCGAGCACAGGACACTATATTGCATCATGTACATTTTTCAGTGTGTAGTGTTAGGTTCTACTGTGCTTTAAAGTGTGTTTCTACTTGAAATTCAAGCACTGGTGTATAGTTGTCTTAGCTTCCTAGGGATGGAATTTAGAACCATGTTGTGAGTAGAATGTTGTTCTTTGAAGGTGAAAGGAGGTTGGAGCTCAGGAGCTGGGAGAACAAGCTGGAGGTAACTGTAAATGTATCTTAGACCAATAAAGATCATATTTATTTATTTACTTATTTAAGAAGTTTTGTATAGCACTAGCCTGACCGGAGGGTATCGGAGCGCTTGCATAGAAAAACATGCGAGAGCAAACATATTATAATAAGCGAGCAAAGGGAGCAAATCAAATAGCAAAACAGTGAGACAGTCCGGGTGTGAGACGAAGTAAAGAGGATGATGAGTGGTCCATTAAAAGGACTTGTTATCCCGCAGCCGGGAGGTACAGTGTCATTTTCAGCATTCCGGTGGATCCTATCTGATCGCTGGAGATCGATCGAGGAAAAGGATTTTGAGCTGTCTTTTGAATTTGGTGAAGAAGGGAATAGTTCTGATGTGGGGGGGACAAAGTTCCATATTTTGGGCGCGTTGCCGGCGAAGGATCTGGCCGCGTTTTTTTTTCTTCGAGGTTTTAGCGGGATAAGCAGTAAGGTATTGGAGCTTCTGAGGTTCCTGTTCTGACCTGCTTTATTGAGTTTGGACGCCAGATAATGGGGTTTGCCTGTGCATTTCTATGGGTAGCCACTGGAGTTCTTTGAGGGCAGGAGAGATGTGGTCAAATTTCTTTAATCCCGTTACCAGTCTAGCCGCCGTATTGAGGGTTGTTTTTAGCAGAGCAAGGTGTGTTTTTGCAATTCCAGAGAGGACTGCGTGTCCATAGTCCAGTCTTGACAGTACCAATGCTTGAGTGGCTTGTTTGAGGTCGTTAGGTGGAATGAAAGGTTTCATTTTGTTTAGTAGCTTTAGATTAAGGAAGGCACTCTTGGCCGAAATCTTAATGTGTTTGGTCATGTCCAGTTTTGAGTCTAGCGTGATGCCTAGTGATTTGACAGAATCGGCCAAGGAGAGGTTTCCGTTGAGCGCATCAATCTATTTAGCCACTTTGCCACTTGAGAATTCTCTTCTTTGTTCGAGATGAGGAGTAGTTCGGGTTTGTCTGGGTTCAGTTTTAGATGGTTGCTTGATAGCCAATGTGAGCATCTCTTACTGTTTCATTGTGTCTTTGTATGTCTTTGGCAGAGGAGATTTCCAGGTAGATTTGGGTGTCATCAGCATTTAGGTGAAAAGGGATGTTAGCTTTCCTGAGTAAGGCAGCGAGGGGTTTCATATAGATGTTAAAGAGTATGGGTGAGAGCACTGATCCTTGGGGGACTCCTCTCATGACTGGTTGCAGGTCAGATTCAAAGCATCTGATTTTGATTTTCTGGGAGCGGTTGAGAAGGAATGAAGAGAGCAATTTAAGGACCACCTCGTTTAAACCCGCTCTTTCTTCGAGAGCTTTGAGGAGAAGTTTGTGGTCAACTGTGTCGAATGCTGCCGATAGGTCTAGAAGAATAAGGAGGCAGCATTGGTCTGAGTCCAGTGATTTGTGAATATCATCAACTATGTTGAGGATTGCGGTTTCCGTGCTACTACCTTTCCTGAAACCTGACTGATGGGAGTCGAGGAGGTTGGTATTGTCAAGGTGTTGAGTTAATTGATGGAGTAAGCATCTTTCCAGGATTTTGGAGAGATGAGGAAGGTTGGAGACAGGTCTGAAGTTGTGTAGGTCATTTATGTCAAGGCCTGTCTTTTTAGCAGTGGGGTGACTTGATCCACTTTCAGACAGTCTGGAATGATTTTTCGGGAGCTATTAATAATCCTGCACCAGAGTGGAGCAAGGGAGAGTTTCAATTTTTTGGTGAGTTGAGCTGGGAGAGGGTCTAGGGTGTGAGATGAAGGTTTAGAGGTGGAAATAAGTTTGACTATCTCTTCTTCTGGAATGGGTTGCAAGAGTGACCAGGATTTGGTGTTAGGAATGGGAGCGCATCTGAGCACCTCGGCTGGGCTTCTCAGGTGAGGGGAGGAGCAGTTGATGTCTTGTGAGCGCTCGATCTTGGAGATCTTGTCATTGAAGAAGGTGGCGAATTTGTCGCACCGTTCTTTGGAGGCTTGTCCCAGGGACGTATTGGGTTTGGAGGTTTGTTGTCTGATGATCTTGAAGAGCTCCTTGGGTCTGTTTTTTGCGCCATCCAGTGCAGAGCAGAAATATACAGATTTTTTGTTCTTGATATGCCTGTTATATTTCTTCCTGATAGATCTGAGTTGATCGTGGTGGAAGGAAGTGGGCATGCTCCGCCAACGTCTTTCTGAGGCCCTTAATTGTCTCCTTTTGGCGTTAATGTCAGAGTCGAACCAGGATCGGGACGGGATGGCTCGTTTTTTTTTTAAGTTTCAGGGGTGCTAGTTGGTCCAGCAGGGATGCCATATTTGTGTTGTATAGCGAGGTGAGGTCATTTGTGGAGAGATCCTTGCCACTGGGTAGGATCAGCTTTAGTCTTTCTTCCATGATGTCCAGGGGGATTTGGGTGAGGTTTCTAGACCATTTGGGGTGATCTTGAACAGGAGGCAGGGATAGAGCTTTTTTGTTGATGTGGAACAAGATCATGTGGTGATCCGACCAGTCCACTGGAAGAATGTCGTCTATCGTGATTCCATCCCGATGGGCAATATTGGCACCCAAAGTCGCTCCTTTGTTGTGAGTTTCTTCTGAGCAGTGTTGGGCCAGGTTATTGACGCAGAGGAGAATATTGAGAGATTGAATTAGTGTATTGTTAGCTTCGTTCCAGTGAAGGTTGAAATCACCCAGGATTAGGCAGTTCGTGTCATTGAGAGCGCAGTGGGCAATCAAGTCGGATAAGTTATCCCCAAATGTGTGGGTGTCACCTGGAGGGTGATAGAGCAGGTGACCAACTGATGTGCTTCTATCCTTCGTTTTGATGTTGACAGTGAGACATTCAAATGAGCTATACTTGCAGGAGTCTGTTACAGTGATGTCTATGTCCTTCTTATGGATGAGGGTCACGCCTCCACCTCGTTGGTCTTCTCTATCTTTGTTGATGGAGAAACCTGGGGGTACCAGCATATCAAAACAGGGAGGGGAGATCTCGTTCAGCCACGTCTCCGTGATGAATGCAATATCTAAATCATGTGAGAGGATGGCTTCTGCTAATTCCGTTGCATGCTTGGGGGCTGATCTACAGTCAATGAGCATGCAGTTGGTGGATAATTTCCTATTACTCGGGTACTCTGCTGATGGGGCCCTTGGAATTGAGGAAAGGGAGGGTAGAGGTATTGTGCTTTTTGCAGGGGGGTGGTCTCTTCTGAGCCTGTGATCACTTGAATATTAGAATTCAGGGAAGCTGAGAGAGGAGAGACATAGGTGGAGGCTAGGTCCGACGCCTCTTCATCAGACATAGCTGCTTTAGTTCTGGAAGGTCTTGGTGACTGGTTCTCAGCCTCCTTACTAGGAGAGGTCTGTACCCTAGATGTGGGGGCTTTGCTTCTAACGAGAGGCTGAAGTTGAATCTCAGCGTCATTCCTGGTAGGATTCTGCCGCTGGATCTTGTGGGCGGATGAGGGCCCGAGATGCGGGTTTAGAAGGATAGGGTCTGTTTGAGAGGTGGGCCTGGGTGGGGATTGCTGGGGCCTTCCCGTGTCTAGGGGCGAGCAGTTTTGGGTCAGGACCTCTCTCGGGGTAGGGAGCAGGGATGAGATGTGAGGCCTAGAGATACGTTGTTCATCCCAGGTGACTCTACTAGCGACATTCGGTGTGGGGTCTAATCGAGGGCTCTGTCTCGGTGAATCTTCGGGCGTGGTAGAGAGGTCAGTAAGTCTAGCCCGTGGGATGGAGGAGTGGTGATGACGCGGATGAGTTTGAGGGGGTGGAGGGACTTGATCTACCCCGGAAGAATGAAGGTCACAATTCAGGGGGGGTGGAAGAGTGGGAGGAGCTTCTAGGGGGGGCGGCTGGAGGATCTCATTAGGGGAGCGGGAGTAGGCCTTTGCTTAGCTGTTTGCTTTCTCTGCATGCACTTTTATCACAATTAACTGTAGCTCCTGCCCGATGTTAATGTGCTGGGTAGAGTGGTGTGCTACTGGTGACTGTGCGGCTGTGCTCTGCCCCAGTTTTGCCATTTGGTCGTACATGTGTGAAAGCAGGATTAGAGCGCCCATTGTTATGATAAATTGCTTACATACTATAGATTTTTCAAAAATTGTTGGCCGCTTTCTTTTAAACTCTGTCTCGAGGTCTGTGGCTCCATCTATGTTCTACACGACTCCGTCTGGTGGCCAATTCCTCTAGAAACAGCATGTACAACCATATACGACGGAGGTCATCTTACGAGGTTGGGTGAAACCTCATCTACTGGCATCCTAGAAAAATAATCAGCCACTATATTCTTCAAACTTTCACATATTCCACCTCATAGTTGTGCATTTCAGAACGGATACCATCCATCTGCCAGTAGATGAAGTTGGATTGGAAGTGGATGATGAGATTGAAGTGGTGAGGGGGGGATGGAGGAACTGGCCCTTGATAAAATAGAGTGGGCAACTGCCATGTTGGAGGATGATATGTTACAGCATGTGATGAGGTGAGTGTCTGAAGGTTGGGAAGGGAGTCTTATGGAGGATTCTCGCTGCAAGGGCTTTCGCAACGTGGAAGCTGAATTGAGCGTATGTAATGGAAGGTTGTTGAGGAGGAGTCAGTTTGTGCCACCATTGGGACTCAGGCAGAAAATTGTTAACATCATGCATGAGGTACACCTGGGTAGGAATATGACTAGATGACGGGTACAGCAATCTTTTGGTGGTCTGGCATGGATGGTGATATCGAAGACGTTGTGAGGGAACGCTGTGCTTGTGCGAACATCGACAAGACTAAAATCAGGATGCAACCCCCCAGGCCTGTGTGGCTCTTCCCAAACTGCCTTGGGAGATGGTGGTGATTGAGTTCTTTGGTCCAATATCCAAACTTGGGTCACATGCTAAATTTATGATGGTTCTGGTGGATTATCACTCAAAGTGATTTGTTATTGAACCCACCAATTGCATTGACACTGAGAAGGTAGTAGGGTTTATGGAGCGCGTGTTTATGAACGAAGGCATTCCAAAGACCCTAGTATCCGACAATGGTGTACAATTGGTGTTGAGGAAGATGCAATAATTCCTGTGCAAACTGGGGGTCAAGCATGAAAAGGTAGCTTTGTTCAGGCCTAAAGCCAATGGATCGGTTGAGAGAATCAACCGTCTGATTATGAAAAGGATACAACTCTCACTATCCAATGGGTTATCCTGGTTTGTAGTATTGAAGAAGTTGGTGTGGTCAGATATGGTGACGCCACACTCAGTGACTGGAGTATCTCCCTTCATCTCTCTCAAGGGGCGAGAGCCTGGTGTGAAAGAGGTTCCAGGTTGGCTAAAGGACAAAGACTGTGTGGGTCGATCGCGCTGCTGTAGAGAGTGATGTGATGCAGAAGCAATTTGTTGCAATGGAGTATTATAATGCCAGGAAAGGTGTCAAGGTGTCTGACATAAAGGAGGGTGAATGGATTGCAGTTAAAAGAAGCTGTATTGTCACCATGGGTGAGAGCAAGTTTTCTAAACCAGTACAAGTAAAAACTGTGAAAAAGAATGTTCTCATTTTAGCTGATGGTTCTGCTTGGAGTGTGGGGAATGTCTCAAATGTCATGCTCCCCAGCCAATCCCTGGTGAGTAGTGTTTTGTTCTAGTGACTAATGGCTTGTCTCCCAGCCTATTCCTCATTTACAAAATACTGCGATACGTGATTGGGTAGCGTCTTGCGCAAAACCAATAAGAGTAAGAAGAACAAATTATTAGTAACAAATGCTCTAAGGAACATACAGGCAACGACCACTAACGTGCCAGAAAAGATTCCTTCTGTCAAAACAGAAGAAAATAGTTAAAAGCAAACTTAGTTCCCGAGCAATCAAATACAGTATTTGAAGAGAAATATTAATCCAAAGAAAGTTCTCCAAATCATATCATTCAAGGGAAGTCTTTATTTTCATAACATGTAGATTTGGGTTCACAGGTTTCAGTCGGTGATCCTGCGTAGTTGGGATCATCCAAAGTAGCCAAACAGAAAAACAGCCAACACGTGGATAGTAGGGAAGGTTTTGGAAAGTAAATTAAACTATTCCCTATCCTACAGCGCCCCCCAGCGACTTGCGTTGTAAAAGTTGCGTGGTAAAGGTAGTGCGTGCTAAAAGTTGCGTTGTAAACGCTGTTTACCGACACAGTCCTATGTATAAAATACACAAGTAGTGAATACTTCAAATTTCCCACCATGATTCTGACTCAGCCTCTTACTGACCGCATGGGTAAACCTGTTGCCAAAAGTCAAATTAAACAGGACATTATTTTATTAGGTCTGGCCTCGAGACAGCTTTAGCTGATTCAGCAGCCTTGTGTAATCAAAGAAATTTTTAAATAAAAAATACATACATCTATACGTAGAGTGGCTTTGGTCGGCCTTCTTCATCCATTGGCTTATTCAACTGTCATCTACATTTTATTTTCACCCACCACAGCATACAGCCTGGGGCTCACTTCATATTTTGGCTATCTTGCACTTTGAGATAACCCATTAACTTCATCTCATGTGCACACTTCAGTGCCAGGTCTGGTGGGCCATTACTTTACCAATGCTTTTTTCTAGATTGATTGATTGATTGATTTCTTCTCATTCTATATCCTTTTATATTTTTAATCAACCTTGTGTAAACTGTTTCTACAGGTTACAGGAACTCACAGCTATTAGCACTTTTTATTTGAGGCAATGATAATTAAGGGCCTCATTTACAATAAAATGATGCAGCGTTGCACTGCAAGCAATTTTGCTGCCCGAGCTGCATCAATTTAAAAGCACAGGGATCCGTTGTATTATTAACAATATGACGCATCTTTGTGCTTTCACCTGCGCTGGCGCACAATTGGCTTCCATGCGCCAGTGCAGGCACCCTTGTTTTATGTTGCAAAGGTGCCTTGTGTAGAGGTGATTGTTTTTGTACAGGAAGGGACACCTTCCTGCATAAAAACAATAATTGATGGCAATTTCCTCTTTCTTTACATGCTGCAGAATACAGCACGTATTGAAAGCGGAAAAAACAAGGAGAAATAAAAGATTTTCTCCTTTTGCGCCACTCCTACGCCTCTGGAGATGTAGGATTCTGATGCATTCCCAGCTTTACAAAACTTTCGAAATCTGGGAATGTGTCCAGTTCCATGGATGTTGCATGGGAACATCCACAGCAACACCCATCGAATGCCCCTTTCATGCAGAGTAATGCATGAAAGGGGCTGTATTCACAAGGCCATGAAAAGTCACGCAGGATGACTTTACGTGGTCTTGCAAATATGGGCAGGCACACTACGCCGTTGGTGTGTCAAAAAAACGTGACACACCAGAAGCGCAATGGACTTCTAAAGAGACCCTATGTTTTTATGGTGTGCATTAAAACTAAAAATAGTTTCTATGCCTGGTACATCTGCCTGCTAGGAAGAAACCCTTCACTGTTGTATTAAAATGGTACCAGTCGTTTTTCCCTCCTTTTTTATGTTTGTGGCATATGCTTGCAATAAAATTTAAGTGCAGTAAAAGTAGTTTGCAAAGGCCAGGCATATTGCCTTTGCCAATGCTTGATTTTAGATTGACGCCAAAAACAAAGGGCCTAATATACAAGTGTCCTGCCCTTCCAGAGTGTTCCTTTTGTTGATACTCCAGTAGTGCTGGCCTCTCAGTCATATCTATGAGGTGATGCAAAGCATCCCTACTTGCCCTTGTGTGGCATCATGGAAATTGAATAATGCAAGGCTTCTGCGTCAAGGAGGCATTCCATGGTCGTTTATTTTACAGAGTTTTTTTATATGGCACAAACTTGACCCGAATCAGGTATCAGAGCACTTTACATAGCAGTAGTTGCATTACGCGAGGACACATTCATTTTTGTTAGGCACAGGGAGATTAAGTGATTTGCCCAGAATCACAGGATGTTCAGCTGTCATTGCCGAGACTCGAACCCAGTTCCCCAGATTTGAGGTCGAACGCCCTAGCCCTTAGGCCAACTCCTCTGCCCTTGCTTTGCTTTCGGTGTTCCAATGCAACACCCATGGATTTTGACACTGTCCCAGATTTACAAAACCACATAAACCTGGGGCAGTGCCAAAACCTACGCCTCCCCAGGGGAGGCATAACAAGGAGAAATTACTTTATTTTGCCTCGCATTTTCTTCTTTCTATGTGTGCTGCAGTGTGTGATTGTTTTTGTGCAAGAAGGTGTCCCTTCCTGCACAAAAAACAATAATTCCTACAATGCAGACACCCTTGCACCATTGGCGCAAGGCAGACAAAACGGGACAAGCACAGTGGGAAAGGATAGGAATGTGCTGTATAGCATAAATCCGACGCATTCCTGCCTTTTCATTTTGACGTGGGGCTTCGCAGCTAAAGGGCTTATTTACAAGGCCCTTCCGCCACTTTTGCGTCATTTTTTACATGGGAAAAGTGACGCAAAAAGTGGTGCAAGGGGCTTGTAAATCTGTCCAAAGTGGCTTACTGCGATGCCCTGTGTCAAAAACTTGTAAGTGAACCCCCCCCCTCCTCGTCCCCCCCACCGATATGTTTCATCAATTCTCTGTGCATGAGTCAGGCCATACTAAATCATCTGCAGTACATGTAGCATTTTCTTCAAACCCCTAACCGAACACATCACTGTCTTGAACGCTATCGGTTCTGGCGATCTTTCCTCAAGTCCTAACTAAGCAGCCATGATCCAGAAAGAGAGAGAAAGTGGTTTGGCCAGTTTCAGACTTTGCATGCCCATCTGATGCATGCGTTAGAGCGGTCCGGTCCGGTCCGGATCCCAGTGAGGGAGTGCCGAGCAGAAACGCCATTTCCACTGTATCATGATTGAAGTGAATCCAGCTTTCTTGACAGTGCGGTTGCTGAGCTGCAGCTGGAACCAAGGCAAGCCAACCAAGACGATAATGACGGGCGGGTATTATTCCCATTCTATCTGAATAGGAGGCGTTTCTGTATTATTTTGCCAAGATCACTGTTCGCCACGTTCAAAGACAGTCGGCGGGTGCATGAAACGCTGTCGACAGCCTTTATAAAGAAATATCTATGTCTGGCCAACGAGGGAGGTGCCCTTTCTCAATAAAATCAATCTCGCCGACAGATCAGGCAGACATCTAAATGCTGAAGGGCGTAGGCAGAGTTGTGTGAACATCCTCATCATGCCTATTGCTCAGCAGCTGCTGACGGGACTTAGTACACGGAGATCAGACAAACCACGTCATCATTCAGCAGGGTTAGTCTGGAAACTGTGATATCAGGCCCCGCGCGTTTCAGACGTGAAATGAATAATACACTGTCTTCCATGTTTCATTCTTTACTCTATGACCTTGTGAGACAGGGAGCAGAAATTAAATATTTTAACAGGGCGGCAGTTTTTCCACAAGTTCCAAGATTGTGTGCCTGCTTGACACACTTCGCCTCAAGTTTACTCAAAGGCCCCGCCCAAACAAAAAGGTTGTGGGGTGACTATCTGACAGCGATTTAATATGCATTTTGCAAAGTACATTACAGATCGCTGAAAAAGTTTGTTTGTTATTTAGAAGTTTCCCTTGGTGGTGGTAAGTGCTGCAATAATTCTGCTATCAATGTATGCCCTTTTGTTTTCTTGTTGTGGACTATGATTATGAGACTTCAGAAGGGGTAGCAAGGGCGACGCAACTACAAAGTTAAATTTAGCAAGGTGGCCTTGCATGGGTTGATAAACCACTCTGCTGGGTGGCGTTCTATGGGTGGAGCATGTGTATTCCCACTCTTCCGCCCATGGATTTTGGCTCATTCCCAGATTTCCCATTACTAGTAGACCTGGGAAAGCCTCAAAATGCTAAGCCTATCAAGGGGGAGGCATAACAAGGAGATATATCTTTATTTCTCTTTCTTTTTTCCTCTTTCTATGTGTGTTGCTTTCTGCAGCACACACAGAAAGAGAAAAATGCCTCAGAGGATTGTTTTTGTGCAGGAAGTGCACCTTCCTGCACAAAAACCATCCTGCCTGCAATGCAGGCACCCTTGCACTAAGGAGGTACATGGGTGCCTGCATTGGCGCAAGGCAACACATTGTGCACGAGCACAAGGACAGGTCAGGAATGCCCCATATCATGTTAAACACCGAGCACAACCTAATTTAGGAGTGCAGGCCTGCCAGTACCATCTGAATTTTTTTGAGGCACCAGGCAAGACATAAAAGACCTATATACACATATATATGCACATACACCATAGGAACCCTAGGTCGTTAAGGGAGATGGTTGTCAATAGCCATACTATGAAAAAGAAATCTACTTGGCTCGCCTCCTTATCTGGATTTCATAAATGTGGCTCCTGTAAAGCCTGTAAGACCAGTATTAATCAAAATACCAATATTTTACTTGCAGGAAAATATCAGAAAGTCATGAAGTTCATTACCTGTACCTCTGATTTTGTGGTAAAAGATTTGGAATGCCTATGTGACTTATATTACCTGGTCAGTAACAAATTGCTGGTAAAAAAAAGAATCTTGGAGCACTTACGTGCTGTCAAGAATACTGATTCCAACTACCCTGTCACGCACATTTTTTACGTGAAACACAATAGTGACAATGACCTACAGAAGTATTTTGGTATTGACAGAATAGTCAAGAATATCAAAAGTGGCAATTAGGAGAAATCCCTGAGGATTTTGCAGCCACACTACATTATTCATCTTACCTCCAAGTTTACCCTATGGATTAAACAGCAATGAGAAACTGGCCATACATATTGGGACATAGTAATGTTCTATATTGTTCCTGGATTCTACTACTCCACTCCCTTCTAGCTACCAACTGGCTTTTGGCCAGCAGGTGCTTGCTTAATTTTAAGATCATTCCCTAATTTCACATACATACTGTCTCCCATTGTTAGAGAGATAATCTGTCCGGCTGCTTTTTCAGATTCCACGCTGGCAGTCGGCTAAGCACGCTTTAAAAAAGCTACTCTGGCTTCCTGTGGCAGCTAGGGTACAATTTAAGGCTAGGTGCCTTGTCCAAAAAGCAATCCGTAGAACTGGCCCAGCCATAATGCACCCTCTAGCTACTCCCTACCTTCCCCTTAGAGCTTTACGCTCCAGTTCGTTGCAACTGGCCACTACGACCAAGATAAATAAAGCTTGCTGGGGCGGCCGTTCATTCTCTCATAATGCCGCTAGAATTTGGAATTCTCTTCCACTTAATCTCAGAGAGAACAACTACCGGATGGC
Source organism: Lissotriton helveticus (assembly GCF_964261635.1). NCBI lineage: Eukaryota > Metazoa > Chordata > Amphibia > Caudata > Salamandridae > Lissotriton > Lissotriton helveticus. Next base: position 620,133,316 of record NC_136059.1, on the reverse strand, counting down.
ATTCAGGAAGCTCCTAAAGACTCACTTGTTCAGTAGTGCCGGTTAATCACCCTAGTCGGCTGCCTGGATTTCTCTTAACCCCTTAATTGCTGCCGTCGGCCAACGGTCGTCACGGCCACTACCTCCCCAGTGCTGCGCACGACCGTTGGACGTCCATTCAGCACTAGTTCCAATGGACAGCGCAGCACTGGGGAGGTCTATTTACAACGCTTTAAAGGGGTTATAGCGCTGCGAGGCGTTCGGGTAGTCTATGCGCTCTATAAGTGTAATTTTTCATTTCATTTCATACTCTTGTGTGGATATTAGGGGATATTAGGGACAGATTTGTTCTTCTGTCCCATTGATAAGGTATTTCCTCACTTCGCAGTCTTTCACTCAGGGTATTTTAATTTTATCAATTTTGTACTCATATCATGAACACACGTGTAATTAATCACTGGATGATTTTAAGATGGTGAGGGATGCCTATGCTCCGACTACTCCCCTTTGTGGAACATTGCCTGGTATTCATGAATCCAACAATGGACTTTGGGTTACTTGTTGTTTAGGTCAAGAAAGAGGATAAAAGTGGCTACCTCACATTGTAAAGATAAATCTATTTTGTGGATTGTAGGTTCACATAGGTACGATTTTAGTAAAGGGTATTTTCCCCTTTTGGTGACATGCCACATTGTGTACTGTAACTGTGATTACACTCATACCCCTCACAGAAGGGAAGTTCTTTTTGAGTCCCTACTATTACCATCATTATACCGTATATATATGTTTTGTCTGTAATTATGACTGTCCTCTCAGGTTTGACCCATTTGAAACAATGTATATAGTTTTATTATGAGGTTGTGGCGCTTTCCCTATTGAAATGGCTTTGCGTGAATCATTCCACCTCATTTAAAACATATTTGATGCATATCAGGGAGCTTATTGCCGGTGCATTTGAAATCCGAACTGTGCCATTCATTTTAAGCACGGTGCACAGAGTGTTGGTTTGTTTTTGTATATACATTTCTTCGCATTCGCACTTAAAATTGTATCCCTCATCGCCCCTGTCGCATATGGTGTTAATTGACATCAGGGAATTGTTGATATGCCCATGCCATGGGGGGTGGGGGGGCGACTCTTCTTTGGTTACGAACTGGATGAACTGTTGATACTCATATTTTTCTCCACATATAAAAACAATAACTAAGAATAGTTACATGAAGTACTCACTATTGCTGATCATATGCATTTTGATTATAAAATTTGGGGACATATTAGCAACAACTTGCGAAAATTATTGCAAACCGCGCTTAGCGCAATTTTTTTTATTGCCTTCTATCGCTGGATTTTATCGCGGAGATAACGCAGTATTACCAACGTTTATCTCCACGGCGATAAAAAAATCCAGCGATAGCGGTGAATCCCATGTTTAACGCGAGATTTCCAGCGATAAAAATCCTATTGCTTAGGAAAATCTCGCTAATAGGCAGGTGGGGACTTAGCCATAGAATCCACCTCCCATTGACTATTATAGCTAAGTCAGGTTTTTACCAGGTGTAAAATCCCGCCGCTAATCAGGGTTTGCGTGCTTTTTTTATCGCGTCGCGGGTATTACTAATAGGCAATAGCTGTGTTAGCGACTGCTTTCAGTCGCTACCAGTTTGGGTATGCCCACTTTGCATCTCATTAGCGATAAATATCGCTGACATGCGAAGCGGGCTCGCCTGGAAGCTGTTGCTAACTGCTGTTAACAACAGCTTGGTAATTGGGCGATAAAAAAAATTCCGCTTTATCGGCAAAAAGTGGCGCTAAAGCGGCGATAACGCCCTTGATAATATGCCCCTTGGTGTGCCGCTTCATCTATTGCTGGATGGGACTGGTGAACATTTTGAATATAAATTTGTTTATTCCGTGAGGAAGGGCGCAACGCTGCTGGGGCATAATTCCACTTACTGGCTGAGCTCTGACGCCCAGGAGACCGCAGGGCCAACACCGCTGACGAGGCCCCGCCCCTTTTTTGACCGGGGAATTCAAAACTGCTCGCGCCTCCCGCATCGCGGGAGACGCTTCGCCCGTGAGGAAGGGCGCAACGCTGCTGGGGCAAAATTCCACTTACTGGCTGAGCACTGAGGCCCAGGAGACCGCAGGGCCAACACCGCTGACGAGGCCCCGCCCCTTTTTGACCGGGGGAATTCAAATCTGCTCGCGCCTCCCGCATCGTGGAAGACGCTTGCCCGTGAGGAAGGGCGCAACGCTGCTGGGGCATAATTCCACTTACTGGCTGAGCACTGAGGCCCAGGAGACTGCAGGGCCAACACCGCTGACGAGGCCCCGCCCCTTTTTTGACCGGGGAATTCAAAACTGCTCGCGCCTCACGCATCGCGGGAGACGCTTCGCCCGTGAGGAAGGGCGCAACGCTGCTGGGGCATAATTCCACTTACTGGCTGAGCACTGAGGCCCAGGAGACCGCAGGGCCAACACCGCTAACGAGGCCCGCCCCTTTTTTGACCGGGGAATTCAAAACTGCTCGCGCCTCCCGCATCGCGGGAGACGCTTCGCCTGTGAGGAAGGGCGCAACGCTGCTGGGGCATAATTCCACTTACTGGCTGAGCACTGAGGCCCAGGAGACCGCAGGGCCAACACCGCTGACGAGGCCCGCCCCTATTTCGTCACTTCCTAATAAGGAACAACCCACTAACGCCCCGCGGGACGCACGCGGGCTGCACCGGGCTAAGCCCGGGCAAAGGGCGGGCCGTCTGTGGCCGTCAGGGGCTGAAGGAGGCTGGGCTGGGCCACCCCCATAACATCTATTGCTGGCAATGGGTAAGCGCAAGAAAACTACTAATACGGAGGAGGGCGGGAAGAACGCTAAGGTTCCAAGGCACTCAAATTCAATATTGACATATCTCTCATCGGCGGTGGGTGCCTTGACGAAAGAGATCGCCAACGCTGAGCTCGAACTGGCTCTGGCAGCCACTTCTACTCCCTCAGCTGCCACTAGCCTATCGACCCCCCCCCCGGGTTTGAGTGACATAACATCTAATGTCAACCCCCCGCCTCCACTAGACCCCGTTGTGACAATTGTTAACCCTCCCCCCCTTATATGCCACCCAACTAAGGTACTTACCCCAGAGCTGAGCCAGCAGCCAACCACTCAACCAACCATGAGATCGTTGGATGATAACATTACCAGTTCTTGCCCTTCAAATTTGCAAACTGACCTACTGGGGGACAAATTAGAGGAACTTTTTGTTGCTAGGATTGAACCACTACTTGTCGGGATTGCAAAAGATATTGTGGATACATTAAACACCTGCCTAGAAGGACTATTAAAGAAATGTGCTTTAATTGATAGACTAGTCAATAACCCCCCGTCTCATATGGTCCAACACCCTAGAGTAATGTGCCCCGAGGGCAGGGGAGGGAGGAAGCCAAATGACAAGGGGGATTTGACACAGGCATTGGGTGTGGTTCCGCAACCTGAGAGTAGTACTGAGGCTTCCAATGCTAATACATTAATTCCAACTAAGGATGCATCCCCTCTTATCATGGAGGGGCAGCTTCAGCCCTGTACACTTGAACATGGGAGGGTATCCTACAGCAAATTTAAACTAAATTTGCCACCTGAGGCGTCACCACTAGTAGCGGTCTTCATTGGGGTCCCGCCACTAAGGGTTGGGGAGGTGGAATCTACCACGGACCTCATGGCCAAAACTAATAAGTGGTGCTTGGATAAATGTTGTGGGGAGAACATCGCAGATGAGAATATTTATGCAAGGAGGGTGGGCTGGATTGGCAAACAACAGAAATCCACCCAAGGAGATTGTGTGGTCATTAATTTTAGCAGGGCTAACTTAGTAGATAGGCTCTTTTGGGACGGCTCTGAACTATCCCCAAAGGACCAATTGAGACCTGTACCGCTGTTATTTTTTTACCCCCCCTGTTCGCTCTAACCTATCTAGACGCCCGTGGTGCAGCAGGCCTGGAGGGCGCCCACCACTGGGAGAGGGCAGGACCAACACACACGCACCCCCACAAACCCTAAGGTGTCCCATTATCCCACTAACTTGCCACCCCCTTGATCACCAGAATGGCGGGGAGGGCCCAGTATTGGCCACGGAAAATCGATTTGGCCCCCTGTCGGGTTTGGAGGATATAGACTGACTAGCAGCCAATCACACCCCTACAACAGAGGAAACAGGGCATCTTATAAATGATGAAGCTGGGGCTTGTAAGATATTAAGCTGGAATGTGGCAGGTATTAACTCCAAACGTAAAGATAATGAGTGGATTAGCTTTGTCTCAGGACATAAGGTGATTGCCTTACAAGAAACATGGGACAGCACCACTAACTTTTGGTTGGATGGGTTTATCAGTTTTGCTAAAGCTGCTACCCCTAGCTGCGCCGGTAGAGCTAAGGGAGGCCTCCTTATTTTATTCTCACTAGACCTCAAAGGATCTTTAAAACAGATAAATAATGCTTTTCCCAACATTCTCATTGTCGAAAGGGAGATTAGCCCCTCCAGGAGGACATTATATATAAATTTCTACAACTCCTGGAATAGGGACAACTGTGATAACAACATTGCTAGACTAGACGCAGTTTTAATGTCTGTCAGTCAGAATACACATTTCGACTCGGAGTACATACTATTGGGAGATGTTAATATTCACCCATGCAAAAAAATATGTGGCCTAAGTAACAAGGTAGGGGGAGATGGCCCAGTAGGACCGCATTTCGAGCACACTACATCAGGTGAGGAGCTAGAAGATTTGCTGGCCAACCATAATCTCTACGAAACGGAGGGGGGCACAAGAACAGCCACCTTCACGGGTACTGACCCCAGAACAATTATTGATTACATCTTTGTAACACAAGGCATCTTAAACAGGGTCATTACCTATCGTACAGTCCCTTCCCATCATAGTGACCATAATCCAGTCATACTTGATGTAGCCTGGGGAGATTATATGGGACCAACACCGGGACCAGTCAGATTACAGCACACTCTACGTATGTCCGATATGGGTAGAAAGCTCAAATGGGCCAAGGTGGTTCCGGAGAACGGAAGTTTTCCCGAAAATCGAGGCCCAGGTGGCGGTGTGCCAAAACCCAAATGCTAGGGAATGTGGGATTATAGGGGCTTTTGAGACGATCTGTGGGCAGATCTCTCAGGATCTTTTGGCAAATCCCAGGAAAGGAGTGCGTAGTAAGCAGCGCTGGTTCGATGCCTCCTGCTCAAAGGCACATAAGTCCCTAATGACAGCCTTGAAGAGAACTCCTAGGATAAGGGACGATATTGTAATGCTGAGGAAGAATTACAAGCTAGCCGTCAAGACCAGGCAAGATAACATTAAACGTGAAGCATGGGAGAACCTCATCTCCGTGGCCGTCCTGAAAGATAGCAGGCAATTCTGGGAAACAATTAAACAGCCTTTATTCTCTGACTCAACTAACGATGTCATGGACCGTGTTATCCCCGATGATAAATGGCTGGACCATTTTAAAAAGGTCTATGGGGATAATGGGATGGGTGGTCAAGCATGCCCCCTAGTGGCCCCGGATGCTGCTCCTATTTATTTTAATACATCTGAGGTGGAGAAAGCTATTTTGGCCACTACCAAGAACAAGGCCCCTGGACCTGACGGGGTGCCGGCTGATTTTTTCATACATGCACCCAAGTTATGGTCCGGGATTTTGGCTAAAGTCTTCACCGCCATCAATGGCAACCCCATACCATCTACCTGGGCCATTTCTACCATTGTCCCCATTTTTAAGAAGGGCCAGCGGGACGACCCTGGGTGTTATAGGCCCATATCCCTCTTGGACTCTACAGTTAAGATCTTAGGTAGAGTCCTCCTGGATAAATTGAGGGATAGTTTAGAGTGTTGCGGGGTGTTGGCCGACATTCAGTACGGCTTCAGAGAGAAGAAAGGAACAGTTGAGCAATGTTCCAACTTACACCTGTTGATCTCGAAGTACACGGTGGCCAAGGAGGGGTCCCTATTCCTAGCGTTTATGGACCTCTCCTCGGCCTTCGACCTGGTGAACAGGTTTAAGTTGTGGACCACACTCCTGAAGATGGGGATAGATGATGCACTGGTCAAGTTCATGGCCTCTCTGCACCAAGATCTTTTTGCTGCAGTGCGGGTCACTAATGAGGGAAGGTGCACGTCCCGTTTTAGGTCCATGAGAGGAGTCCGGCAGGGCTGCATATTGGCCCCGTTGCTCTTTACCATCTACATTAATGGCCTTGGTGCCTACCTAAAGGATGTTGCTGGTGATGTTCCGCGCGCAGGAGCAGTCAAGATCCCTGCGCTCCTGTACGCGGACGACGCAGTGCTGATAGCCCGCACTGGTCGCTGCCTGCAGCGTCTTCTGGACGCATTTGGCACATTTATGGACCTTATGGACTTAAAGATAAACACAAATAAGTCCCATACTATGGTAGTGGGACGCCAAGGCAGCAAAGGGAAATCTAAAATCTTCAAATGTAAGGGAGAGATCGTCACCAGAGTCTCCACGTTCCCTTACCTGGGGGTTCTTTTTGATCAGAGGGGATCCTGGGGACCCCAGGTCAGGGCAAAAAGGCTGGCAGTGACTAGATCTTCAGCAGCTATTATGGGATTTGCGGGTAGGTTGGGTGCTAGGCCGATGGAAGCCCTTCTGAAGATTTATAAAAGCAAATCAGTCGCTCTGGCTTCATATGGTTCACCCCTTTGGGGTTATGTAAACTTGGAACCAATTCAGAAGGCGGAAAACAGATTCATTCGGACCCTCCTGTCTGTCCCACAGTCCACACCAACTTTTTCAATACATATGGAGGTGGGCCTGGACTTCGTCACTGATGGGCTGAACATGGCACCCTTGATCTTCTGGTTGAAGACATGGCTCAACGAGGAGCTGCCTCTTAACCATATGATCATGGCTGATGTCATGTCTTTGGACCACTTTAAAAGGGTGCCATGGCTGGCCTATTTGATGAAGGAGTTTTCAGACCTGGGACGACCAGAACTTTTTACATCCCCCCGGGACATTAAAAAACAAGATATAGACCTGATTAAGAAGCAATTTATGGGTAGGGCAAGAGCATCCCGTGAGGAAAAGGAACTTGTGAAACCGGCAGTGAGGAGGCATTACTTGCTTGTAAATTCATTTGCACTAGTACCTTACCTTGGCTTGGTCACGATCCCATTCCACAGGTTCCTCCTAACTTAGTTTAGGTTTAATTTGTTACATTTTTATTTGGGCAATTTTAAAACGTGGGATAAACCTGATTTAGCCCCCCCTGTTGTTGCGATCATTTCTCCGTTCAAGATACCATGCATTTTGTCATGTTTTGTGGGTTTTATTTAGAGCCCAGGAAAAAATATCTGTTACCTGTTTTGAAGGAGGCTGGTTTCACACAAGTGAGGCCAGCCCTGCTACACCTACAATCTTTGAACAGCATACGCATTACATTCTGTATGGCCAATTTTTTAGTGGCAGCAGTTAGAACTAAAAAAAACACATTAGAATAACGGGTCTTTTTAACACTGTGCCTAATCAATGTATTTAAATTCTGCTTAATACAAAATGAATTTATTTTGCCTTTTTATAAATCCCATGTATGCTCTGACCTGTATGAAAATAGTTTTAACATCGTATGAAATGTTTTATCTCTTTGTATGATTTTTAACTTAATCGAATAAAGATATTTTGACTGACTGACTGACTGGGATTGCAAATAACAAATAGACATATTTAATTTGCCTGGATGCAGCAGCTATACATTAGGATCTTGCAAACACCATGTGCCTTAAAATATTTACAGGCCTAGCAATCAGCACACAATTCATTCTCATCATAGTTTGATAGGATTTGCTATTTTCGATCTTCAACAACCTACTCTCCTGTTCCCCGCCTTCAATCATGGGCAACATAACGTAAAATATGGGCCCACTATACCCCCTGCTCCACTCAGTGATCACCCCAATCATTCCTTAGCAATCTTAGGGACTGATTTAGAGTAAATTAATGGGTTACTCTATCACAAATTTGAAGGGTATTACTTTCTCCTTATTACAGGTGCAATGTGGCCTATGGCACATGTAATAAGGTGGACGGGATATACGGCACAATTATGACAGAGTAGCCCATCCACCAAACTCTAAATCAGGCCCTTAATGCCCATGAGGTATCCCAAGTCTTACAGATGAACCAAGACAAGTTATGGGGGTCTAACGTCGTCTTTATTGGTAAATTTAGGAAAGAAGGTGTCCCATTTACTGTTCTGATGTGACTCCTCTGGGAATTGGCATTTACTATACGGGCTGAGCCACGTGTGCCATTTCCCCGCAAGCTAAACCATGCTTGCCTTAACCATGCATATGCCTTAACCACGCATATGCGTGTTTAAGGCAGTGCGTGGTCAAGCTGTCTGTATGGGCGGGGAAGCAGAGAGGACGACTTGGGAGAGGAAGCATCGAAAGAGGAAGCTCCGGATGTGGACAGGTAAGTGGGGCTGGGACCGTGTCAGTTTTATAGGGTTGGGGGTCAGTTGGAAGAGCTCAGGGTGGGTGAGGAGGTTGTCGAGGTAATTTTGGAAGGGTTTTAGGGCTAATAGTGGAATGGTTGGGGCAATTTCAGGAAGGGTTTTAGGGCTCGGGCAGGATCGGGCAATTTCTGGAAGAGTTTTTGGACTCAGGGCGAGGGAGATGGTTGGGTTCATTTTTGGAAGGGTTTTTGGGGCTGAGGGCGGAGGGGCGGGTCATTTTTGGAAGGGTTTTAGGGATCAGGGCGGGGGAGGGATTGGGATAATTTTAAGCGCTGGGGCTGGGTTTGTTTGGTTTAGGGGTGAGGGTAGGATTTAGTGCTCAGGGTGAGGGGAGTCAAGGTCATTTTTTTAAAGGGGGAAGTGTTTTAGATGGGGTTGGGGTAATTTTTGGAAGGGTTTAAGGGCTCGGACAGGGGTTGGGGTAATTTTTGGAAGGGTTTTAGGGCCCAGGGCGGGGGGGAGTCGGGTAATTTTAGGAAGGGTTTTAGGGCTCAGGACAGGGGGTTGGGGTAATTTTAAGTGCTGTGGTTGGGTTGGGGGCTAGGGGTGAGGGTAGATATTAGGGCTAGGGGGTCAGGTCATTTCTTTCAAGGGGGAAGGGTTTGAGGCATCAGGGTAGGGGTATGGGCAGTTAGGTTTTAGTAGAAAAAGGAAAAAATTAGGGGGGGTCTACATGGGTTGATTTATCGACCCCGACATCTCACAACCCAATTAATAATGTAACAAATAACAGGAGATGTCTGGTCACAGAAAAAATGTGTGCTGTTCTGAAACTAAGAACAAACAGGGATCATCCGACAACAACATGAAATTACACTAGGCTGAAAAACTCCCATCAGCCCACCGAAGCGGCGGAATATCATCACGTGGGATACGGATGGTGGATCCAAGTCTCGCCCAACCCATCAAGTGATGGTGCAGAGATGGATTTCCGAGGTAGACCACTAGCCACAGTGTATTTCAAGTGGTACTGATGGTGTGCAGTGCTGTGAGAAGAGTGAGTGATAGGATAAAAATAACTACGAGAACAGAAAATATGTTTAATAGGCACTGTTCTAGTGTCAAGATTAAAATAACGCCTGAAAGTCTGAAAATATGACTATATGATGGTGCTGACCATACTGCACTGCGCCATCATATAGTCATATTTTCAGACTATCAGGCGTTATTTTAATCTTGACACTAGAACAGTGCCTATTAAACATATCTAATTTAAGCCCTGGGGGTGCCAAACAATGCTGATTATAAAATAAACTTTCGAGAAACAGAGGCAGGCAAAAACAGCCAAAAACTCATACAGCCTGGTGTGTCAAGGTCTGATACAACCAAATGAAAGCTTGTACAAGCATTGACAAAACAATTCCTTTTGGTGCTTGGATCTTGATTATTTTTTTATCTTGCAACAACAATCTAAAGTGGAATGCAGTGTCTTGCCAGTATATTCCTTCCAGTGTGGAAAAAAACAGTAAGGATGGTTTGATGGGTGCTTAGTGGACTGGTATATAATATTAAAATAAGACATATGCATATAGGTCTTGAAATTGTAGCTGTAATTTCTGGATATTAGTAACCACAAATACATTTATCTTTACATCTTCTGTTTTTTCACCAGTACCAACAGTGAAAATTTCCAGATGATTTTCACCATTTTCTCCTTAACTCTCTATCCTGCACTCTACATTGTATTGTCTATCTAGATTGTGCAAGCATGCTGTCCAGACTGTCATTCATATTGTGTATTTGTGGGCAGCATTAGGTAATAAGAGGAGATCCCTGTTGAGTCATCCGTTCAATAAATTAGGCAACCGAACCAGCAGACATGCTGTAATAAACGTTTAAATGACAACATCACAATTGAAAACATACAATTTATAACATTTATATCTCTATTTACAAAAAAAAGTGGATGAACTCTAAACTATATTCAACTGTTACTTCATACAACATGACTTTTGGATAATAATTAAATATGCACATTTAAAGAAAATGTGTTTTGAAAATTGATTCGTAATATATTGATAGTATTTACACAATGTTTTTTATACTTGTGATGGTTTTTGTCAACTAACCATGAATTTAACTAAATATAAATCTAAAACCTATTGTCTATCATTTTGTATCCTTCTTGCTTCTTTGACCGAGTAGAAAGTGCTCTCTTACTCTGCTAAGGAAGAGAAATGGGAGGGGCGGAGACATTGCAAGGTATAGAGGTAAATAAAGCAGTACAGTGAAGAGGGGGAGAAGGGAGGTAGAGATAGAGATGATCTAGAGGGATATGTGAGGTATGGAGAGCTGTAAGTTAAAGAGTCAAAAGTAAGGTGGCCAGAAAGAAAGTTACAGAGTTGCAGCCGTGTGCCAACACAGGCACCCTTGAATCATGGTTTAAGGGTGTCTGTGTTGTTGGCACAATTATTTTTGTGTGGGAAGGGACATATTACTGCAAAATACAAAATAGAAGAAATATCAGAAATTTTGCATACTGCAATACTCATGATTTTCACAATTTTTACTGGCCTAATTTAATTTTTCACAAGCCTTCGTTACAATACACATCGATTACAGCATGCAACACCAATTGCTTTCCTTAGAATGGAATATTCAGACAGTTCTCAAAAGAGTACCATTGGTGTCTGTGAAAAGATTCACCCCAAATTGCATAAAATAAGCCATCAAATCTAGCACGCATGACTTAGAAGGGGATCATGTGTTTTGCTGATGAAATAACTTTGATTCATTTGGGCTAAATACTTGTTTGCATTATACCAAATATCAGTATCGTCCTCACCATGTACAGGACACTGAAAAAACATGCAGGATTCTGCCCATGCCAAACAAGTGAGCCTCACAACCATGGGGTTCAGAACCATGATTTACCCAATAACTTTCCAATCACAAGGCCATCATTCACAACGAGGAAAAGAAATGGAGATGGATTAAAGTTCTGAAAGACCTACACAACTTAAGGCATCCCACTTGCATGTAGAGTCCTCATCACCTCAACCAAGCCACCTTCTAGAAGTCTACCATCAGCAAAGAAACTAACAAAAATGACCAGAAGCAAAGAGCTATTCAAGACAGTCAAACACCTATTAATCCTCTTCCAGTTCCTTTCAACCCTCAGCCAACTAACAAGTCCAATGCTTTTAACCCATTCTTCACAGTCAAGATCAAGAAACTTAGGGGCATATTATCAAGAACGGGCGTTACATTATCCCCGCTTTTATCGGCAGGAAACTGCCGATAAAGCAGCGATAATGTGCTTGATAATACGCTCTATGAATTCCAATCGAAGCCCATGTTAGATGTGAAACCGGTCCTCGTAAGCTTGTTTCCGGTCCAGGGAAGGCATAGCTTGGCAGTTCGGGCTGGACTGTTCCCACAACCCGAAACGACGGTCCCAGAGACACACTTCTTACATGGTAAGTGGGTGTTATGTGCCCGAGTTAGGCCCATGCAGTGAAGCTGCTAATTTCTTACATTGTCACAATAACATTTCTGCTGTGACCTTTTGCACATATTTGCATGCACGACAATGTTGGATTTTTTTCTCTGGAACTACTTTGATTACATATCTAGCTTCACACAACATTATCACAATGCCTCGAACATCATGTACAAGGCCCTTCTAAGCACCATGTACAAATGTCATTCTAGTTTCATCCACGGGGCGACAGGGCTATCTAAACATCCATAACATTGCTAATCTATACGCATGTCGCAAGGCTGCTTTCAATTATAAATAAAGAGCAGCCCTAAATATTAGTAGAGGAGGCGCTTCAGCTGACACTGAGGGTCTCTGCATGATGAGACACAGCGGTCTGACATCTCCGTGAAGAGGTATCCAGTTCATGACCAAGAAGGGCTCCTACATTCTCTCCACCAGGAAATGGGGTTGGATCATCCCTTGGGGAGATTCTTGGCTTCACATCTACACACACTCTAGGTACACTTGGAGTAAGGTTTTGCATAGTAGGAGTATGCCTGATCACTGCCTTGTTTATATCCCCGTATATATACACTGTTTTAGCACCAAGGTAGAAATATATATATTATTTATGCTTCTGGTTCTTGTAATCACTTTCATCTGCTTCTGTCTACTGATAATCGCAGCACATGTATTCTATACCAGAAAAAGTTGGTTCAATAAATATATTGAAAACGCCCCACTGTGTATTCTGGATATTTCTCTCAGCAAAAGTAAGCAGGAGTGAGTGAGCAAAAGGTTCTGATCTGTTTCCACGATCCCTGAGGGGTCAGGGTTGTCATGTTTAGTGGTTGCCAGAAACCATCCGTTCTCTGGGAAAGATAGGGGAGCTTATGGTGGTACTCTGAGCTGGCTGGTCTCTAGGCCAACATATCCTACGGCATGACTGGAGTCAGTCTCAGCACCTCACCTAAAGTTTATGTTGTCCAACAAACATGCAGGTCCTATAGATTAGAGGGAACTAAACAATATTTCCATTGTGCTGATTGGTATTTATTAGCTTATTCCTCAGTACTGCCATATATAACTATTTGTGTTTGTTTATTGCTCTTAACTGAGTGGATTGCAGGATGGTGGGGGTGCAGGGATGGATAAATAAGAGAAAGGGCAGGAACACAGAGCTTAGCCAGTTGTTATGCTAGTTCTGGCTAGGTTAGGGGATGAGGGTGGTTTCTCAAAGTCCTCACTGGAATCAGATCTTGAGCCCTAGGTTCAGGCAGCAGAGTGCCCTTGGAGGACTCATGTCCTACTACCTGTAGCTTTTACCTCTGTCAAGAAAATGAACATGCTGTCGAGTCAGCATGTCTGCAACTGGCTCCCCCTAAAATCACTCCACGCGCTCTAAGCCCTCCGCCCCCTGGTTCTCAGATCAGATCAGGGACCACAAAATTCTCTGGAAAAAACTGGAAAGATCCTGGCGGATAAACTACAGAGAGGCGGATAAAAGACTACTCAATGCCGAGCTGGGAGTCTACAAAGAGATGATTCGATTGGCCAAACGCGCTTTCTTCACTAAACGGATTAAAGAAGCCATCAATGCCCCGAAGGAACTATTTTGGACGGTGTCAGCCCTAGCAGCCCCCAAGACTATAGAGATAACTCCCAGTCTCCAATTATGTGAAAATCTTGCCAATTTTTTCTTGGGAAAAGTAGAAAAGATTTTCTTCTCTCTAGGCATCCAAGTCGGGACTCTTGCCCCCAAAGCAGACCTCGAGACGGATAGCAAAATGGAAAAACTCCTTAAATTCACTCAAATTAGCGAAGAGGAGGTAGCGATCCGACTACAAAGGATAAAGTCAGGCTCCCCTCATGACCTCTGCCCAGCCACAATCGCCAAACTAACACCCTCTACCATTGCAGCGGGACTTACCCCCCTGTTCAATCTTATGCTTGATAGCGGGGAATTCCCCTTAAGATGGAAGCAAGCATCCATCTTGCCCCTTCTTAAAGAATCTAACCTGGATATAACCGAGATGAACAACTATAGGCCCATTGCCAGATTACCCCTCCCAGCCAAACTCATGGAGGGTATCCTAAACACACACCTGAGTACTTTTTTGAGGATAGGAGAACATCTAGATCCATCTCAGCACAGATTCTGGGCGGGCCACAGCACGGAATCGGCTCTGATCAAGTCTGCGGAAGACATAAGAGGAGTGATGGATGCAGGAGGTAGATCCACTCTGATCCTGCTGGACTTGTCCGCGGCCTTCGACACGGTCCATCATAAGTTATTGGTGGACCGGTTGGAGGCCTGCGGAATTCAAGGAAAGACACTGAAGATCCTGCAGGCCTTCCTTTCCAGCAGGACTCAGACGGTGGCCCTGGGGGACTTTGAATCACGTCCATTTGTACTTCCTTGCGGAGTTCCCCAAGGGTCTTCCCTGAGTCTGACTCTTTTTAACGTGTATGTCTTCACCCTAGCGCCAGTGATTCGTTCCTTTGGTTTTAATCTCACAGCATACGCAGACGACACGCAGATTGTGGTGTCGCTGCTCCCTGGTGAAACAGAAAGCACGGCAGACAGGTTTAGAGGCTGCATGCGAGAGGTCAGCAACTAGATGGCACAAAACTGTCTTAAGCTCAATTCAGCAAAGACGGAAGTGCTTCTTTTCGGGTCCAAGGACAACTTCTGGTCCCCACGTTGGTGGCCTGAAGAAATGGGGACCCCCCCTTCCCCAGTGGCGAAGGTTAAAAACCTGGGCGTACTTATGGACGAATCGTTGTCCTTCAAACCACAAATTAATGCACTATCCTCAACAACGCACTATGTGCTAAAAACCATTCGTAAAGTTCTACCATTTCTGGTGGAAGAACATAGGAAGACAGTGGTAACAGGATTGGTGCTGTCCCGATTAGATTACTGCAACAGCCTCCTGCTGAATGCCCAACAGGGACTACTAAACAAACTCCAGATCCTGCAGAATGCTGCAGCTCTCCTGATTACGGGTACCCCTAAGTTTGCCTCGGTAGCACAGGATCTGGTGAAGCTACACTGGTTACCAGTTCGTAAAAGAATAGTCTTCAAAGTACTCTGCGTGGTCTTTAAAGCTCTGCACGGCCTAGGCCCCCAATGTATGAAGCAGCTCTTCCACTGGAGTCCCTTGCTCACTTTGCCACTGGATTCAAGCAAGCCTGGCTGAAAACGGCTAAAATGCCAGAAACCGGTCCTCATCCGGCCATCTCAGGCTCAATACCGATAAGATGGAGGTCTTATTTTTTAATCAAAAAACCACCATACCTTCCATCTTATGGTGGCCGACCGTGCTCAATCCTCCTCCTAGCCCGGTCCATACAGTTCGTAATTTGGGCTTCCAATTTGATGATGTTCTCTCTTGTAAAGCCCAAATTAATAAGGTTACTGCAGCCTGCTTCGGGAAATTGCGTATGATGAGAAAGATCTTTCCGTACCTTCCTGTGGATGCCCGTAGAACGGTCACCCATGCCCTAATAACTTCACATTTGGATTATGCCAACAGTCTCTATGCCGGGGCCCTGATGTATCAAATTGAACGTCTGCAGATCGTTCAGAACGCGGCAGCGAGGCTGATTGGCAATATCCCCTACTGTCAGTCGGTTGCATCCTATCGTAAGAATCTACATTGGCTCCCTATCTCCAGGCGTATTCAGTTTAAGATGCTGACTCTTGCTTTTCGGGCCTTAAATGGGTCAGGCCCGGGATACTTGCGAAAGAGACTTGTACTCTCCCAATCGGTCAGAGCTTTGCGGTCCAACAACCTACGTCTTCTCACAGTCCGCCGCTTCCGCCGCTCCAGAATGGGCGGTAGAGCTTTCACTGTAATGACTGCTAAACTCTGGAACAGCCTTCCACTAGATCTTAGGTTTATTCCCTCTGAACCCCTTTTTCGTAGCCGTTTGAAGACCTGGCTATTTTCCTTCTCCTAATTTGTCCTTTCCTTTTCAAGTGTGCAGTCTGCAGCGCCGGGACACCCCCACCGGGGGTAGCCGTGCGCTTTAGAAGCTTCATAAATAATAATAATAATAATAATAATAATAATAATAGGAAGTTTGTTTCCGATCCAGGGAAGGCATGGCTTGGCAGTTCGGGCTGGACTGTTCCCATGAGGCACAGGGTCAGACTGATTTGCATATGGTCATGTCTGAACTGGGGTGGCAGAGTGGGCTAAAGAACGGTGATGGATTAAACACAGATCTGTTGACTGGGTGTGAGTGTTTGATTGGTTCAGATGCTCCGTCCATCACCACCCCCTTTTGTACCGCTCACCTCCACACGTCAGCTCCTCTCACAGCCCAGATGAACAACAGGGCACTTGACTGGCTCAGCTTGATCCTCCTCAACACATGCTCCCTCCACAAACACTCCACCAAAATCTGGGACCTCCTCGATGCCGCCTCTCCGGACATTGCCTTCCTCACAGAAAACCCCCAGCACTGGCCCCGACATCACCACCGCCATCCTGATGGCTACATAATCACTCGCAAGGATCACACCGATTGACCAAGAAACGCCATCATCCACAAGAACACCCTTTGTCTAACCACTCACTAGGACGACCAAATGACAACCATGGAACATCTCCACCTCCACTTTCACCTCCAGACTAACCCCCAAAACACTCTCCACAGCACCCTCATCTACAGGCCTCCTGGCTCCTGCCTGCCCTTCACCGAAACCATTTTTGACCTCATCTCGCATCCACAGATTACATCCTACTTGGCAACCTCAACTTTCACATGGATAACCCAGTGACCAGAACACGGCATCCCTTCTGGAGAACCTTACCAACATCTGACTCAAGCAGCTAGTAACCTCTCTGACCCAAGCAACCTTCAAACCTACTGTAAATGCACTCCACCTTCCCCTCAAAACCACAAAGAAAATGGCCCTCCAAGACAGAATCAATTCCAAAGCACACAACAGCAAAGAACTCTTCGCCATCGTCAAGGAGTTTTCCAGGCCCAACAGCGAGACCACAAACATACCACCCTCCCAAGACCTCTGTACCTTTCTCCACCACAAGATCAGGCAGATCTGCGACAGCTTTGACGCCCAAGACCCTCCCATCATGCTCAACACCAGCGCATGCAACCATGCCAACAGATCCCACTCAACTGGACTTCACTCACCATAGATGACATACTCAAGACCATGAAGAGCTTCCCCTCTGGAGCCCCCTCAGACCCTTGCCCGTATCACATCTTCCATAGTGCAGCCACCTCCATCATCCCTGAGCTTCACAGCACAATCCACTGCTCAATCGACACCGCCACCTTCCCCGCTGACTGGAAACACTCAACTCCCTTCTAAAGAAGCCTACTGCCAACCCGACAGACCTCAAGAACTTCAGATCTATGTCCCTGCTCCCATTCCCAGCCAAGGCCATCAAGAAGACCATCAAGTTCATCGAAGGGAACCATGTCCTGGACATCTCCCAATCCAGCTTCCGAAGCAACCACAGCACCGTGACCGCATTCCTCACTGCCACCAATGACATCCAATCCCTCCTCGACCAAGGCAAAATCACAGTCCTCATCCTCCTGGACCTCTTGGCCATCTTCGATACCGTCTACCACCACGCCCTAATCATGAGATTCCACGATGCCGGCATCCATGACAAGGCCCCGGACTGGATCCACTCCTTCCTTACCAGCTGACCACATCAAGTTAGACTACCTCCGTTTCTTTTGGAACCTACAGAGATCAGCTGTGGAGTACCCCAGGTCTCTCCTCTGAGCCCCACCCTCTTCTCGCACTGCCTCTCATTCCACATACCAGCCAGACACCTTCACTCCTTTCAACTTGCCCTGGACACCGTCCCATGGATCCACAAGACTAAAACTGGAGGAAGATCCTTCTCCCATCTCGCCGGCAATACCTGAAACACCATGCCTCTCTACCTCAGGCAATCCCCGTCGCTGACCCAATTCAGGAAGGATCTCATGACCTGGCTCTTCGACAGAACCCCTGCACCCAGACTGATCGGCAGCCCCCCGCAGCACCTTGAGACCCTTACGGATGAGGAGCCACTCCATATAAACCCTAATTGATTGATACCGTTGTCAAACACAGCCAAAGCCTTTTCTAAATTAATCCTCTGGATCTTGCGCAATCTCTCAGCAGCTTCCTGTTTGGACGTTTTCCGCAGTTCATTGTATATTCCATACAAGAAGCGCTTTTGAAGTGAGTTCTGGGGATCTAATAGAAAATCCCTGAGATCCATGTCATCAGAAAGAAGGGACAAGTGTTGCTTCACCTGAGAGAGTGTTGAGGTTTATAGCCAATCGAGACATAACTTTCCAACACTATATGATGTCACCACCCCAAGTGTTCTGATTGTACATATCGCTGATCAGGCCTGTTGATCCTAAACCCTACGGTGTTGCCCAGGAATCTAGATTGACAACCATTTGTGTCCACAGACCATACCAACCAACCCTTCCAATTGGGGTCTGATGAATTAAAGGAACCATTATGTATCATGGTATCTGCTGTATCCTCACTAAAGTGTGTTAGATGCTGACAGTTCTCAAAGCATGAGAATGCAGGAATACGAGGTGTGTTCAAATCCTTAATTTGTGCTAATCTCAGACAGGATTTTTGTTGCACTGTTTTATTCAGGAAATTTATTTGATGTGGTATGAGGCATGCACTAAAAAAGGCCTCAGTTCCATGAAGCTGCCAATCTTTTGTCCGCCAGACAGATTTTTTGTCTATGGGGTCTTTCCAAAAGTCGAAACACAGTATAGGCATTTGGGAAATAAAGGAAGCAGAGTATATCAGTTTGGTGTTTGTTAGCATATTTTTCTTTGCATGTGTAGGTGCACGCCTATAATAATAGTAGGCTAGGTCTGATCTTCCAGTTTTTACTCTATTTTTGCTGATCTAGGGCTAGATGTAGGTAAATCTATTTTACCACTTCTTAAATACCGAATTTTACCGATTCGGTATTTAAGAAGTGGTAAAATAGAGGGGGGGGAGATGTAGGTAATTCCAGATGTGGAATTACCGAATCGGTAATATTCGGTATTTACCGATTCGGTAAATACCGAATCGGTATTTCCCATTGATTCCTATGGGCTGTGAAGCCCATAGGAATCAATGGGAAATACCGATTCTGTAATTACAGAATCGGTAAATACCGATTTTAGCAAGGGTGCAGGGGGTGTCACTTTGACAACCTCTGGCACCCCAAAAATTGACATGTGCGCCATGTGGCACACAGACATGCTCTAAGGGCATGTCTGTCTGTCACATGGCATAGGTGTGCATGCACACATGTGCATGCACACCTGAATTCGGTATTTTAACACCCAATTGGATTGGGTGGTAAAATACCGAATTTGTAGGGCCTTTGGGACTCTGAAGAGTCCCACCTACATCTGAGATTTACCGAATCGGTAAAAATACCGATTCGGTATTTTATAGAATCGGTAAATTTACCGAATCGGTAAATTTACCGATTCTGTAAAAAAGTGCCCCTACATACCGAAAACCCATTTACCGGTCGGTAACGGCCGAAATCGGCCATTACCGGTTGGTAAATGGCTCCTACATCTGGCCCTTAATGTCTCTGTGCACTTTCTCATTCTGTTCAGTGTTAAAGAGCATGTGCTCCTGTTGTAAATTGTTGTTATGGATTGGTAATTCCATGATTGGTTATTTGATTTACTATATCAAAACAAAAAGAGAGACAGGGTAGTGGGACACTCTTACATCCCAGTATCAATCCAGTAAACAAAACAAGAGTATTCCAAGGCAGTTAAGGACCACCGGTAAGGAGCAAACAAACGACTTCACTTAAGGCGTTTTTTAAGAAAGCCCTCACTCACCACCTAGTGATGACATGCTTCATCATCGGGCCCCACAGAAGGGACCTAGCATCCCTTCTGTGTGCTACAACGCCAGATCTACTGCGGAGCGGGTTGGTGGGTAAGGACAGTGCTGTGCAAAGAATTTTAAGTGAGTGATGTGAGGTTAAAAAAAGTCTGCAGTGTATCAAAATTAATTTTATTAGGATCACTAAGGACTTATAAATAAAATCATGTGTAGGAAACATGTCCAAAGTGAAAATTAAATAGTGAAAAAAGTGCAAGAACCCCGAGGTCCAGCAGAGGGTCGCTATAGGTATACCACGGGTGCCGAGCGTCGAGGGCGGTGTGCCAATTACGCTTCCACCCCCCTCCTGTGACCCATGGTGTGAACACATCACACTATAAAAGTGCAGAAACCGAAAATTCGGAAGCCTCCTAAACCAGGAGTTATTAGAAAGACAGTTTTTCTTTCTAATTTTCTTGCACTTTTTTCACTATTTAATTTTCACTTTCACGTCCCTAGGTAAGGGTGGGCCTTAGAGAGTCCATACCGCCAGGGTTTATCCACACCAAGTCCTGAAGAATGCCAGGTAAATTTACACCGTTTCGTGGCTGAAACATGTCGACTGACTTAGGAAACTACCACTTAAATAATTGTGGACATATTTCCTACACATGTTTTTATTTATAAGTCCTTAGTGATCCTAATAAAATTAATTTTGATACACTACAGACTTTTTTTAACCTCACATCACTCACTTAAAATTCTTTGCACAGCACTGTCCTTACCCACCAACCCGCTCCGCAGTAGATCTGGCGTTGTAGCACACAGAAGGGATGCTAGGTCCCTTCTGTGGGGCCCGATGATGAAGCATGTCATCACTAGGTGGTGAGTGAGGGCTTTCTTAAAAAACGCCTTAAGTGAAGTCGTTTGTTTGCTCCTTACCGGTGGTCCTTAACTGCCTTGGAATACTCTTGTTTTGTTTACTATTTGATTTACTAGTCAGTCCCTAGTACAGTGCACTGTGTTTGCCCTGGGCCTGTAAATCAAATGCTGCTAGTGGTTGTGCCGCCCACACAGCAGCCCTCCAAAGGTAACTCAGACCTGCCACTGTAGTGTCTGTGTGCAGTCTAGTACTGCCATGTCTTTTCCTACATGTGAGTCACCCATAAGGTAGGCTCAAGGTACCCCTGTGGGTAGAGTGTGGGCAGGGTGCAGTGAATGCAAAAGGTAGGACATGCCCTGATGTGTGTGACATGTCCTGACAGTGAAATACTACCAATTTCGTTTTTCACAATCAAAAGGCTATCTGGCCTATAGGAAAGCATTGGAGAAAATTTATAACATCCTATATATATATTGCCCTTTGGGACCAGTTAGGAAAAAAAAAGTTTAGTATGCCTGAACTCAGAATCTAAAGATGCATCTTTTAGTAAAGGGGATTTTTACATTCTGTGTTTGAAAATACCACTTTTAGAAAGTAGGTATTTTCTTGCTTAGGCGTCCTGTGTGCCTTTGCTAGGATGTGTATTGACTGTCTGGCTTTGGAGTGACAGGGGCTGGGGATGTGCAGTGGCCCCAGAGAGTCTGGATGAGTCAGGGCTGAGTTGATTAGACCTGGGCTGCATTTAGAATAGAGGGAGGAGATTTCACAGCTCCAGAATGGGCCTGGTCTGCTATAGTCAATGCTGTCTCAGTCTCCTGCTGGGAAGATGGGCCAGAGAGGACCAAACTGGTTTGGACTAAGCACAGACACTCTCTGCCAAAGAGGACATAGGAATTTGGAGTATAAATATTGGGGCTCAGAACCCAGAACTTTAGGACTCTTTTGGTACCAGAAGGATGCCAAGAAGAAGAGCTGGAGAAGCTGTGAGGAGAGACTACCACTTTGCTGTGTGCCTTGCTGTGTTGGCCTGCAGTGGTTTCTTCCTTCTGTCTTGGGCAGTGAAAGGACTGGAATAAACTTTCTACAACTTTCTTTTTGTGAGTTTCTCCAAGGGCTTGAGGTAGAGCTTGTCCCCTGTTCAAGAAGTCTCAGGAACAGCAAAGACTTGAAGTTCATCTTTTACCAGCACTGGGGACTGTGTGTTTTGTGCTGCAACAGAAGAAAAGCAACCTGACTCCATGTCCTGATGACACCGCAGAGTGAACCTCCACACTATGCACCGCAACCCTGGTCTCACTGACGATGCCACTTGATTCCGCCACGAGCCGCTGCTTGCACCGCGACCTGAGGGCACCGCACTCTGCACCTCATTACTTCGCACCACAGCCCTGGTCTTACCGACGCCACTGGACGACCGTCAACGAACCGCTGTCTGCACCGTGACCTAATGACACCGCACATCGCACCACTACACTTTGCACCGCAGCCCCGACGCCCCCGACGCCTGCCTGAGCTCCAGACTTCAACCGCGTTCGATCTGCAACATGTGTGACTTCAAGGGCCCAATGACTCCGGAACCGACGCCTGGGGACTCTGGCCCTTCAGGGCACATTAAGAGGTCGCTAATGCCCTACATTTCTTAAGGTACTGTTTTGCAGGTCTTCCCGACTCCGTAGCTGCCCGCGATGCTGTGATCAGCCAGAACAGTTTGGATTTGTTGCTCACGACGCCGTAATAGCCGCATACAGAGCTATCAACTTCAAGGAACTGTATTTCAAGTCTATTTTGGTTACTGAAGATTTCTGAGTACTGTGTGGTGGATTTGTATTGCCTTTGATCTTGTTTTGGACATATAAAAATATTGGATATTAGTGTCTTCACTGTATTACTGTTGGTTATGTGCAAATGCTTTACACACTGCTTCTAAGATAAGCCTGACTGCTCATGCCAAGCTACCAAGGGGGTGAGCAGGGGTTATTTTAGAAGTGTAACTCCGTTATCCTGACTAGAAGGAAGGGTCCCTACTTGGACAAAGGCTCAAACCCTTGACTACTAGAGAAAGCCATTTCTAACAAGGACCATACACATTATACAATACCCTGTCCCATACTGTTCCTTCCGGAACTGGACCTGCTGTAATGTTCACCAGAGACAGGTCCCTTAGTTCATGGTGCAATGAAGCATGCAGTTTCAGAACCAAGTTCACAAGTTGCACTGCAGAACATCCTGGGAGATAATGTCCATTTATAAGTAGGAAAACGATAGTCGTAATCCAGAGATGTATCCATGGATCAACAAAGTATGTATTTTTCAGCTAAAGCTTACACTCGTAGCTTGAAAGGGAGAGGCGGAGATGGCAATTTAGGTTCACTTGAGTCGGATGTGAAGTCATCATAATGCATGGAGTAGCCAGACGCCATCCGGTCTATTTTTGGCAGCTCAGCAGGTTTTGTAGAACTGAGAGATGACTCGATCTGTGGCATATTCACAAAGACGTCGTCAATTTTTCAAATTGATATTTCTCTACTCGTTGACTGTACAGTTGTAGTTGTTTCAACAGGAAGAAATAACACTTCATTGTTATTTGCAGTTTATCGTTGGAGAGGGAAATCTTCTGTAGTTATTGCAGCTTCCATCTGAACTTCCAGAATGGTAGCGAGCTGAGTGCAGTGGCTACCCAGTAGTCCATGCAGCCTAGTGTTGAGAATCGGCTTATAGTGTGGTTTGCTCTGATCAATAGAGACAAACCTTTTGTCTCTGCGACCAGCAAGGGGTGGAAGAAATACCGTTCTTGTGCCTTTGACAGCCAGGGCAGGTATAGGCGCTCTGTAAGATGGAATCACTGTGTGGAAACTGTTCCTAAAGTTCAGATACATAACCAATTTGGTTATGATGGCAGAAGGAAGGGAGGAAAGAAAAGGTCTCTATATGAGGTTTCCAATGGATGGAGGTGGGGGAATTTCTCCTTTAGGAATTATTGCCCTCACACACCCTTGCGAGTGTCATGCTTCAACATCGGGCGTTGCTCCTCCAGGGGGTGGCGCTGCTGTCCCCCACGGGCCCCTCGAGAGGGCTCTTTATCAGAGATCTTTTTAGGAGATGCTGCAGTTGTGCATGTGGGTGTGTGGACCTAAAAGGATTAGTGCTAGTGTGTTAAAATTACCCCACCGGTACTGTGAGGATAATTTTATTCATTGCTCTGTAAGATGGCCCAAATTCTTTCTTGTCAACAATTTTTTCCCTGAGCAAATCCACAATCTTTGGGACCCAGACAGGTCTTGCCGGTACAACCTTCACTATTTCAGTAGCGCAGCAGTGCGTTTTACTTTGAACGCTCAAGAATTCATTGAGTTCCTGTAAAACAGCCAAATGTTTATTGATGTCAAATGGTGTTTCCACCGCCACTGTGCAAATATTATCGAGGTCCGGTACCCACATCATAAGGAGTACAACCCCAAGGAATTTTCTTGGCATGTTACTGAGTGCCCTCTGGACCCAATATAGGTGATTGAACCAACTGCCACCCGAGCCTAATATACTTTCTGTTAAGGATAGCTTTAAGTTACGCTTTTTCCTCTCAACTACCGAATTTCCCTTGGGATAGTAGGGGGACAAACTTCCCATGGCTTCTATGTAAGCCCAGGAATTAAATGCCGGGCCCTATCGGAACGTAGTGTGCCAATTGCGTATGTCCTGATGAAGACACACAAATCCTTTATAACAGTTTGAGCATCAGCTGAGCGCTGCAGCTATGCCCACAGGAATCTGAAGCATGAATCCACTGCCACCAAGATATACTTGTAAGCCCCATCTGAGTGTAAGGGGCCACAGTGATCCAAATAAACAACCACCAGAGGCCTGTCTGAGATTAATCTAGTTGTCCAAGATGGATGTGCTATGGTTGAGCCTTTCCTCTGTTGACAGATGTCACATTTAAGGACAAAGTCCTTGGTCTGTTTTGATAGACCTGGCCACCTATAGCGCTGCTTCTGTAACAAGACTGTAGCAGTAACCCCTGTGTGTGCCAAGACCAGACCCTCATTTTTTTGTTTGAATTTCTTTATTACATTTTTATTACAGTTTATATATTGACACTAATACACTCCGTCAACATCATATATAAAGAAAATGCAGAAGGATCAGGCTCATATGCTGTCCATACAGTACATTAAAATGGTATCACACAGTCAACAATGGATGTCTTCAACAAGTAAATGGTATTGGGTGAGTAATGTTGCCACGGTCAGCAAATTTAGTCAGGCCTTACCCAGACCCTCATGTGCAGATAGTATTAGTTCTTATCTGTGATCAGTATTTGGTATTACTCTATCCCCCACTCTTGGAATTTGAGCATACAGAATACAGAATGTTTTGCGCCTCTAACTTGTAGGAGTACTTGAGTGGAAAACCTTTCTGCGGGTGGGGGTTGTTGTGGGCAGCATTGGCAGCCACCATGATGTCTCTGTGTAACCTCGTGCTTGAATGAGTGATTGCAGCAACAGCAGCAGTACACACTTAAAAAGCCATGGAATTACCGTAAACTTGAACACCACACGTTGATGACTTAATGTTTGGATAACATGAGCCCTTTGCAAGCATTCTTTCAGCTTTGCCACCTGTTCTCAAAGCATCTTCTGCTTGATTGTGCAACCCTTGAAATCGCAAAATCCATTTTGGCCCCAATAATGATGATATTCATTATAGGACTGGACACAGTAGTATGAGTCACACACTAGGAGTGTGGGGGAATTCAGGCTCCATACTTTGTAGTGCCAGTAAGCGGGCTTTGAGCTCTGCCAGCTGCACTGTAGAGTCCCCAGGGACTGCGTGTGTGTTTTTCAGGATGGAACTTTCCATCATGCATGCACCCCTTTATGATTCCACATGCCGAGAATTGGTGTTGTGTCTCTACAGCAGGTGAAACAGATCCATCGGTATAAATTATGTATTCATATCATCCTAGAGGCTTGATTTCATTCGTCGGAGGATATTCTTGTTCATGCTGCAGGAATTCTTGTGTTTGTAATGTATAATCAAATCTGTAGTCTACATCTGTTGCAGTGAGAGAGTTAGCTCATTGTAGTCATCATTGTGTAGGAGTCTAGCTATCCCAGCAATGTCCTCTCGTGGGGACAATCTTGAGCTCGGACCTCAGAGAGGGGCATGTTTTTCTCCTTTGGGTCTGTCTCTTCCTCTGTGTAGAAGTATGCATAGAAGCATTTTAATGCTTATGTACTCCCTTCATAAGTGGGGATTTTGCAGTCATCCCCTGTTACAGTCTCCACAATCCTGCTCTTAAGGAGTTTACATGCAAGCAGGTACCCAGACTTGTTAGCCTCTCTGTAGTATCTTTGTTTAGGATCAAGGAATGCATACTCCACTCTGTCTAGCATCCTTAACTATAGAGACTGAGATACTCTCCTATGGTTAAATTGCTCTAGACCTGCAGTATCTCTATCTATCCGGACTTCAGCTCTGCAGTGCAGGAGGCTAGGTGCTCCATCAGGGAAGTGAAAGCAGTTCTCCATGCCGAAGTGGTAAAATAGTCCACACTCTTCTCAGCAAAACCTTGGATTGAACACAGGGGTAAAACTTTTTCTTCCAGTCAACACAGCTCTCGAATTTATTTTACAGCACATTCCACCTGCTGTTTCGGGTGCATCGGGCACCACAAGCCCAGCCTCATCCTGGGGTGGCTGACTGCAGAGAACCTCCGCCCTCAGCGAAAATGACTGAATGCATATTATTTACTCTTAGCCAGGTTTGATGCTCGCACCTACTACTAGTACCTCATATCTGATGAAGTTTTAGGGTCTATTGTTAACTTTTACCGGATGGTATTAGCATAACTGTATACCAAGATATGTCTCTTATTTATTTTTATTAATGAGGTTTTATATAGCGCTGCTATACCCAAGAGTATTAGCGCGCTTTACAAGGTATGTAGACATATTCAGAAATAATAAACAATTTACAATGTGCCGGAAGATTCAACAGAAAGGTAAACCATTGCAGTGAATGCGTTAGGGGGGCAGAGAAGTAACGGGATAAAAAGAGGGATACAGGGGGGTTGCAATTAGGGAGAGAAGGGGGTGTAGAGAGGGGGAGTGAGAGAATGGAAAGAAGGAGAGGGGGTGGGTAAAATGTGAATCACAGTAATTGTTGATTGTCTCATGCACTTTTTCCACTTACAAGTTTCACAATGTATGTGTTGAGAAGGCACCTCCAGTGCAGTACATGGTGTTAGGTAGAATCATTTTCTATTACATTTGTGATTTTGAGGAGCTGCCGTTCTCGAACTATGCTGCACTCTCCAGCCCACATGTGAAGATTGCGATTTTTTTGTTGAAGGGTTACTTCTGTGTGGCCCCCCGTCAATGGACTGGTAAATTTGGGGTTTTCGCTGATGTTTGGGAATGGTGCAATGGGGCGGGAAAGGGTACTTGTTCTTTTGCTGTTGATGTTTTTTGTTATGATTGTTATTGCTGTTCTGGGGACTCTGACTAGACTGCATACAACTCACCACATGTGTGACATGTTGCGTACTCTGTGTAGATATCTTGCTACAGTAGTAGAACCCCATATGGATCTGTATGGTTAGATTACTGCCCTGAAACATTTGTGGTTTGAATAATCGGCGTAAGGCACATCAAGTGCTTGGTTATTTGATCGACCCATGATCGATATTGTTATGCTAGAGAAAACACAATGCTTCACAATGAGCCCTTCTACATTTGCATCTCTTGGGATACACATCAATACATCTCCTCCTATTATATCTACTCCCAAGGTGTAGTTACACTCATCAGGAAGGCTGTATAGTTTCAGTTGGTAGAAAACAACTAGCAGGGAGGGTCCTGGCCCTAGCAGCTATCTTAGAAAGGCAAAGTATTTTTTAATGAATATATGAGGTCCAAATGTGGATGACCACATCTTCTTTAATGATACCATACAGCTATGCACTGAATACAGGGAGTGGCTGGTGACTTGGGGTGGAGCCTTCAATCTCATGTTCTCTACACTCAATGACAGATTGTCCACGATTGCTTGGACCCCCTCTAGAGCCACGGCTGTGCTCTTACATATTAAGCAACTATGGGGTTCGAGAGATGTCAGGAGATACAACATCCCTCAATTTTTTAATACAATTTCTATTCCCTCGTGCACTATATTTCCTCTCGCTGGCTGATTTCAGGCACACTTATGCATAAGGTACTAACAGTGGACTTGCACTCTCTGACAACTCTCCTGGTACATTGATACTACGTGATCCGAACTCTCCGCTGCCGTTCCACTGCGGGCAGCTGCAAGGCTTGGAACTGCGTGGTGAGGTGTTTCTGGGGGAGGTGAGGGAAGCCATACTGTAATATTATTGTTTAAATGAGCATACAGTTGCAGATGTCTCAACACTTTGGGAGGCCTTTAAAGTGTACAAATGAGGGTTTTGTATGTCTAAAGGTTCTGGGGTGCTTAAATCTATTCATAACTGCCTCTTTCAAGTGCATTTCGGAATTTAGAAACTAGGTGCACCATCTCCAACAATACTGTACTCCTGGACGGGCTCCAGGAGACATTGCTTGAATATAGTGAGGAGGCAGGCTGCAATGTTGTGCACCTAGGATGGGGGGCATGGGTGAGAATGTCTGGGGATGGTGATAGACTGGGCAAAACTCTAGCCTTGATAACTAGAAGCAAAAGCATGTCTAGCCAGATAACTAATCTTAACTGTGATAGTACAGGTGTCAATCCTGATCCAGTTCTAGTGCTGAAAGAGTTCAGGAAGTACTATGAGTACCTATATACCCCTAAGATCCACAGAATGGGGACAGAACTATCAGAATATGTGGATGGGGTGGGCCTGGCTTTGCTGGATGGCGAGGCACGGGAGTTGGAAAACTCCCCTATAACAATAGGGGAGCCATTATGAGGCTTCGTATTGTGGCAAAGCTCCAGGAGGCGATGGATTGCCAATTGAATTCTACAAAGCATACATATATATCTACTTGCTCTTGATTTTTGGATATGAGGAAGGGGCAGCTCGCTTCCATGACCAAGGAGACTGTAATCATTGTAATACTGAAACCTAAAAAAAATCTAAATGTCCCTCTTATAGACCTTTATCATTACTCAACACTGATAATAAAATACTGGCCACAATGTTGGCACAAAGTTTACAGCCCCTTCAGCAGTTTCTGGTATTGCCAGATCAGTCTGGCTTCATACTGCAGCTTTCTACAGTCTTAAACCTCCGGACGTTGATAGCTATTCTTCACATAGAGGATGCTCTGCTCCCTTAGGTTTCTTCTTGATGCTGAGGAAGCGTTTGATTAGTTGAAATAGCAGTTTATGCTGGAAGAACTTCTCAGGTTTGTACTGGGGAATTATTTCTTGTCATTATTAAAACTACTATACACTAACCCAATAGCAAGGTTTCACTTGCATAGATTTTACTCTCAGCTGTTTAACATCTGCAGGGGTACGGATCAGGGATTCCCCCTCTCTCCACTAATCTTTGCTTTCGCAATAGAGCCTCTGGCCTGCTATGTGAGGAAATTACAGTCTCATTGCGGGCTGAGCCATGAAAACCACTCTTTGATAATATCACTGTTTGTAGTCAGTGTGATTCTGTATGAATAATGTCCAGACAACAATCTCTCTCCTGTCATTTGGGATATAATACGCTTTGGTGGCTACTCTGGATCGCAGATAAATTGGCACAAGTCTGAACCCTTCCCAAGCACGGAGTTCCACGCCGCCCCTGTATTGGACTACCCAGTCCAGCGCAGTCTGGAGGGCATGCAATATTTGGTGGTGTGTGTAACTTGTGATTATGATGTTTTAGTATGCAGTAATTTCAGTAGAGCGCTTGTAAATGTAAGAATTTATATAGAACAGTGGAACCGACTCCCCTTCTCTCTGGTAGGGAGGTACTCCAGGATTAAAATGATTGTCTTACCACAGTTTCTATCATTTTTCACTGCCCTACTGGTTATGCTTCCACTACACCTCTTTCAACAGTTGTGTGCGATCCTTCTTCGATTGATTTGGAGCTGGGGTCAGCCCAGGTTCTGGTGGGATTTGTTATTAAGCCTCTTCATATGGGTGGCCTGGCTCTGCCATATTTTATGCATTCTATTTAATTACACAAGCCTACTATTTAAAATACAGGCCCTTTCCCTGAGTGTTTCCG
Organism: Lissotriton helveticus; assembly: GCF_964261635.1. Taxonomy (NCBI): domain Eukaryota; kingdom Metazoa; phylum Chordata; class Amphibia; order Caudata; family Salamandridae; genus Lissotriton; species Lissotriton helveticus. Next base: position 620,103,445 of record NC_136059.1, on the reverse strand, counting down.
ATGCATGACCAGGCGCAGCGGGCCATTGCCTAATCACAGTCCCTCCTGGGGCAAGACAACGCCCTATGCATGTCTCGCGGAGATGTGGATGTACTGACAACAAGATGCCAGTGTGGTGGGAATTGGTGAGAGGAATGCAAGTCAAGTTGCCATACTCACCATTGTTGTCCTTGGCTAATAACCTATTGCTTCCTCACACAAGGGAGCAGTCTGTTAAGGCCATGCCGCAATGCGTGGGACTGCGGTATTAGTCAGGCTTTTTGAGGATGGTACTTTTATCTCACGCCTTCTGTGCTCATCACGGCGCAATGCCTCTTCTATTTTTTTGTTACCTTAGGCTGTGCTCTGCGGCTAGAGCGGGTCACCCTGAGTTTCCCACAGAGATGCCAGACAAATCTTATCTTACATCCTAGATTGGCAGCATGGTGATAATGGGGCAATCTATTACATATTTATGAGCCAATTATATTGCAGATATAATAGACACACTCCCTGAGGCTAGGCGGAAATGGGAGGAGTCACTGGGATATAAGCTTGTGGATAAATCCTGAGAATTCTTCTGTGCTCAAGTAAAGAACACTCCTTTACACTACAGGCACAAGTTGATACAATTCAAATATTTTCATCAATACTATTACCAACACCTATTTTTGCGGTCCCAAGCAAGCCGATTTCCCATTTGCGACCATAAGAAACGGTCCGACATCTGGCCCTTAGTCTCTTTGTCTAGGAGGGTGATGAGCCGGTAATTATCAGGTTGTTACCGATCTCCTCCTTTGAAAATCAGGTTGATAATAGAGCCCTTCCCGGATTTGGGAATCGTTTGAACCTGCAAGGCCCTGTTGAAAATCCATATCAGTTTATTTGCCCAAAAGGTGGCATTGACTTTATACAGTGCCAGTGGAATGTCGTTTGGCCAGGTGCTCTATCTCGTCAACCCTCCTTTATGACTTTGCATGTTTGCTCTTGAGATAAAATGAGCACATCGTCACCTTTAAGTTGGCTCATTTTAGTTGACAAGTTTGCACTTACTAGTCCAATATTGAAATTTGAATTTTTCTTCTGGATCCTGTGATGGATCAGCCCGAGGGGGAACAACATAGTTCACACTGAGCCCTTATTCACACTGTTTCATCCTAGTAATTAATAAGTGATCCTCTGTCTGCGGTTTTTTCCCCAAAGTATTTGTCCTTTGATAATATTAGGAATATGCCCTACTTTTGGCAAACTTGGTTATTCCTGAAGTTCTTTTCCTTTGCTGACTTATTACAGACTTCTTGTGTATTAGTGGGCAGCCTCACAGCTATTTCTGTATTACGGGTCTGGTGTTGACCCTCAATTGTTAGATTTAAGTGCACAGTTAAGAAATGAGACCATCTTAATTCAGTAATGTTTGATTTATGTATACCATTTGGGGCTCTATTTAGGCCTTTCACCAGTTTCCAAAAGTCCCTTGAATTTCTCTTCCTGCTAAGATACATGGACTTTGCCCAGAAAGTGTGTTCTAACAGTCTTTCCTCCCACAAAATCTTTCTATAGGCCTTTGTTTTGTACTGTTCAGTTTACTTTGAAGTACAGAATTAGTTGGGTGCAGCCACAGCGTTCTCAATGCTTTGTTGAGTTACCTGCTTGTGATTAGGCATGAGGCGGACTTTGCATTCTTTTCAGGCTCTAGATAAACAGTTGCAGATCTAGGTGGGATAGGCCAAATATTATGCAGATATTTGTTTAGTAAGCGGTTCGTGAACAGTTTCCAATTAGAGATCAATGATAGGTCTTTATTATAGGAATCTTTCATGAGCCGAGCTGCTGAATTTTCGATGGCCTCTTATTGTATGTTCGGTCCATCTTAACTACTTGTAATTTACCGATTCTAACTTCCCCAGCAGGTTACTTGTATGCTTGTGTAAATGGCAATTGACGTTAAGCACAGTAGTTTGTGGCTAGTGATCGCTTTCCACTTGTTCCTCAATATTGAATGATTGTATTAATTGGAATAAGGGGAGGGTGGCCATCGTAAAGTTGATAATGGAGTGCTCATTTGATGAATGGTAGGTCCATGTCAGGGGGTATTTACTGATACCTCCCATTTAATACTCTCAAGCCAAAATTTCAATATCTTTTGCAAGATAGACCTCCTTTGAGTTACCTTGGCTGTTGGTCGATTCAACCTGATTCGGGATGTACCAGTGATTACCCTGCAAGATTAAGTAGTTGTTTTGGGGGAAGGACGACAACAAGTTAATGTTAAAGTACCCTATTAATATGATGTTAAGATGGGGATGATCATATAGGCTGCTTGAGAACATTGTACACAACTTCTGTGATAGGACTTTCCTTGATCTGCAATCTGGATGAATATATATGTTGATTACCAAAAGAGATGTGTCAAATTTTTAATGCCACTTCCTCAGCTTCACCATTAGTGTACTTTCGCCTCCATACTCCACCATTTCTCTTTCTATCTTTAATGATACTGATTCATAAGTTACTTTGCCCCCTTTCAGGCATTCCTTCCTCCTGAATCTAAATCCAAGCCCTCAAGCAGGAGTAGCAACATAGTCCATGTTTCTTGCAAGAGGATTATTTGGAAAAAATTCAAGTCCTTGTCAGAGATGTTGTATTGCAGGCAATTGATATTCCAGGAGCAGATTTTCATAACATCAAGTGTTTGGTCAGTGCTAGGCGAAAAAAGGTGTGGTGTGTCAGTAATTTGTACCTCCATGAATGTTGCTGATAACCAGCTAAAATCTCATTGTGAGTCTTTGCCATTGCCTGTTTCAAATGAAGAACAACCCACTAGATTTAGAGTTAAATGATTCCTTATAGGATTTACCAATTGGAGTTCTAAGAATGGAGAACACTTGGTCCATGCCTTTGCTGTTTTATGGTGTTCAGAGTTCATTTTGCTGAGAGAGCGGAACGGGGTATGGTGTGGGTTTATGTCGTTGGGCCATGATTCCCTATAACTGAAAACATACTCTTTCCTGGAGGACTTGTTTTGCTGTCGAGCTCGAAGCCCAGGTTAGAAGGGTTGGCTCCCGCATGTTCTTCCCCACGGAGTGTAAGAATTGAACAGATTCGAGGTCTATTAAGGACAGACTCACTAGCGTTGACACAGAATGTATCAGCTTTAAAATGTTGTCACGGTTTAGAACATCATACATGCCCCTAGAAAGGCTTCTCCGACAAGTAGCTTGTTACCTACTGGTGGCTCTCCAGCTACTTGTTAGTAGCTCTCCTGTGTGCAGCCAAGTCTACAAAATTAGAAGCTTTTCTTTAGTTGCATATATTTATACCAGAAATTGAAAACTTGTAGCCGAGATGAAAATGTGTGTATTTTCGGAGCTCATAAGCTGATGTTTACAGATAAATGATTGAATTTCCAAAATATATTTAAAGTTGCTAATAGAATGATAAAAATTAAAATGTGTTGGGGAAACAAACCATTTTTACACTACTGCTGGCAAATATGCTTGATGCACTATGGTGATCACTGTTGGTAATCTTTGGATAGGATGGTCGCTATTGTAATCTTGTGTGACGTGATAACTGTTACATCGCTGATATATTAGTAGCTCTTTAGGATTTTCATTGAACGTAAAAAGCTCTTGTTACAGAAAAGGTTGGACACCCCTGCCCTAGAATGGTATTCTGGATTGAGGACTGTATACTTGGTAAGTGTGGGAGAATCAGTCCTGGGCACGTGGGAGACTCTTGTGTCAGCATATGCTGAGAATCATTTGGATTGAAGATCGAACTCAGAAGGTTCGGTGAGTAGGACATTTTTATTTTACTTCGTGGTTTGAATACAGTCATCAGCGTGAGTGGACATTGAGCCAGCCAGAGTCACAGTCAGCCTTTCAGTGTTAGACTTGTTGAACACGTGAGGCCTTATCCCTGTACTCCAGTTGTGAACGTATCTTCTAACAGCTGTCCCCCTGATTTTAATGGGGTAATCTTAACAGATGTTTTTCCTGGAGGGTTTGTAGAAACCACTCACATTTTTCCGAATTCAAGGGTCATAAACACACAAGAAAGTGAGGAGACCCCTTTCAATTCCATATTCTCAGGTGATTTCAGATTCGCCGATACTGATGGTATTTTTGTATCTACAGAAGCTACACAAGGTGTACAGTGGGCACTTTTGTTGGGTGACTGCTTGCGGGATATAGGTCCATAGGAGATGGGGACAAAGGTGTTTTGTTTTGATGCGTTTTCCTGTGGCTCCATGTCAAATGTAGGGTATGGCTTCCTTTTAGCCCGAGTGTTATTACTGGCAGAAGGTGATAAGTGAAGAGATTCTTCATCTTGCCAAGTTTTTGAGAATTGAGGACTGGTTTGTCTTAGCACGGGCTTCCAGTGCTGTTGAAAATGAACAACTTCTTATTTGTTTTCTGGCCTTATAGTTTTTTCCCTTCTGTTTTTTTGCTCATTGTACGATCTGACAGAGTTTAGTCACCCACTTAATTAATCTCACCCTGACCCTTAAAATTTATGCTGTTTCCAGAGGGTACTAATTCCGTGTTTGTGCTCATTTCCTAAGATGTCACCGTTGCTTTAGTCCTAGTCAGTGTCTGAGAGTCTCCCAGCCCCCTCCCCCCCTCCCAGGCTGTCCTAGTTTGTGTAGACCTCATGCAGCTCCTGGTTTAGCTCGATAGGGGCGCATGTTTCATTTGTGCAGGAAGGCTTTGCTTCAGTTTTAGGAGCGTCATTGTGCAGGCTGTTATGCTCTAAATGCCCCAGGTTGCAGATAGAGCATAAAGATGTCAGATTTGATTTTAAATCTTGTATTAAAATGGCAAAATCAGATGGTAATGTGCCAGGTTTATCAATCACTGGTGCATAGGAGCATTCCGACATGGTTACTGCTGCATGATTTTGTGCCCGGCTTATTAATTTATTAAGTTCTGCCAGTTTGCGTTCAATACCTGAGACAAATACTGCTAATGTATTTAGCAGGTCCACTTGCAAGTCCATCTTGTTTGATTTGTAAGACAATGCTTCTTTTGTCAACTGTGATGTTCTTAAGAGCAGTTCTCACAAGTCCCTTGATTTATTAGGTGGGTTGCACCCCTTAAGGTTATGAGAGTCTTGACACATTCGATATGGGTGGTTTGGAATACCTGTTGCATGTGACTTTTTCTCCCTTGCTACTACTAGTTGTGACTGACTGAGCAGAGCCCTTGTTTGCGGATAAGTTGAAATTCTGGCTATTACACGCGTTCTGGTTGTCACTAGAACATTCTTCCTCGAGTGGAAGCAGAGTCTCGATGCTTATGTGTTCATTGTCATTGTTTCTTTGATTGTTCCTTAGAGCTATGGGCATATTGACCAAAGTTTTATCCCACTGCACCTCTCACCTTGGGCACCGGTGAATCCACACATCCTTGTTCTATTTGCTCTTGTTTAATTAAGGTGGTATCCCGTGTAGGTTTAGAGGTCAAAATATATTTTTCCTGTGTCCCATGTGCCACTTGGGGCCATATGTCTTGGGAGATGACTTGTTGGCCTTAGCAGTTGGTCATGGCCTTTGGGTCAGCGAGTACCATAGTCTTTACCTCAATTGGCAGCCGAACTCTGTTTCATAAAAGGAGCTGCATGAACGAAAGAAGTGGTAATAATTTGAAAGAAAGCAGCTCCATGTCAGTTATTGAGTCACAAACTGATTCTGTGTGCAACTTATTATCTTTCATAAACTCTGTTCCTTCAGTGGCCCCTGTGTCCTGGTTTATCTTATGTATTGGACTGTTTGGCTTTACAGGCTGCTACAGGAAACTTGTAGCAGGGAGGCCCACTGTGCCATCCATTGGGGAAAGAATAACCCCAGCAGGATATTTTAAGAACTCAAATATTTTTGGCAAATTTGTGCATTTTTCGGAAATGCAAGCCAGGAGAGAGATTACATACCCTCACAAGCTATGTTAGACTTAGTACTTTTTAGGGCTCGGGCCTACGTCACACTGCGTAGCAGTGTGGGCGGAGCCCAAGAGTCCTTTTCTTAGGGCCTCCGAAAACCTACCTAAGAAATTCCTGGCTGCTCGTGATTTTTCATATTTTTTTTTGCGAGCTGCATTTCAATTGGCCTTCTCGTGCGTGTGTTTTTGGAAGAGAGCACGCAATAGGCCATAGGCGGTAGAGTAGCTCCGCCAATGGCATATTGCGTGCGGTCACGCGCACCAGAAGGCCATGTGTTTTGAATTATCGCGGCTTGACGGCCGCGATAATTCAAAACATATGGTGGCAGTGGCGCGCGCGCGTGCACCACTCGCCGCCGGTTTTTCAGTGCTGCTTGTCTTTCAATGTTTCTGTGCAGACCTGCAGGATTCCTGGCCTTCGTTGTTTTCCACCCCAATCTGTGTTCGGCAAACCTTTTAGACAGGGTTTGTTTGCTCTGTGGCGTTTCCTGAGGCAGATCTGACATCTTGCGCATCGAGCACACACCACCTCGCCCCAATACTGACTAGAGACAACTCGGCACGGGAGAAATGCTTATTTAGTCAGAACATATTTCCTCTCAGACATGGGGATGCCTCTCACCTGGTCAAAGGAGCCTGCTTGGAACACTGGAACATGGAAATTCACGTTTGCTGACAAACCAGAGAGAAAAGAGCTGTGCTTCCATAATAGCGGGTTGCACCAGAGGCAGCAAGCCCAAAGTTCGAAGTACCATATGGTTAAACTTCTATTTTAGGATTAAACAACAAACACTACGTGGTGCAGTGGGACCCCATGCAACAGATATAAACACGACCGTGAAGTAAAAGACACGAATAGCTGACCAAAAAATGAAAAACAATTAAATATAAATCTATATTTCTGCCTACGCTGCCTTGACGTTATTTTTACAATGTGTGCTGCAGGGCCGGTCCTAGGGTTCATGGGGCCCTGGGCAGAATAGGAAAATGCGAGGCCCCTATAATTTGCATACGATTTAACTTAACAGGAAGTGACATCATAGGAAGTCATTTTAATTGGCCATTAATTATATTGATATTGATATTGAAATTGTTTATAGAGCATGCCAATGTGGTACTGCCATCTGCAGCTGTAACAGTAAATGAAGCTAATTGGGCAACATAGTTGAAAAAAGCCAGGTTTTACGTTTGTTTCTAAAACAGATAGAATTGTACTGGGCTTTAAAAATGCAAAGATGTTTTGTTTCAGAGTTTGCAAGGAATGAGATAAAGCTTCTGCCACACCAGGACTATTTGTTTATTTTAGGTGTTTCCACTGTTTCCATGGGGGTTGATCGAAGAGCTTCGCTAGGTGTGTACCATATGAATTTTCTCCAAGGTACTGAGGACCTATGTTGTGAGCAGTATACAGTGCCTTTAAGGCTACATCCTTTCTAATGGGAAACTAGTTTGGCTCCAACAATACATGTGAGAAAGATTTGAACTTTGGAATTCTCATTAAGACGATGAGCTATTGCGTTTTATAAAATGTGCAGTTTATTCAGAGATCACAGATTATATGGCATTGTTGAAGCCTTTTTGCAAGAAGCTACTTACTGAGTTTGGATGCGAGTATAATGGTTAAAAATTAATAATACTTAGAAAATGCATACCTATATTTTACATCTGTATTAAATAGAAATACATTAAATGATTTACAATGTGTTATTGTTCTATTGAATGGGATAAATGAATTTGATAGGCTAACCGGGCCTCCTGGCACTAAGAGAGCTCCAAAGGAGAGTTGCAGACTTTACTAATGTGGAGAAGGACAGTTTTAAGTGTTTTTGCTAAAGATTGGAGTTACACCATAGTTCAAGAGGGAGAAAGTTCCAGTCTTGCACATCTAAAAAGGAGAAGGATCTGCCTCCAATTAGGGACCTCTAAATTGTTGGTGGCACAGGAGTTTGATTGGCACATAGTATAGGATTCTGGAAATAACATAAGGAGTGTTGTACAAAGAGAGAACCTTTTTAATAAAGTGCCTAATGATGAATGGATGGTGCCTTGTAGATAGAAGGTTTCAAACCAAAATCCCAGCAGACAGCCTCCTTCACACACATTTGCACAGAATCACACCTGCAATTTGAATACTGTATTGTTGCACTGTGTTCTCTGCAGAGAGGCCATGTATTGAATGATCATGCATTCTGAACACCTTTTTGATCCCCAGGTAGGCACAGTGAGAAAGGTATACTGCCTTCGGCCTCAAATACAAACCTCTCAATTGTAGCCTGTTATAAACACCTGGATGTAACCCAATACAAAGTGTGCACCATACAAGAGTAATATGCTGTGAAACGAATTACAGAAACACACATCTTGGAAATACCTAAGATTTTTAAGGAATGCAAAATTAAGTGAAGCACGTGAACTACAAACGGGAACTAATTTGTTGCCATGTATTACCCTAACATACGTTGTCAGACTGAGACAGGAAATAGGCCCCCCGCACCGAAATAAAAGTGGCCCCCATTAGTGAATTAGGCAGCTAGAAAAATTTCTGTATTTGCAAATTATATCAGTTTTTAATTTGTAAAGAAATGCTGTATACGAATTTGTAAGGTATGGAAGACTGCATATATTTGAGTTTGCTGGAAGCAATGTTTGTTTTAAATTATCATGAACATCAAAAGTAAAAAAAACGGCTCACATGACCATAAAGCAGACCTCTAAACATAAAAAAACAGCCTAAATACTGACCTGACAGATTAGACCGTTGGGCACACACAGCCTGATTTGACTGCCCTATAGGTCAGTCCGACCCTGTAAACGTGTCATACCTCATTGTGCAGACACTAGACCAGTTTTTTAGCAGGTCAGGTTAGTACATGAATATAGGAAAAGATATGGGGCCCGTTTCAATCTCCGTTCTAATTAATTGCTGGGTCTAAGACACGTAAAGCCTTGCTCCAGCCACTTGTTAATGCTGTGTCTGCTCCTTTGCCTGCACCCCTTGTCTCACTGTCATACGGATCATGTCTGGAAAATAGGTGGACAAACAAGTCGATTAATAGGGAAAGACCAGCTGGAGCCAAACCAGGGGTCTGAATTGACCTGAAAAGCCAAAGTATGAGCCGAGAAATCAAAACATTTGGCATGTAAATCAAGCAATAGACCTCATGTAAAAAAAATTACATTAAAAAAATTTCAATTTCTTTAACATTTTTTCAATGGGGTACATGAGTGTATATCTCTGCTTAGAATGGCATGTATTATAAGTGCTAGTTTTACACTAATTTACAAATATTCATGAACTCCCTTTGTTCTGCTTATAATGCAATTAGTAAATCAAGAATAACAAACCCGTTTGTCATGCTAAAGAACATATTATACATTGATTAACAGTATCGTCTGTTTAATGATATAAAAGTGAGTTTTTGTATCTCACACATCCTGAACTGAATTACTTCAAAGTGCTCTGAAATTTGACAGTCGTTGACCAGGGCGTGCAGAGACACAAAGTGATTAACTGAGGATAACACTATTTGGTCAAGTGGATGATCGGTATTTGAGTGCAGGTTTCCTGATCCCTCACTCACTGTGCAGTTCACCTACTGATATCTCCTCCTGTCTCCCAGATACAGGGCAATGTTTTTGTCTAATTGTTTCAGGAGTTAAATTAGTAAACAAACTTAATAAAATACATGAATCGTGTTAAATAAATCGGATGCAAAAAGTAATAAAAGATGCATAGGAGAAGGCAGGGCATTTTTTAAATGTTAATACCGCTACATTCACCTGACGTAGCAAGCATAATGATTTTCAGAACAGCTCAACACATCATTAAAGGCAATTGCAATAGTTAGCAAAATAAAGGGGTCAGCTTATCTCACAGATAGCTCACAATTTAAGAGCTATCTATAGACGAAATGCAAAGCGAACGTGGCAACAGACAAACTCTGTTTTTAACTTTTAGAAACGTGTTACAGCTGTAATTCTTGTACAGCAGTATCATTTGAGACTTCCTTATTTATTTACATGTCTGATGCTACAGCAACCCAACGAGCTCTCCTGCTGCTCAGCTGCAGGGCCCTTTCTGATGGGCGCTCCTGATGCTACCCTGTGCATTGAGAAATTGGAGACTGAGTGACCGCCCCACTCACACCTATCTGCCCCCCCCCCCCCTTTTCTCACCTCTATGCTTCCTTCCCCAATTTTCCCTCATCCTAGGTGAGCAGTTTTCAAGTGACAGGACGTCATTCTATCCTTTGTTGTGCGCCCTGCAGGGTATCCTGCTTTTCATTCATACAGGGGCAGGGCGCACTTCACACATAATGGCAGTTTAAGGACCTATGAAATCGCTGCCATCATCATGCAGCTGCAGCGATTAGGCCCTGCGAGAGGGGCCAGCAGGGGAAATGGGTAGAACCTTTAAACTCTTAGGGGGCCCTGGCCTCGAAACACGTCTTTAAAAGTGCGAGGCCCCCCTCCTGCGAGCAGACCGGGGGGCCCTGGGCAGCCGCCCATGCTGCCCATGCCTAGCGCCGGCCCTGGTGTGCTGGCGTCTAAAAGTTACTTTCTGAGTTTCTTTGACTTGAAAGGGATCCCGGCTGCACGCAATAAAGCCATGTTTTCATGCGCTCAGCACAGTAAATGGAAAGCCATAATGGCGTGCCCGTTTCAAAGGCAGGCTATTTACCACTTTACAGCGGGCCGACTCTATCCACAGTGCGCCGATGTGACCTTTGTTCAATTCCTATTCATATTTTACTGGGGCTGTTACAGAGATAACCGTTTTTTTCTTGTGGCCGTTCCGCACTCAGGACTTGACAATGTTTATCCTAACTGGCAAACCAGTATTTACACTTAAGGAAATATCTCGAAAGACGTGCTTATTCTGGGATGCTCTCCTTTGCACAGCCCAGGTGATTAAAGGATAAGGAAAAATAGGCAACTGTTAGCAACTTCATTAGAAATGGTACTTGTGTATAACAGTTGAATACAATCAGAAAACAGCAGAAAAATAATACAAATGACATCAACACAGTGCATACAAATATGTTACATTTTTATGTCTGCAGTCCTTGCAAATAAAGTAAAGCAACAAAATATTATTCATTTGTTTATTCTCGTTAACAAAATTCCTCTGTTTTGCATCTGCAAAATAATACACAGAAAAATTATGTGATCAGGGAAGGCCCTCTAGCACCTAATTCACAGATATAGAGACTCTTCACTGTGCACTGTGAGTGTGACTGCAGAGTGAGTGCAGAGTGAGTGCAGAGTGAGTGCAGAGTGAGAGTGACTGCAGTGTGAGTGCAGAGTGAGTGAGAGTGAGTGAGAGTGAGTGAAGTGTGAGTGCAGAGTGAGTGCAGAGTAAGTGCAGAGTGAGAGTGAGTGCAGAGTGTGAGTGAGTGCAGAGTGAGTGCTGAGTGTGAGTGCAGAGTGAGTGCAGAGTCAGTGCAGAGTGAGTGCGAGTGTGAATGAAGAGTGAGTGCGACTGTGAGTGCAGAGTGAGTGCGACTGTGAGTGCAGAGTGAGTGCAGAGTGAGTGTGAGTGCAGAGCGAGTGTGAGTGCAGAGTGAGTGCGAGTGTGAGTACAGAGTGAGTGCAGAGTGAGTACAGAGTGAGTGCAGAGTGAGTGCAGAGTGAGTGCGAGTGTGAGTGCGAGTGCAGAGTGAGTGCGAGTGCAGAGTGAGTGCGAGTGCAGAGTGAGTGCGAGTGCAGAGTGAGTGTGAGTGCAGAGTGAGTGCTAGTGCAGAGTGAGTGCTAGTGCAGAGTGAGTGCTGAGTGAGTGCAGAGTGAGAGTGCAGAGTGAGAGTGCAGAGTGAGAGTGCAGAGTTAGTGCAGAGTGAGAGTGCAGAGTGAGAGTGCAGAGTGAGAATGCAGAGTGAGTGCAGAGTGAGTGCAGAGTGAGTGCTGAGTGAGTGCAGAGTGAGTGTGCAGAGTGAGAGTGCAGAGTGAGAGTGCAGAGTGAGAGTGCAGAGTGAGAGTGCAGACTGAGTGCAGAGTGAGTGTGAGTGCAGAGTGAGTGCAAGTGCAGAGTGAGTGTGAGTGCAGAGTGAGTGCTAGTGCAGAGTGAGTGCTAGTGCAGAGTGAGTGCAGAGCGAGAGTGCAGAGTGAGAGTGCAGAGTGAGAGTGCAGAGTGAGTGCAGAGTGAGTGCAGAGTGAGAGTGCAGAGTGAGAGTGCAGAGTGAGAGTGCAGAGTGAGTGCAGAGTGAGTGTGAGTGCAGAGTGAGTGCCGAGTGTGTGCAGAGTGAGTGCAGAGTGAGTGCGAGTGCAGAGTGAGTGCAAGTGCAGAGTGAGTGTGAGTGCAGAGTGAGTGCTAGTGCAGAGTGAGTGCTAGTGCAGAGTGAGTGCAGAGCGAGAGTGCAGAGTGAGAGTGCAGAGTGAGTGCAGAGTGAGTGCAGAGTGAGAGTGCAGAGTGAGAGTGCAGAGTGAGAGTGCAGAGTGAGTGCAGAGTGAGTGTGAGTGCAGAGTGAGTGCCGAGTGTGTGCAGAGTGAGTGCAGAGTGAGTGGAGAGTGAGTGTGCAGAGTGAGAGTGCAGAGTGAGAGTGCAGAGTGAGAGTGCAGAGTGAGAGCGCAGAGTGAGTGCAGAGTGAGTGTGAGTGCAGAGTGAGTGCAGAGTGAGAGTGCAGAGTGAGTGCACAGTGAGTGCAGAGTGAGTGCGAGTGTGAGTGCGAGTGCAGAGTGCGAGTGCAGAGTGAGTGCAGAGTGAGTGCAGAGTGAGTGCAGAGTGAGTGCAGAGTGAGTGCGAGTGTGAGTGCAGAGTGTGAGTGCAGAGTGTGAGTGCAGAGTGAGTGCAGAGTGTGAGTGCAGAGTGTGAGTGCAGCGTGTGAGTGCAGCGTGTAAGTGCAGCGTGTGAGTGCAGAGTGAGTGCAGAGTCCACTGGTTCCAGCAGTACAGAAGCACGCAGTGTGTGAGTGTGCAGGGTGAGCAGAGTGTGAGTATGCAGGGTGAGCAGTGTGTGAGTATGCAGGGTGATCAGTATGCGGGTGTCCAGGGCCAGCAGTATGTGAGTGTGCAGGCTAAGCAGTGTGTGCATATGCAGGGTGAGCAGTATGTGGATGTCCAGGGCCAGCAGTGTGTGAGTGTGCAGGGTGAGCAGAGTGTGCGTATGCAGGGTGAGCAGTGTTTGAGTATGCAGGGTGATCAGTATGTGAGTATGCAGGGAGATCAGTATGTGGGTGTCCAGGGCCAGCAGTGTGTGAGTGTGCAGGGTGAGCAGTGTGTGAGTATGCAGGATGAGCAGTACGTAGGTGTCCAGGGCCAGCAGTGTGTGAGTGTGCAGGGTGAGCAGTGTTTCAATATGCAGGGTAATCAGTATGTGAGTATGCAGGGTAATCTGCTTTTCACCAAGCTCACACACACCACCAGCCATCACTGCATGCTTTCACCAGGGGCACACACACACCACCAACCATCAGTGCACACTTTCACCAGGCATACACACACCACCAGCCGTCAGTGCACGCTTTCACCAGGCACACACCACCACCCGTCAGTGCACACCAACAGCCATCACTACACACATCAATTGTTAACGAATCCACAACTAACTATTGTACCAATAGCAGTATTGCAAACTTTACTTTTAAACATAATCATCTAAAGCTCAGCATGCTACCATTGCTACAATTCCAATCCAAACCACATAATTTCATTACACACTACATACATACACTCCATAACACACGGCGAAAAGACATTGCCATTTACAATGCCATTTCCTCTAACTCAAATAAATCCGAGACCTATTGCATTTCTAATGCTTGTTTTATGTGGAGAGAGCTTGCAATTTCTTCTTCTTTCTAACTGATGCTTGTTGGGCCCTGACCTGCCCAGACCGCATATCTCTAGTCAAGTTGGCCTTTTGTCCCTTTGTCCTTTTGTGCAAGGTCTCTTTAGTCAGGATGTGCAATTGTGATTGTGGGTGTTCAGTCAGTCAGTCAAATTAACTTTATTCGATTCGATTAAAAATCATACAAAGGACATAGAAAAACATATTATATACAAGTAAAATACAATTAAACAATTTCATTTCAGTCGAATTTCTTATGACATGGTGTTACAATAAAAACAGTGTTTAAAAATCAATAAAATCAATAAAAACAATTTATACAAAGGGAATTACAACATTCTTACGTCTTCTTGATCTAGCCGCTGCCACTAGAAAATTTGCCATGGAGAATGTAATATGTATATTTTCCAATGATTGTAGATAAAACATGGCTGGTCTCACCTGGGAGAAACCAGCATCCCTCAAAACAGGTAACAGATATGTTTTTCTCTGATCAGAGAAGAAATCGCAAAACATAATAAAGTGCACGGTGTCTTGAACTGAAAAATTGTCACAAGTACAGGGTGGTGCTAGCTCTGGATTTATCCAAGAATTAAAACTGCCCAAATAAAAGTGGATAAGGTTAAACCTAAATTTCGTTAACAGGAACCTGTGAAATGGGTTAGTGACAAAACATAAATAGGGTTCCAGTGCAGGAGAGTGAACTAACAAATAATGACGTCTAACTGTGGGCTTTAACAATTCTGTTTCTTCTCGAATCAATCTTTCCCTTAACATGAATTGTTTTTTAATAACAACCACATCCTGTTTTGTAATACCAGAGGGGTCAGTAAATAATTCTGGTCGACCCAGGTCCAAGAAAGATTTTTTTAAATAGGCCAGCCATGGGATTGTACTACTATGCTCCAGACTCATGACATCCTCCATAATCAGGTGATTTAGGTTCAATTCTGTATTTAACCATGTCTTGAGCCAATATGTTAAGGGCGCTAATCTCAGCCTATCCTGAACATAGTCCAAACCTACCTCTGCATGAGTGGAAAAAGTTGGCGTTGATTGAGGAAGGCACAAAAGAGAACGTAAGAATCTATTTTCTGCCTTCTGAATTTTGTCCAAGCATACGTAGCCCCATAAAGACGCGCCATATAGTGCCACAGGAAGGGATTTACTGTTATACACCTTTAGGATGGCTTCCATTGGTCTATGACCCAGTCTTTTGGCGAAACCCAGGATGGCCATTGATGGCCTTATCACCGCTAGGCTTTTGGCCCGTACCTGAGGTCCCCAGGTGCCCTTGCTGTCAAAAAGCACGCCAAGGTAGGGGAAAACGGGGACTCTAGAGACTACCTCTCCTTTACACCAAAATGTTTTCACCATGGCGCTTTTCTTAAGGGGTCCGATGACCATGGTGTGGGAGTTAGTAGAATTAACCTTCAAATCAAGCCGGTCCATGAAGGAGCCAAATGCGTCCAAAAGCTGTTGGAGACAGACGCCAGTACGAGCTATAAGTACTGCGTCGTCCGCGTATAGGAGAGCAGGGATCTTAACTTCTCCTACACGCGGAACATCTCTCGCAGCCCCCTCTAGGTGGTTGCCTAGGCCGTTGATGTAAATAGTGAATAGCAGGGGTGCTAATATGCAGCCCTGCCTAACTCCCTGCATCGAATTAAATCGGGACGTGCATCTGCCTTCTTTTATAACCCTCACTACAGCAAAGAGTTCCCGATGGAGTGAGGCTATGAACCCAACCAGGGCCTCATCAATCCCCATCCTCAGGAGGGTTTCCCATAACTTAGACCTGTTGACCAAATCGAAGGCCGAGGAGAGGTCCATGAACGCTAAGTACAGTGACCCCTCCTTGGCCACCGTGTACTTGGAGATCAACAGGTGTAAGTTTGCGCACTGTTCAATCGTGCCTCTTTTCTCTC
This sequence comes from Lissotriton helveticus, assembly GCF_964261635.1. Lineage (NCBI taxonomy): Eukaryota > Metazoa > Chordata > Amphibia > Caudata > Salamandridae > Lissotriton > Lissotriton helveticus. Next base: position 620,087,816 of record NC_136059.1, on the reverse strand, counting down.
TGAAGCCGTACTGGATGTCGGCCAAACCACCACAGCCTTCCAGACTGTCCCTTAACCTAGCCCTTAGGCCCTTTTTAAATATGGGAACTATTGTGGAGGTCGCCCATGTGGTTGGAGGTGAGGTACTGTTTGCTGCTATAAACACGTTCGCCAGGATACCGGCCCATAATTTCGGCGAATGTATATAAAAGTCAGCCGGTACCCCGTCCGGGCCAGGGGCTTTATTCCTAGTGGTTCCGCGGATTGCTTTCTCAACCTCGGCACTATTAAAGTGCAGAGGCATGGCCTCTGAAAGGGACATGTTAAGTGGGTGGGTGGTGGTGCCGCTAACTCCATAAACGGAACTAAAATGTGCCAACCACTTATCATCTGGGATGACGCAGTCTGTATCTAGGTTGGGTGACTCAGAGAAATAAGGGTGGTTAATTACAGCCCGGAATTGCCTGCTATCCCGCAAGATGTTGGTGGAGATTAAATTTTCCCAAGCCTCCTGTTTGATACAATCCTGTCTACTCTTAATAGCTTTCCTATAATCTTTACGCAAAATTGCAACCAAAGCCCTATCCCTAGGATTTGCTTTAAGAGCCGATTTTAGGGATTTAAGGGCTTTAGACAGGAAGGATCAAACCATCGACAATGTTTAAAATCTCCCTTCCTACGTTGAACCGTGAGGTTAGAAGAAACTTTACTGCATATTAATTGAAAGGCATCAACGATGTCATGGCCTTGTGAGGATGGGTTTTGGCAGATCGTGATCTGGTCCTTTATCTGCGGACCAATGTCAGTATAAAAATCAACGGGAACCACATTCGCCCACTTCAGCCGTCTGCCCTTGTCAGTTAAACGTAAAGCAGGTCCCGGGCTGACCTGTCCCAGCTTGGGGCCCATTGAATCCCCCCAAGCTGCCACCAGGAGGACAGGATTGTGATCACTGAAGGGGGAGGGGACAGTACGATAAGAAATAGTTCGGTTGAGGATAACAGGGGTCACAAAAATGTAATCAATGATAGTCCCAGGCATTGACCCCTTAAAAGTTGGTATTCTAGATTCCCCCTCCCTCGTCTTAAATTCAAAAAGGTTGAAGTTGGCCAGGAGATCTTCCAATTCTTCACCTGCTTTGGTGTGCTCTAAATGAGGGCCCGCCAGGTCCAATGTCTCCATGCAATCGATTTGGCCACAACTAAAATCACAAGGATGAATGTTAAAATCGCCCATTAACACGAGGTCATAGCTAGTATGGGTATTTTGACTGACTGAGTTTAAAAACAAATCCAATCTGGCAATATTGTCACCACCATAATCCTTATTAACAGAGTTATAAAAATTAATGAACAGGGTGCTCTTCGAGGGGCTAATTTCCCTTTCTACAATTGAACAGTTCGGGGAGTCATATTTAATCTGCTTCAGTGACCCCTTGAGATCAAGTGAAAAAAGAGTCAGGAGGCCCCCCCTTGCTCTACCCGCATTACTAGGGCTTGCCGCTACGGCAAAACCTACGAAACCGTCCAACCAAAGTCGGGACGTCGTGTCCCACGTTTCCTGCAAAGCACTGACGTTGTAATCTGAAATAAAGCTAACCCATTCAATGTCGCTCATTTTCGAGCTAATGCCTGCGACATTCCAACTAAGAATTTTACAGCCTACACCTCAATTTTCCCTACTTTCGTCAGTAATCGAAGGTAGCTCTTCGATTGGTAGTCAATCCATATTGTCCATACCAGACAGAGGGTCATAATGGTTACTCAAGCTCAGCCCACCCTCCTCGATTGTATCCTGGGAATCCTGTTGGGTCATTATCAAAGGGGCACTTGGAGCTATTGCTGATTGTGTCTGTATGCAAATGTTAGCATTTCTGCATGCCACTGCTGCCCTCAAACCCAGCCATCTGGCTTGATAATTACTTTTTGGTGTAGGGTAGGCTGGGGGTTGATAGAAGAAACCTAGGGGAACTGGTCTCAGATGGTCCCCAGACAATATCGCCGAGCCATCCCAAAAAAGTCTATCAGTCACTTCTGACCTGCAAAAATTTATCACCACGCAATCACCGTATACAGTTTTCGGTTGTTTGCCAATCCACCCCACCCTCCTTGCGTGAATAATCAAGTCTGCAATGTTCTCCCCACAACATCTCTCAGCACACCAAGACTTCGCTTTGGCCATGAGGTCCCTGGTTGATCCCGTTCCCCTTCCCTGAGAGGGTCTACCCCAATAAACACCGCTACCAGAGGAGACGCCTCTGGCGGCAGGTTTAGTTTGTATGAACTTGGGGTGACCCTCCTCTGGGGCGGTAGGCACTTCTGGGGCAAGGCCATTTGCTGGGATCCCAAAATGGGGGCATTAACCGACACCTCGGGAGGAACTGTGATTAAAACCTGGGGCCTAATGTCTTTACGCATGGTGCCACTTGTTGGGAGAATATTAGGCAAGTTGCCTGCTGGTACCACGCCCCTGCCCACTACCTCAGTTTGACCCTCGCTTGTTTGCACGATGTTGGAAGGTAGCGAGCGTGCAATTCTATCAATGAGGGAACATTTCTTTAAGAGACCTTCCAGGCACGTATTTAAGGTGTCCACAATGTCTTTGGCAATACCCACCAGGAGGGGTTCAATCCTGGCCACAAAAAGTTCTTCTAGTTTGTCCTCCAAACTGGCCGGCTTATCGACGATAATTGGCGTCGTGTAGACTTTTTTCCCTTTCTTGCGTTTGTTTAATTGTGGGGCCAACTGGGGGGGAGCGCTTGGGGGTGTAACAGATGAGGTAGGCACAGTATCATTGTTTGTTTGGGCCAGGGGGGGAAGATTAACAATAGTAACGAGGGGTTCCAGAGGGACGCAGGAAGTATTAGTAGAGATGGATACTACGGCCTCCGGTGTTTGTGATGGTGGTATTATTCGAGGGGAGGTCAGGGCGATGCCCAGTTCTTGCTCAGCGTTGGCAATCTCCTTTGTTAGTGCCCCTACTGCAGAGGAAAGGTATGACATGATAGAATTGGAATGCCTCGGGACCTTAGCATTTTTGCCCCCCTCTTCCATAGTCAGGTTTTTCTTCCTCTTACCCATTCCAAATGGTGGATGTTAGGGGATAGGCCCAGCCCGGCCTCCTTCGGCCCCGGACGGCACAGACGGCCCGCCCTCTGCCCGGGCTCAGCCCGGCGACACCCGCGCGCGTCCCGCGAGGCGGGAGGGGCGGCTGTCTCTTATGCGCCTCCGGGCGCTGCTGAATGATGGTGCCGGTCAGCGCAGGCAGTGAGGGAACGCTGGGAGTTGTGGTCCACTAGCTCGCCCCCCTCGGCGGCCGCGATGTCAGCTGCGGCGGCGGGGGAGAGCGTGTAGGTCACAGGATGTCCGCGGTGCCCAGCAGGTGAAGGACTCCCTCGATAATGCCCCCAAAGAGTTATGGCCCCCACTCGGCCACTGGGGCGGCTGTCTCTTATGCGCCTCCGGGCGCTGCTGAATGATGGTGCCGGTCAGCGCAGGCAGTGAGGGAACGCTGGGAGTTGTGGTCCACTAGCTCGCCCCCCTCGCCGGCCGCGATGTCAGCTGCGGCGGCGGGGGAGAGCGTGTAGGTCATAGGATGTCCGCGGTGCCCAGCAGGTGAAGGACTCCCTCGATAATGCCCCCAAAGAGTTATGGCTTAAGGAGATTGTGGAGATTGTGGGTGTTATTAATCAGAGTAGTCAAAGTCAAAAACAGGCTTTATTCGATTCAGAGTTCAAAATCATAAAAGCACACACATGTTAAAAACAGTTATTACAAAGTAAGTCATATTATAAAACAAGTCCAAATCGAAATAATTAATTTAACAAATAGAAAATTTGATATTTCACTTCGAGCAATTTGTGAACATCACATTGTATTCCGAAACTTTACAACAAGGTTTAAAAAACAGTGTACTGCGTGGATAACATGATCTTCTTCCAGCTGTTGCAGTTTGAGGAAGGCCAGCATGCAGGTTCGGATCCCCCATGCCTTAAGGATAGGTAGTAAATACGCCCTGCGTGGTGCCTGATAAAATTTGCAAAATAGCACACAATGTATGTTCGATTGATGGGAAATGTCATCACAGGGGCATACAAGATTAGCCATGGACCAATTATTACAATGAGGAAAGGTGACCAGGTGAAAAAAGGTGCCTAGCCTAAAGCGAGTGAGCATCGTGCAGGCTTAGGGGCTACTAACTGAGATGAGGTATTTTTGTAGCCCTTCATGAGAGGTAATTTGTTGATATCTGATGGTGGTATTTTTTACTTTTTGAACGTTCCACCTAGAAGTGACAAGGTGCTCCAGAGCCATCTTTTTGAGCGAGCCTCTTGGTACCATCTCCATAGTAGTTGGCCTTTCATAGAATTCCGGGTGGCCTATCTCCTTGAACATGTTTCTCACATAATGTAACCATTTTATTTTGGAAACACCGTCAAGCGAGAGACAATCATGTATTAGATCTCTGTTAAATGAAGTCTTGGGGGTAACCCAAACCTTATGCCAGAGGAGTATAGGGGAGATCCTTATGATGTCTAATATATAGGGGAGGCCTGCTTCGATATGCAACATATACGAGGATGAGGTCTTGGGGACACCCAGTAAATTAGCAATATACTCATTTTCACAGCTTTGGATCACCTGGGCATTTTCAATTCCCCACAAACCAGCACCATGAGTAGCAGTTGAAACGCACTTAGCTTTGTAGATGTAAATTAGTTCTTTAGCTGGCTTCCCCCCTAGTTTAGTTGCAAGGTTTCTCAGAGCACCAATGGAGCGCACAAAGGCTAATTGCCTTGAGTTCACCGCTGTTTGCCAAGAGCTCCTCCTGTCAAAATGTACCCCTAAGTAGGAGAATCTGTCCGTAGTTTCAATTCTCTTACCGTCGAGGAAAATTGGGCAGGGCACTCTTTTTCTGCCATTCCCGCAAACCATTGTGTAGGTTTTTTAAATGTTGACTCTTAAGCCATGGAGATTCATGTAGGTGTTAAATGTATCCACAGTCCTCTGCAGCCCAAGGCTAGTCCGTGACATTAAAGCCGCATCGTCTGCGTATAGTAGTATTGGGATAGAGGTCCCTTTGATGGTGGGGTAATCGTGCTGGGAGTCCCTGAGATGTTGTCCAATTGAGTTAATATATAAGGTAAATAACAGGGGTGTCAAAATGCACCCCTGCCTGACCCCCCTCTTTATAGGGAATTTGTCAGAGTATGTATCGAGTAGTGTTTGCAACAAACAGTGCTTGAAAGGGTAGGTGGTATTAATTGCATGGTCTGGTGCCTAGACCCCAGTTGAAGCTAATGAGGCTAATGGGTTTTAACAACAAAGCAGCGAGTCACACAGCACGGCTTTTGATTGTTCTTTAGCTTTTGCAGCTTTTGCTTTTACACTATTGTACACACCAAATAATTACTGTTAGAGTGATCCAGTAGGAGATCCAGCTAATCCTGTGAGGGGTGCCAAGCAGTGCGGCCAAGCACAGGCCAGCAGATGTTAAACAGGAAGAGAAAACAGGAGAGTAGGGGCGGCAGGCAGGTACTTGAAGAGTTATACCCAAGATAAACAAAATCCCAAAAGTGAAACATACAGCCTTACTTGCTGCAACCTGCAAGTCTATCACACTGAGCTGGTTCATCCACTCACAACACCATTGCCCTGCAACCACCTCTCCTCAGCTGCAGAGATGTATGCTCCTGTCACTCCCTGTGAGCAGTTAGTAGTCCTGGTAACAATCCTGGTAGCTGGGTATTATAGCTGATAGCTCACCACAGGAACACTCTTTACTCTTTGCTTGGTGTAGGAGCTGTTGCAGGCTTCATTGAATTAGACTGCTTCCACTGGGGCACAAGCTGCACTGCGCCGGTCGCCTCCATGCACCACAGGGGCTGCAGGTGCCTAATGCACTTTTGCCAGACTAAACCTCCAGCAGGCCGTGGCGCCACTTGAATTCTGATCTGCAAAGGGAGCTGAGACACTGAAGCACTGTGTCCTACCGCTAACACACCAAACCACCAGGCCGGGCCACAGACTGGTAAGGCCTCTGATTTCAGACTAGCCTTGCCCCCCCACAAAACCTGTGCTCACCAGGTGTAATCCTTTGTGTGCCAGCAGTCTCTCCTGCTCAGTGTGGATCAGCATAACGTAGCTCCTGTAGTGCTGAATGACAGGTGTGAGCACTTCAGTGTCCACAAGCACATCCAAACTCCCCAATCACACGTCTGTAAACCGAATAATAAGGGGCGACCAAATATTCCTAATGTGATGCCCCAAAGTCTTCGCATTAGTCAAAACCTTTCACCAGTCCTGAGACTATATCAACTGAAGAGAAATAAGAAGTGGAGCCAAGTTTTTCAATCCATGGGAATCGGTGCCAAAAGGAATGTCTTGACATTATTGTCTATTCAGCAGCCTGAAAATGTGTAAGAATGCACTATGACTTAAAGATTGTGGGTTGTGTGAACCACTATTTTCTGCCACAAATCATGCATTTCTGCATTTATACCAAACCCAGAGTAACAATAGTGAGTATTTGTTATCTCTTCTGCAGCAGTGAACAGCCTTGTGGGTTGTCACTACACATCAAAACGGATCAAATTGGGAACAGTATCAATGCTGTTTCCACTTGCATGGACGCTTTTCTAAAGCAATTGAGTTGATAATTTGTAGCAAAGAACATTTGCTGTTTTGATTACTAAAATTAACACTCATAATTGTAAATATATTTGCTAAAACATTTTCTATATTAGCAAGTGACATTTTATCAGTTTCATGTTTAACATCTAGCCTGATCGAATTCAAAGGTGATGTAATGTGAATGTAATTAATAATTCTTGTGATGTTGCTTGCAACATCATGTGTGGGACATTAGTTAGACACTAGAGAGTTAGGGTTAGATAGCAAACCATAACTATGAGATTTCTAGGGGTTTTAATGCAAGATAAGATCTCCACCATCTTCAAAAGCTTTAAGCACCAGCTCACCGCTGATGACACCCTTAGCCGCCTCGCTCCCACAGTCACAACTTCCATCCACTGGATCACCACTTGGTACCTGCTCACCCCACAGAACACCACTGACATCATGCACTCCATCCACTCAGTAGAACCCATGAACCCTTGACCCCATCACCTTTTCAACCTCTGCAGCAAGACCATCAGCAACAAGTCACAACCATCTTCAACACATCCATCTCCTCGGCCAACTTCCCAGATGAGTGGAAACACACTGAAGTCAAACCCTGATAAGCTCAAAAACTCCCAGCCCATCTCCCTGGTCCCCTTTCCCACCAAGGTCCTTGAAAAGGCCATCAACCACAAACTCAAGAAATACCTAGTGAATAAGGATCTTCTGGACTCATCCCAATCGATATTTTGTATGAACTACAGCACCAAAACTGCCTTGATCGCTACCACTGATGACATCAGAAACCTCCTAGACTGGGGAGAAGCGACTGCCCTGAACCTCCTAGACCTCTCAGCAGCCTTCAATATTGTGTCCCACCAAACCCAGTTCAAGAAGCTTCATCAGATCGAAATCCAAGAAAATACCCTAAAATGGATTGCATCCTTCCTCACCAGAAGAACACAGAGAATCCGCCTTCCACCATTCACCTCGAAGCCCAAGAACATAATCTGCGGCATCCCTCAAGGTTTATCATTCAGTCTTACTCTGTTCAACACATACATACCCCTCCTGGCCAACATTATCAGAAACCACGGACTGAACATTATCTCTTATGATGACGACATGCAGCCCATCCTCTCTTTATTCGAAGACACATTCACCACAAGGGCCAGCTTCCACCTATGCACGACCAGTGTCTCCAACTAGATGTAAAACCACTGCTTCAAGCTCAGACAAGACAGAAGCACTGATTGCCGGGAACAACACCTCCCCGTAGAACATGTCATGGTGGCCTACTGAACTGGGACGCTCTCCCATCCCTACAGACTGCGTCCAGAACCTCTGAATCATGTTGGACTGCAAACTCACCATGAAGAACCAGATCTTTGCAGTCTCCTCTGCCTGTTCCCTCACTCTGCGCTTGCTACGAAAGATCGTCAAATGGCTCCTAGTCTCCACCAGATACACCATCACGCAATCTCTCATCACCAGCCGCTCGGTCTACAGCAACACACTCTATGCAGGAATTATCACACACCTCCTGAAGAGACTGCAGACATTCAGTACTCAGAGGTCAGACTCATCCTCAACCTCCCCAGACTGACCCATATCACCCCTCACCTGCAGAAACTCAACTGGCTTCCCGTCCACAAGAGATTCAAATTCAAGATTCTGACTCACGCCTACAAAGCCTTGCACAACCAAGGACCAGCATACATCACCTACCGCCTGGGCTTCCACCAACTCTCCAGACTCCTGTGATCCAGCTACCTTCTCCCTTGCTCACACACCCCACATCCGCCATAGCAACAGTGGAGGACTCTCCTTCTCATACCTCGCCACGAAGTTCTGGAACAGCCTTCCCCTCTGTCTCAGGACTTCACCCTGACTTCAGGAGTTCAGAAAAGGATTCAGTACCCAACTTTTCAACTGATGCCTGTTTGATAAAATTCTGTTTTAAAATGCATACAGTAACTTAAAACGTCAGCAGTTTAAGGTGTTTGGAATAAGGGATGAAGGTGCAACTTATCTTCAATTCTGCCTCAAATGCGAGGAAGCTACACCTAGAAGCTTTCAGCACTGACTGCCTTTCAGTGAAGGAAAGACTGGCAGTCATTACCATTTGTGACAGAACAAATTGTGAATCCAGTTAAGGTAAGACTAAAGCGGTCTAATTCTAGGAAAATCCACTTACTCTTTTATGGATCTGTGTTAAAAGCCTTGTCCTACATAAACACATTTTACTTCATGTCCTATGTGAATTTTATTTTATTTTGAAGATTAATATGAGGTGCATATAATTTTGGATGCATGAATTGGATGAGGAAATTTGCATTATTTGGTGCATTGGAAAAGTCTGGCCCTGAAGAAAGATCATGTGAACTAGCATCCAATCTTGTCCGCGAAAAGTGTTGTTAGACTTTTCTGTACGATATTCTGATAAATCAGGAGCTTACCACTAGAATGACAGCCTTGCCAGAAAGTGGGGCTGGAGTTGCTGCTCACTGTCAAGTCTGGTTTGTGCAAAGAATCAATGCATTCCGGCTATTCACTCTGAAGGCCTTTCAGTGAATGTAAGCCTGGCAGTCCTCACAGTGTGTAGGCGTTTACTGGATTCCGGTTGCGCCAGTATCAGGAATGCACTGCACAGTAGATCATCATTAGCAAACAATCTTTTTCAATGGGCCACAGATTCTACATGTCTGGAGAGATAGCAGTCATCTTGAATCTTTAATTATAACTTTCATTATGGTGCTTGCCATCCTTCCTAGGAAAATGTGCAGCAATGTTGCTGTAGCCTGACTTTGCTATGTAGATATTGGTTTTCAGGCATCAAGACCTCTAGTCCCAAAATGTTTAGATTCTTGACATTATGGTGTACAGGAAAGTATCTTGAAGTCCTATGTTATTTGAAAGCGAACGTTGAACTTTTCCTTGCGTGCTTCTTTGAACTCTAACGACTGGCGTTGGATGTTCTACTAAATGTTCCCATGTTGAAACAGGATGACAGTTTAAAAGGGCTTTTCACATGTATATACATGTTAATGACCTCAGTGTACAGCTATTAGATTCATAGCCTGTGAATATATGGCTAAGAACAGGGAATTATGTAGGGTGACAACTTCACTCCCGGTAATTACAGAAACTTTTTCCAGTACTGAACCTTTCTACTACCATTCAATGATTTCAAGTGTGAGTCTAATTAATTCATTGGAAGCAAAACAAGATGACAACACCTACAATGCATTAGGCTATCACACAAAAGTCCTGGATTGGAAACAGTGTCTGAAATTACCTAGACAGAGGTGGTATCCTAATCATAGGATGTTAATGATCCTTATGTTCTAGTTCTATAGACATCAAGTAGAAAATGTACTCATCTTCCACAAACGAGTGTATAGTGTTCCACAAAATACTATAATGTCACAGGTCTGGCTGCTGATTTAAACATAGAGAGATGTGTAAGTCTATGTATATTTAGTAAGATAGTGATGTTTCTTTATGTTTCGCTTTAAGGACATTATATGTCATGTTCGGTATTTAAAATGAGAAGTTGCTTAAGGCATTTCTTTGTCTTATAGAATTCATTACAGCCAGTAGACCTTGTGGTTACCAGAAATGACAAGGCGAAGTGTGGAGTCCCGTGGCTCTCGGCTCTTTTGTCTCATTCCCTTTCGATGCTTCTACCGCTGACTCTCATGACTCTGTGTATGTGGTCAGTGGTTGCAACAGTAAAACAAGGAAATGCCAATAGCTTTGTGAATGGTGCCCATATATTTTTTAAAATAAGAAAGTGTGGGATTGGATAATAAAAAGATTTATTTTCATATAATAATGCCACCTCTCTATGAAGGATCACACAGCAGTGCCACAACCGGAAGTGCCAACTACCAACCCAACTGCAGGTGCTAAGGAAATTTAAACCTTTTGTTCTGACTGCAGAACTCAAGACAGTAGTTCAGATGCTAGTGATCTCCAAACTAGATTGTGGTAGTGTATCAAAAGCAAAACCCTCTGAAGCCAACCTTCTCTTTGACTCATCACATGCTCAAAAAAAGTGATTACATCACCCCAATACTCAAGACGCTTAGCTGGCTATTCTATGAGGCAAAGATCCACCTACAAATTGCCTGCATGACTCATAAAACTCTTCATCACAACACTACAATTTACCTGGCCAAGAAACTCGTTCTAGCAGGCCAGAATAGAACTTTACTTCTATTGAAGCCCTACAAATAAAAAAAAGAAAGAACCTACAAGCCTTCATCCAGGATTACCCCCAAAATTTGGAACTCACTTGACCCTGAGACCAGATCCAACCCCACAACTGCCCTCTTCAAACGAAGAGCAAAACAACTACTACTGAACAGATTCCTTCTCCAATGAAGTTGCAACCTTTCCCAGTCTTTTTCCCTCCATGCTCTGCCTTCCGGCAAGACTATTTGGCCGCTTTACATACCCTGCGTTATTTATACGCTGACACACTACATATTATCTAAATGATCATTCTGAATCAAGAATCTATGTATGTCAACCTACGTTTGTCCTTTAATGCACTTTTGCTGTTCCCCAGCACTAGTATATTCCCTTTTGTTTACTTTTCCTGATGTGCAGTGCTCTGATTCCGGAATGACATTACAGATTAAGAGTTGACCCAATGGTTCTGGGACCTGGGTATTCAATGTTGCATAAGTAGGGGTCCCAGTCTACATGCTTCTTGGTGCATACAGAGATACTAGAAACTAATGTGTATATATAACTAGTACCACGATTTGAATGAGTGATGTTATTTATTCACATCCTCATTCACATCGAATGAGTCACGTGTATATGCTTATCTGTTTGTCTCCATGTTGTACAGTGCTGCCTCTGATACCCAAAAAGTTCATATTCGCATTATATGAAACTCAATAAATAAATAAAAAGAAATAAAATACTTTCATGTATTCCCTGAAGGCCTTTACAGGTCACCGCTAAAATTTGTTTCATATTTCACTATGCTAATTCACCACTAATCCTTTATGGGTTTCTGAGTAGTGTGCTACTTGCGGAAAAAGCACTTGGACACCTTGTCAGGGGTAGTAAGCGCTATACTAAAGCATTCACAATACAATACAGGTGAATATGTAGCACAAATTATCTTGAGAATGTGCTGTAGTCTTCAAATAGTTTTATGCATCTACTTTATATGTGTGCCTTTTGTCTTGTCTCTTAAACAATTTGTTGCGAAACATTGTGGGTAAGTCAAATCCATGAGTTAATCAATTGATTTTATCAAGGAATGTTAACAGCAGGAGATAAATGTCAATTCTAACAGGGGCACTTCAAATGTTCATCCTTCTCACGTCACTAAAGTAAATATCAAAATTCAGCAATGGTAACACCTCGAAAGCATACCATTTGGAAACGTAAAGATACGGTATGATTTCATATATCAACAAATACATTATAATTGACCAACTTTATCTGATATCAATTATAGAGATACGAGTGTTTATAGTTTACTTTGCAAGTACCATTCTCTTGCTTATTGTAACATTTAAAAAAACGCTTATAGAAAATCCATGTGTATTTGCAGACTTCATCCATGCAGGGGCTGTGGCTCAAAACATTGCGCTTTTTTCCTACCTTTGCCGGTGAATTAAGAGGCAACTATGTGTCGGCTAATGTTCTTTTCCAAACTGTAATATAGAATTTCCCTTTTTGGTCAGGTGTATTCTGTAATAATCAATCATCGTGGCTCCAAAACGTATCACCTCAGACTCTTGGGTTGAAACATTACCCTTTGTAAGGGGTCATTAATCCGCAGTGTTGTCTTATCATCTGTAAACGCCCCCTCTGGGAGGCATTGGCCTCACCCTCCAGCTCTATTAATAACAAGAGCTGCACAAATAAATTCCTGGTCGTTAAAATGAGTCTCGCGCATCCACCCTGCGGACTGCAAACGAGCAGATTCCCTCAGTCGTTCTGCGTGCACGAGCTGGAGCAATGGCGCACGGGAGTCAAGGCACGTAAATCTGTCCTCGCGCATGCTATTAAATATGGATGCGGTGGCTGGTCAACTTTTGCAGGACTGCTTATTCATGCAGTAAAGACCGAAGCTTAACCTGGTTTTAATACCAACCATAATGCTTCCCTTTTGCGCACAGCGCTTCTGTTACTGATCAGGGAGTGGGCTGTATTGATTGCACCAAAGTCTTTTTTAATCCAGTTACACAATAACAAATACTGCTCCTTGTTGTGTACGTCCCCTCCCCCTTCCAGCCCCTCAACTACCCCGAGACTGAAATAGTTCCAGATAGCAGATAGCAATCTTAAGCATCCCCTGAAGTAGAGTGTAATCTGGGTAATTGGATGCGCACCCCGCTGCGACTGGGAAATGAAGAAAGGAGCAATGGGAATGAAACCCAGCAGACCCTTGCACTGACCCATGCCTTGTGCTTCCTACCATCAGCCGTAACTTCCACACGTTTTAATGCCTCCTGCTTCCTGTTCGCATCACTCCTGCGCCTGGAGGGGACAGGCCCTTTGAAGCCTGGGAGAGCTGCCATAAACCACAGTGAAGCATAATCCTCGTGATGAATGGGAGCAGCGAGGAGTAATGCGCAGCTCCCAGCGAGAAGGGGTCCTCTCTGTGGGGCAGCTAATGGGCTGAAGATCCAAGCAGTGCTGCGGAAATACACGGAGCAGCACTTCTGAATGCACCACCAGCTGTCCCCGATAAACATTTTGCATTGCAGTCTTAAGGAGTAACTACAGGAGAAGAGGTATTAATACTTCCCTTGAACGATTTAACCTCATTCCATCTCATTTCCATCTAGGTAACTACTAAAGCAGCACATTCATACATGCCTAAAAACCCCAAGTGAAAATGTGCACGCCAGCAATTCTGCATGTAAATGTGTCCTGGGCTGGATTTCCTCATGAAGGGGAGCAAGCAGTGCTTGCTTTGAGCACTTATTTTTCCCTCTGTCCACTCCCCCACCCCCAGAGAATTGTCCAAAGCATAAGAGCAAAACACACAAGAGGTGGGGGAAGGAGAGGGGGCAGAAGGAGCTAGAGAAAGACTAAATAAAAACAGTTACAAAGAAAGAAAGCAAAGGTACAAGACAAACATGCAAGAGTGCCATAAAGAGGCATGGAGTCCCTGGTGGTGCATTAGAGAGAAAGGAGGTCAAATCAATGCTAGCGTTCTTGGTATCCGACCAACCCTCCATAGAGCTGGAAAGGGGCTTCTGAGCAAAACTTTGGGTCCCTGCACTTATTCATTTACAAATTTCGCATTTGGAGTATGAGGCTGTATTAACATGAAATATTGCCTACTGAGCCACAAAAAGGAAAGGCCAACTTTAACGACTGACACAGTTTGCTGTTCACAGCCTTTATATATTTCGAAAGACAACAGCAGTTGAAACTTAGGGCCGGTGTGCAAATTTGTAATGTTACATCAGGGCACATGCATACCTATCTTACCACTTTTAACATCTGTGGGTACGCTACATAACCTACACATCTACTAAAACCCATATACTGTTTATCTTACCTATATCTATATATCCACAATACTTCAGGGTGCTCTCAAAGTGTCACAATACCCACCCACCAGGGTATAAATCAACTAGGCCTAAAGCCAGCCTCGACCAATGTCCAACACAAGCACTAAAGCACACCAAATGGTCGTAACTTTCATCCACAGTCAACGATCTGTGGTTTAGTCAGTCATGATGAATGTTCTTCATCGAAATTTCAAACAATTGTTGAAAGTTTCGGTCCAATATAATAAGTGGCGTTTGCCGATACGAGGTGCACTGATTACTTCTAAAATTAAGAGAGGACTTACCAGGGTCCCACGTTTGTGGAGGAGACAAGAGTCCTCCAAATTTCATGACAAGAGCTGCGTAACGGGGATACTATAAACATTAACTTGGTTGCTAACCAGGATTGTAATTTAGCCGATATATTGGACTAATTACAATCTATTATATTGGACTGAAACTTTGTATTGATCACCTGAGAAGTGACTGCATTTCATAGATTCGAGAAACAGGATTTGAACGCAGTAAATAAAATGTGAGCCTTGAGAAAGCCCTGGGGGCGAAACGTACATCGGCTGCTGCTATTCTCTATCTTTAATGAAATGGAACTAATCAATTAAAGGGACCTGATTCAACAATTATTTGAAATTTCTGTGAAGAACATTCCTCATGACTGACTAAACCACAGATCGTTGACTGTGGATGGAAGTTACGACCATTTGAAGTGCTTTAGTGTTTGTGTTGGACATATCTATCTTACCAACCTGCTCCTGAAGTGTAGAGATAGTCTGGGCATTTGTTTAGCCGCCCTACGCAGTATTTGGAATTACTGACGGATTTTCATCTCTTCCTGCAGATCCATCTGTAATGCTCATTGCATGAACGCCAGGTTAGCACCCGTGCAATGCAAAGTGGGCTTCTCTAAGTTGCAAAGGGGCTGTTACCCTGTAAATAAGGCAATGCCTTTGTCCTTGTAAACAAGGATGCAGATGCATGCATAGGAAGGCAGAAAAGGGATCTTGAGTAGTGTAATACTTGTATGCCACCCATAAGGTGCATGCAGTTAGAGTACCACTCCAAAAAAGTAGAAGAACCTGCTCGCTCCTACTTTGGGAGTGGGCATGTACCTGAATGGTACCCACAAACCATGCAAGGATGAAGTCTCCATTTCATTATGGGATGCTCCCTGCCATTCAAGGATAGTTATTGACCAGACTATGTTAATCACCTTTTTCTTTTTATTGTTCTCTCCCCCTCCAATGCACTGTTTATTTATTTTGTCATGCTGTATTTTTTTATCTCTGGTTTGCTTCCTTACTGCCGGCCTACTACGTAATGTAATTTCCTTCTGTTTTTTTTGGTTTTTTTACAGTGTGTATGTAAAGCGCTCTGATACCTACGGGTCAAGCTAGCGCTATATAAAACTTTTAAAGTAAATAAATAAATGAAGATGGGGATGTCAATGCAAAGACAATGACCACACAGGAACCCCACTTTTCCTGATCTTTGCAGTTACGTCTTCCAATGGCCCCCGTGAGGAGACCTGAAGGACTCCATTATCTGGGTTTTGTCTGTGACAGCACTCACCCTCCAACAGACCTTCAGGGGCCCCTCAAAGCTTGTACCTGACTTAGTGCAAGTCACTTCTGTGTCACAGTTATGAATGCAGAAATGCAGACTTGCTAGATTTCCATACATGTAATGGCTATGCATTCAAGTACTCCTGAAAATCGACAATGGCCACATAATTTCAGCACCACTCCTGCAATTCTTTGAGAATTTCAAGAGATTTTGAAATTGGTCCAAGCTTAGGAAGAAGTATATAGGAGAAGATTTCTTACTTAAAAGAGAGCTCCTTTGTGAATTAAGTACCTGTGTAATTATAGGACAACGTGCTGCCGAATAATGACAACCAATATTCTATTCCGTCCTCTATGCAGATAGGTTCATTTTAACTACAATGTTTACTGGGGTATGTACTGTCTGTTATCATTTTTCAAATATCATTGTGAGCACACTTTTCAAGTGTTTTTTAACCTATGGCATAGGTAAAAATTAAAACACATGATATATATCTAAACAATTCCTTAGGACATACCGCCCACAAAACAGGCATGGACTCCATAAATTGTGGTGCAAGATTCTTAGTTGTTTATTGATGTAACAGCGTGCTGCCCATGACACGTTTCGGCCACTTCCTGCGGCCTTGATCACATGATCGATATTTATATACATAGAGATAAGGGTTTAAATGAGATAGAAGAATTAAAAGCCCTTATCTTGCAAGATCAAGATTCAAAGTTCAGAGATGAACTGAGAGAAGCAATGAAAAAAACGCCTCAGCATATGAGGAAAAAATTAAACAACAGAAACACACCAAGTTTAATAGAGATGCCCATGATTACGAGCTGGGCAGAGTCCTCACATTTGCCCGTAAATTTGATGCTCCAGGTAGAGCTCTGAGAAGTAGTGCAAATCGAAGAATCGTAGATCAAAGAGATACCACAGAGTCAGATATACCCACCGATAACGAACAATCAGGGGAGGACAGCATTTTTCCCCAAGCACAATTGTCAGCACGATTCCTTTTTTACGAGGAGTTTCAACTTATGAGACAAACCTGGCAAAGGGGAGGAAGATGCAACCTCCCGGAATACGCACTGCAAAGAAGACAAGGAAGACGCGACTTGGGGGCTACTGCAAACCAAAATCAAGGGGTGGCCTCACAAACCCGCAGCAAGAGGGTATCGAGAAAATAGATCAAGTTGAAGATTTAACTATCATCAAATTGACAACAAAGAAATTGACGAGGTTACAGGGATGTTATAGTTAGGAAATAGAATTTTTTTAAAACCTTAGAAGGTCACTGAAAAAGCAAAGGTGACAGAATTGATATAGTTAGGCTCACATTTCACTTGTACAAAACCAGTGAAATTCACCTGTTATAGTTACTTGAGCTAACTAGAACTCAGGCCCGCAATGTACTGCATACAACCTCACATACTACAACTCATGACATGGTCAGTGGCATCACTGATGGCAGCTTATGCCCTAAGGTAACTATAACTCGCTCCCCTGCCATGCACAGTTTTCTCATCAATAATTTCACTGCAAATGTAGCAATGATACTATCTATGATGTCATAGAAGATGTCATGAGTGGTATATTATGTGAGGAAATTAGCAGTGCATGGTGAGGTCGCTAGTTGTAGGGCACGAGTTATATTGATTTGAGATAACTGTAGCTACTGAATTTCTATGGTTTTATGCATGTAAGAAATGAGCCTAGCTATAACATCCCTATACCCTTTGTTTTTTTAGTACATTTCAAAGGTTTGTTAATTCTAGTTCCTAACTATAATGTCCCTGAAACCTTTGTTTTTTTTCAGTGTATTTCTATGGTTCTTTAATGCTATTTCCTACCTTTAACATTCATGTAACCTGGGTGTGTGAGTGGTTGTGTGGGCATGTGAGTGTGTGGTGGATGTGTCAGTGCATGTGTGACTACCTGTGTGTGTCTGTGAGTGGTTGTGTGAGTGGTTGTGTGAATCTGAGTGGGTGTGTGAGTGGCTGTATGGGTGTGTACATGGGTGTGTGAGTGTGCAAGTGGGTGTGTGAGTGCTGTAAGTGTGTGAGTGGTTTTCAGGGTCTCTGAGTTAGTGTGTCGGTGACTGTATGAGTGTGAGTGGTTTTCTGGGTCTGAGTGGCACATTGGGAGTGGCTGCTTAAGTGTGAGTGAGTGGTTGTGTGGGTCTGTAAGTGGGTGTGTATGTGAGTGTGTGAGTGCATGTATGAGTGGCTGTGTGGGTATGTGAGTGGTTTTGTGGGTCTGTGAGTGGGTGTGTGAGTGGTTGTACAGGTGTGTGAGTGAGTATGTGAGTGCCTGTGTGGGTCTGTGAGTGGGTGTGTGAGTGGTTCCCTGGGTCTCTGAGTGGGTGTGTGGGAGACTTTTGGGTATGTGAGTGCTATTCTGGGTCTTTGATTGGGTGTGGGAGTGGATGTTTGGATGTGTGAGTGGGTATGTGAGTGGTTGCGTGGTTGTGTAAGTGGGTGTGTGACTGTGCGTGAGTAGGTCTGTGAGTGGGTGTATTTTTTAAATTGGGATCAGTACCCACTAAATCATTGCGGATTCACATTGAGGATCGTGCTGAATGCCATGGTGGATCTGCGGATCCTCACAAGCCCCCCAAAAATAGTTTTGGACAAATTATTGCCCATGAGAGGTCCCTCACAGACACCTCCATCAGTCCCATGGGGTATTAATACTTCTATTCTGACCCCTTACATCCAATTGAGACTACATTTTCCCCCTCAGGAACCGTGTTCCGGTCGACAAAATTGCTGCCGCAAATTTTCGCTCAGTTTGCGGCCAACCAATCATGACATTGCTGTTGGCACATGGATCTGTGGATCCACTGCGGTGGTCTGTGTCTCTAGATATACAAAAATCTTTTTTTTTTTTAATAACTCCAAAACTACTGAACAGATGTACACCAATTTACAAAAAGCACTCTTTCTGGAACAACAGTGATGTGCAGGTCACAAGTTACAATCCCGGAGAGATTTAGTCAGCTTTACACTATTCAGAAGTCCATCAATTGCGTAATTGAACCACGTTTTTTACAATGCTTACAAATAACAATGCTACAGTAAAAAGCAATATATAAAACAAGTTGTCAGAACCTTTCATCAGAGTGTCACGGAGCAAGCAGGAGCTATTGGGCCCAACCATGGGAGGTTGAAGCCTTTAACTCCTACGGTCCTGGGGTGTGACTTACTATGGTTCTTGAGCAACTGGGCCAAGTACCACATCAGCACTTAATTCTCAGTAGTAGCGTTGGTCTAACAGTCCAAAGTTTCTCGGGGGAGGTAGATGCAGGGGACTGAACACATAATACACAAACAATGCACACAACATCTGAGTCCCACTACCCTTTTCCCCTTCCCTCTCATTCAGTGGTTATTCCCTATTCACTAAAGGGGACATTCATGTTAAGCCTCACTATTAGTCTGAGTCCAATTCCGACTCTTCCAAAGATGAAAGTGTTCAAATGACGGAAGCGCTATGCAGTAGAACATGTTCCAGTGGGGCCTTCAGTTCTGGACAAGCCATCAGTATTACCCACTCCTGCAGGGGTTGCGCCACCAGAGTCCCTGGAAGTGTTTCAGTCTCAGACATCACAGAGGGCTGCAGATGGTGAGTAGCACTCGCAGCTCCATATGGTCACTGTGCCTGCAATGGTGCTTTCTTTGGTGAGATGGTAAGTTCCTTTGATCTATCTCACAGGTGGAGGAGAGATTGCTTAGATTCTGATTGTCAGTCCGAGCCCAGGCACGCACAGGTCACCATGGTGTCCCATCCACTCAACGATCACAGGACTTGGCAACATTCCTTGTTCTTCACTGTGGCTTCCTTCGCATACAATGTCATTGACCTTACTCCGCACAAGGGTGACAGCCCAATCAGCACGCACAGCAGTGACCTCCTTGTCACTGCAACCCCCTCTGGCACAAGATATTGGTGACTTCACTCCGCACATAGGCTAGGCCCAATCAGCATATCACCCAGGCAATATTCGTGGCGGCCCCCACTGCCATACAGAGTTTCCAACTTTACTCTCCCCATGTGCGATGGCCTGATCAGTGCAACCACAGCTAACATAATGGCGCCCCCACTGACATATGGGGACACCAACTTGAACCTGTACACGGGCCACAACCCCATTGGTGCAGCAGCCATCTCCTAAACATTTCGCTAAGGGGATCCACTTGCAGGATCCCCTACTGGATCCCGCTCCCTCCAATCACTATCCTCTTCCTCACAGGGCACACCGGTCTTGGTAAGCAGGAAGGCACTGTTGCTCCATACTCCAGGAGCAGGGAGTCTTGGATTTCCCTAGTTAATGTTCGCTCACCCAACTAGAAGACTGTCATACCTTAGCACCAAGTCTTTGTCTCAGACACAAGTCTTACAGAGCTTCTACTGCTCAGCATACTGCCTGACTGGCTACTCAGCAATTGACAATGTTGGTGTCCTGGAGCTTCTCTTCTTATTGGCCATTTCCAGACATCAAATGTGATTTAGGTCTGAGTCCTTGAAGTTTGTGTTAGTGGTCTACTTCCTCGTGAAGTGCCCACTCCTCTGTCCTGCCCTTCCTCCTACAAGCAGTCTATCACAAAAGGAGTGACTGCAAATCTGATAGTCGTACAACACAGGCCATGGTAGTGACTAGAGGTTCACTCCTAAATGTCAGCCATAGTGATATTTGCATCAAAAGGTTATCCCAGGGCCCTATGATATTTCTCCTCGTTGTGCCTCCCATACGCCTCCCCTGGGGAGGCAAAAGTTTTTAGCACTGCCTCAGACTTACGATTTCTCGTATATCTTGGACTGTATCAAAAAGCTGTGGATGTTGCTGGGAACGTCCCCAGCAACACCCCTGGAATGCCCTGTGGAAGGGGAACATATTTATAAGGCCATGAAAAGCCACTTAACGTGGGTTTACGTTGCCTCATAAATATGCTAGTGGTGCCAGAATATCAGAAAAGTTCTTAAATGAGGCCCTACATTTATTGGAGAGATGTAAGGATTTTATTTTACTGTGGTGGTCTGTAATATGAATTGGTAACTTTTGTTAAAAATTTGGGATGGGAATAGAAGCTAGTGGAGGGTGATCATTGTTAGAGTGATACAGACGTGTACACAGGAACTTAAGGTGATGCAGGGCGCTAGATGAAGATCTGCTTTCAGGAGGATAAAGTGGTGCCTTGGGGACATGAGAGGAGTGTGTTGCTGTCATCTATGTGTAATATACAGGTGATTTTGAATGCAGCCTGGAAGTTATAGAGCATGAGGTAGGGTTTCTTTTAATACTAAACAAATTCCCATATCTCTCACCGAATACTGGTGAATTGTGATGACATACGGGAAGCATCATTTCAATAGTCTTTAATCCAGTTCCTGAAGCTTAAATCACTTGGTGAAATGCCATTGAGGTCATTAATGCTTTCATGAAGGGGAAGAGCTGTGGCAGTGGCTGCCTGAATTTCAAATGTAATAAGAACATATACAGGGCAAGAGTGCCAGTCATGACTTTGTGCTTCTCTCGATTTATGGACCAAAGCAAACATGACATTTGCAAAAATCCAGGCAATGTAGTTGGAAATATAAATACCCTTGCTGTTGTGGTGCCATGCTTTCTCCGTAGTCCCAATGAAGCACAGTTCCAAAAGACTTGGGATTGCTAATCTAGGCATATACCAAGTGTTGATCATGGCTTTACCCTGGACATTGAATCAGGCTAAATTTAAAATAAGGCTGCACACTGAGAATGAATTTAGGATTTTTTACAGGACCCAAAACTCCAGCCATAAATGAAAAAATACACATTGAAAATCAAGTCATGGTTTTCTACCAGGGCCAATAATACAGCCATAGTACAAAAAAAAGATATACATAATTACAGACAAATTAGTAGAATGGATGAATTTGCAAACATGTCAAATGTTGTTAATAGGCACATGTATAGCCTTACTCTTTGCCTCCTATAAAAGCTAAATTGTGAACTCATATAACTTTAAAATACACAATATGAAGTGTTAAGAATTATCTGGAAAAAAAATAAAGCCCTCCCAAAAAATTGCACAATTATAAAAACATGTGGACAGTTAGGTACACTATTAACCAATAGGGTAGGCTATTGATAATCACGGCAAGGGGGAGACATGTGACCCTCCTGACCTTTACAGGTGCCCCCCTGGTCAACAGCAGCACTGGAATGCTTATTAATCGACTCAGCAATAAAAAAAGTTTAAAGTTAAATCGACAGGCAAGCATTTATTTAAAGGGTTAATTGATGTTCAGAAAACTGAAGTAACTAGAGGTAACGGAAGTACCACTTAACGTAAGGAACACTCATTTTACAAGACATTTTGCAACAAAAGTGTAAAAATATGATAAGGTTGCTTCAGAATTCAAAACGTGTATTTCATTAACATGCAGAACCTTTCACCTCAGTACATTAGATTATATCAATGCATTGAGAAGTATTTTTTAAAAGTGATAGCTTTAAACATGAATTTAGAAACATTAATTCCCTCCCCCCCCTTCCCCATCCAGACATCAATGACAATAGTGAAATAAGCGGCAAGTCAATTCTTATATGCACTCTTTTGATGGTCTGGATTATTATTGTACATGAACAACACTATTCTTTATTCAATCAAACACAGGAAAAGATTTGTACGGCACCCATCATGCAGCCATGTATTTTGAGATCCTCTTATATGTGATAATAAAGAAAAAAGGAGGGAAAGCGAAATAAAACATTTGCCTAGGGTCGCACAATTTGGTTAAATGAGGAAGCCAGGATTTATGCTAGGTTTTCTGGTTTCTCATTGTGCAATTCAGCTACTAGATGTATATGTTCCACTTCCCCTACACCCACCTTACCCGAAACCCCCCATGTCCCTACCCGACTGCCACTGCTGGCATTAATGCGGTACGAGATCACATCAGAGTCCAGGCATTCTGGCCACTAAGAACATTTTTGTGAGTACCCATAGGGTAGCCTATGCCCTTGTGACAACTAAACAGCTGTTACAAATACAGCAGGAAAACATCTATACTTGCCCATAAGAATAAAGCGGCACAAAAGAGGATTACCATCAACTCTGTCATAATGAAGGATAAGCAAAAAGTAGCTTCAAGCATTCTATAAACTCTCAAGCTCTTAAATCCGTGCTGATAGACATTCCCATTGCCTAGACACTATTGAATTACAACAATAAATGAGAAAGGAAAAAGGGAGTTTTGTCTTTTCTGTAGCCAATCACTCCAGTATCAGTCCTCCATTGCTCCACACCCTCATTTTATATGTATTGTGCTAAACACCTACCTGGTATGTTCGCTGGAATATATACATTTTTCCTGCCAACAGAGAGAATGAACAATGCAAGGAAGGGGGGGGCGTGGCTTGGCGCCGACGGTGATGGCGGCGCCCTTGTGAGGCTCTGCGGACGAGCCGGGGAGCTCGGTGTTCCCAGTGCACCTTTTCCTGAATGGCGGCTCCTTTTCAACGTTGGAGTATTCCGGGACACTGCTGAGCCGCTTCCGACAGCATTTTGAGGCTGGAGGACGGAGAACTTCATTCCGTAAGTTTTCCAGTCTCGGCCACGGCTGCGTCCGCCATTTTAGGAGGGCGCGCGGACGTTGCTTCAACTGCCGGCTCATGTAGCCCCTTCATTAACGGCATGCTCCTCTCTACATAAACGGTGCCTCAATCACTTCCACATCCAAATGGATTTTACTAACCTGGAACTGTGATTCATATTTAAGGGTTGTGCGTGGTTATTGCATTTTTCCTTCCAGACCGCCATTTTGTGTATTTTTACATGCTTCATCACAATTAATTGGCGTGGGATTGCTTCTTGCTTATACCTAGACGCCTCCCTTCTACATTATTCTCCACAGCGCTTCCTCTGGATATGGACATGCCTCTGCTATTAATTTGGTGATTGCTACCATGTTTTTCAGCATGACGGAGCGCTCCTCTATATTTCTTTACCTGTGTCATTTTGCTCTGTACCAGACCCCTAGCATTTTACAATTTTTCTACCTATGCAGCACTATTTTGTTGTATTGACCATATTCTGCTTGATTTCGTCATACAAGAAGTGCGCAATGCTCCTCCTCATGGTTCCTACTTAACGTCACTGCTTCAGTGCCTTGTATCTATACCAGCGCATCCATACCAAGCTGTCGTCTCCTCTGGCATAGCTCTTTCTGGAACGTTGTTGTGGTTTTCTCATTGACATTCATTACTTTTGCCGCAAACTGTCATCTCTTGCTGTTTGTTACCTGGGCAGATTAAGGACTATGTCGCAGTCTTCTCGTGTCTCAAAACCTGCAATTTTAAAGAACTCTAAAGTTTTTTCTGCCTTATCCAAATTGGACGTGCCTATTGATTCCTCTGGCTCGGATGCAAGTATGGATCCCTCTCAGTCTACGCTACTGAAAACCAATACTAAAAGGCATAGACAGAATCCTCCCTCACCTCCTAACCTATCAACGCCTGTCTCAATGGAACTTTTATTAGAAGAAATAAGATCTTTTCGTCCTTTTTTAGAGGAAATTGCAGCTATACGTCCCTTTATGGAAGAGACCAATGTAAAGCTTCAAACCCTCACTGATAATTGGACACATATTGATACGAGAGTGTCCTCAGTTGAGCAAGCAGTTTCTTCCCTTCAAGAGACCTCCTCTAAGGTGCCACATCTGGCCTCTCAAGTATCCTCTCTTCAAAAGCAGGTGGAGGAGTTGGAGAATAGGAATAGACGAAACAACCTTCGCATTTATGGCCTGGCAGAAGGCCTTGAGACTTCAGATCCGCTTGCCTTTTTCCGGTCCTTTCTTCCTAAGTTGCTCCGTATGCCAGAAGGTACTACTCTCAACATCCAACGTGCCCATCGACTTGGTCGCCCATCCACTTCTTCCTCCTCTTCACAAAGGCCTCGAGGAGTTATTCTTTACTTTTTGGAGTATACAGACCTTCTTAAAGTCCTAACAGCTGCCAAATCCTTCCCCAACTTGTCATGGTCTGGTTCTTCCTTATTTTTTGCCCAGGATTACGCAAAAGCAACGGCAAATAGAAGGAAAGCTTTCCTAAATATGAGAGGAGACCTCCGTTCAATGGGAGCCAGATATGGTCTATATCATCCCTGTCTATTCAAAGTCACATATAACAACAACACCACGACCTACGAAGATCCAGTCCGGCTACAGAGCTTCATTAATGCACACAAGACTTCAGCAATGGACTCATCCTCTTCAGCTCCTGGTTGAGATAATATCTTTTGCTTTTTGTTTCGTCATTTCCTGTTTCATGTTCTCAGTCTTTTTGTTTCGTTTTTTATTCGTATTTTAACTGTTTTTTCTCCCACCTGTTTTTTCAGGACCTCTACCTTGTCTGATGATGTCTCCCCGGTTCCCTGCCTAGCCGATCCTGGTTGCGTCGACTCACCTATATGGTTCCATCCTCCCTCTTCTCCATCTCGTTCTCTTCCTATGTAGGTACGTTTTTCCCTTACCTTTTCCCTTTGTCCTTCTTTTTGTTTTTCATTCATTGCACATGTACTCAACTTACTTGTTCTTTCTCCTCGTTCTCTACTCCATTCTTTTCTTCTTTGTACTATTTTAATCTCATATATTTCCTCCTTTCTTTCCTCCTTCTCGCTTTCATTGCAAATTCCTTTTCCTTTTTACTCATGGGTTGCTATTTTTGTCTCATCTATTTTGTATTCATTGACCTACTTTACCTGTTATGTCTCTGAACATTGTTTCATGGAATGTCAAGGGTATAAATTCCCCAATTAGGCGTCAACGTATCTTATCACACCGTGCCAAATTGAATATTGACATTGCATTTCTCCAAGAAACTCACCTCTCTGATGTAGAATCTGCTAAGTTACGTAGAGGTTGGGTGGGTGAGGTTTTTTATTCACAAGGTGATGGTAAGCGAAATGGGGTCGCAATTTTATGTCGCAGGTCACTCCCTTTTACCGTACTTACCCAAGAGTCTGATACCGGTGGTAGATGGACACATGTCAGACTATCACTTAGAGGTGTTCCAATCTCTCTCCTTAATGTTTATGGTCCCACAACTGGTGAACCCCTTTTTTGGGCTCAATTTTCCCCACGTATCACACAATTCATGGATGATAACTTTATTCTTGCTGGGGACTGTAATCAAACCCTGGATCCATTTCTTGACAGGAACTCTACTGTTACCTATGTTCCTAATAAACCACATAAACTTTTTTCCCAAGCCATATCCCAGCACAAACTTGTTGACTCTTGGCGTCTTTGTAACCCGACCCTGCGGGAATATACCTTTTACTCTCCGTCCCACGGATCCCAGTCGCGGATTGACTATATTTTTATCTCTCATACCCTTACTCAAACACTCACTGCCTCTGAAATTGGTCCAATTTTGCTCTCCAACCATGCCCCGGTTGTGATCAGCCTTGATGTGATCCCCAAGGTGGAAGGGCCCAGGAGATGGCGTTTTAATAATACCCTTCTCTTGGATCCCAAGTTCTCAACTTCATTTTCTGCCTTTTTTGATGAATTTTTTTTATTCAACGATATTCCGCCCATTTCAAAACACACGGTCTGGGACGCCTTTAAGGCGGCTGCACGTGATTTCATTATTAGCTATGTTGCTAAGAAGCGCAAGGCTGCTCGTCAATTCACTACCAACCTTCTTCATGACATTAAGAGATTGGAACACGCCTATTTCACCTCTCACTCCCCAGATAGTCTGAAAACCCTAATTGCTGCTAAGATTAAATTTAATGAAAAATCCACTGAAGATGCTTCCTTATACTTATTGAAGTCAAGTGCTAGGTTTTATGGTGGACGGAATAAGGCTGGCAAAATCCTTGTAAATTACTTAAAGGTCAAGCATGATAAGATGAATATTGAATCTGTTTTTGATGCCAATGCTAATTTACAACATAAAGATGCAGAGATTCTTTCTACATTCTCCCACTTTTATGAATCCCTCTATACCTCAGACACTCACCCATCCCCTTCTTCACTTACACACTTCTTCTCGTCCATCCATAAGCCTTCCCATTTCCCTTTTGATCTCTCCCTTTTAGAAAATGACATTTCACAAAAGGAATTACTCACCGCCCTCCAACGTCTTAAACTTAACAAAGCCCCTGGCCCCGATGTTTTTACCGTTGAATTCTATCTTCATTTTTCCAATCTATTAATTCCTAAACTCCACTCCCTTCTTACTACCTTTGTTGATTTAGGCGCTTCCTCAGGGACATTTTCTGATGCTCATATTTGTTTAATACCCAAGCCTGGAAAAGATGTCCAATATTGTAAAAACTACAGACCCATTTCCCTTGTCAACATTGATTATAAGATTTTTGCTAAAGCCCTAGCACTCAGATTGGATCTTTTACTTCCCGATCTTTTAGGCGAAGAGCAGTCTGGGTTTGTTAAAGGCCGTTTTATAACGGATAATACCAGACTTTTATTCAACATATTAACTAAATCCTCCCATTATCAACATTCACTTGCTGCGATAGCCCTTGATGCCGAGAAGGCGTTTGACAGAGTAGAATGGCCTTACCTTTTCCATACTCTTGGTTGGTTTGGATTTGGTCCTAGATTTATTTCGCTAGTTTCCCTATTATATTCCCATCCACGTGCTGCAGTTTTTGCCAATGGTCAAATTTCCCCTTATTTTGATCTTGGTAGAGGAGTTCGACAAGGTTGCCCTCTATCGCCCTTCCTTTTTAATCTTGCTTTAGAACCTTTTCTCTCCAAACTTCGCCAGAACCCCAACATTCATGGCTTCCCAATTGCTCAGTCTTCTATTAAACTTGCGGCTTATGCCGATGATATTTTACTTTTTATTTCTAATCCAACCATTTCTATTCTGGCTTTCCTAGAGGAAGTACAGAATTACTCCTCCATTTCTGGTTATAAGCTTAATAACGATAAATGCGAGATTTTACCCTTAACGAAATTCACCTTCAAGCCTGATTTTAGCGTTTCTAATTTTACCTGGAGTCCCTCCCACATTAAATATTTAGGTTTGCACATTACTCCCTCCATACGGGATACAGTTTCCCTCTGCTTGAGTAAATGTACTCAGAAAATTTCCGATCTCACAGCCAGATGGCACCCTCTTTACTTGTCCTGGTGGGGTCGTTTGGACACTATTAAAATGATGTTATCCCCCATCATTTTATATACTATATCCAATATTCCTGTCCCTATCCCGACCAAGTTTTTTAGGCAACTCAATTCACTCCTATCTTCCTTCTTATGGCATAACAAAAAACCTAGAATGTCCCTTTTCAGGCTCATTCGCCCCGTTTCTGAAGGCGGAGTTAATTTCCCGGATTTCCTGGCATATCACAAGGCTTTTTTGTTACGACAAGCTTCCTTTTGGTTGCAAGATCCTGATTCCCCATGCCCTTTATGGACAAAGCTTGAACGCCTTTTCCTTTCCCCTTTCTCCTTTGCAGAATACATCTCTTTCTCACGCAAGCCTTCTCTGCTTCCCACTCCTATTCATAAATTCACTATTAAACTCCTCTTGTCTTCTAACCCTCATCCCCCGACACCTGTTGCTGATTTCCTCTCTTCTACCATCTGGCATAATAAGTTCCTTCTAATTCGTCACAAACCCTTTTACTGGAAATCCTGGAGGTCCAAGGGGTTGGTTTGGATTTCGCAACTCTTCTCCAATTCCAATTTCCTACCTTTCCATGACTTCTGTTCCATTTTTGGTTTGCCCTTGTCTTTTGCTCCCAAATACCTTCAGCTCAAGAATGCGGTGATGGAGATCCATACAAAACTATTACGGAATTCTTCCTCCCTTCCTTCTTCTAGTCCTATCTCCCAACTCCATTCCATCCTACGAGCTACCCCCAACGCTTCAATTCTCTACAAGTACATACATAAACAATCACTCCCTAGGCCTAAGTCTAAAGTGGAAGAGCACTGGGAACATGACCTATCCTCCTCCTGGTCGTCTTCATTCTGGGACAAGATTTGGACAAAAATTCGTAAAACATCACGAGCAGCATCCTTGACACAATCCATGTTTTTTATTTACAACCGATTGCTTCACACCCCTTCCACTCTTAATAAGCGTTTTCCTACTACTCCGAATTTGTGTTGGTCTTGCTCCACACCTAATGCTACTTTATTTCACATGCTATTTTTATGCAAAGATGTACATGTTTTTTGGTTACAGGTTTGGGCCCAAATTAATGTTATTTTTCACACTTGTATCCCCCTATCACCGACTCACCTGTTCTTGGGAAGTCTCTCTCCCTGTTGGGTTGGAACTGACCTTTGTGTTCGCATTGTTGATTTGTTAATAGCTGTTGCGTTTCAACAGATTACTGTTAATTGGAAAAATTCTTCTACTATTTCTTTTAAAGCATGGTGGTATAATGTATGTCATAACCATAGACTTGATACTGCCTTTGTTTTTCCTGCCCAGTTGGCAGCCAATCGTGCAGATCTCTGACTTCCTATCACAATGTATTTAGATAGATGTACTGCGCCTTCCTTTCGTCCACAACCTGCTCAGCAGGAAGTAACCAAACCCCCATGATGTCCTTGTCATTTCATTTATTTTTTCTTATTACTATTTGTATATTCCTTTTGCATTTCCTTGCTTGCTTAATCAATATACTCTTTCTTCCTGCTTATGTAACACCCATGATAAGTATATTATTATGTTCTCAATTACAATTTGTACTCTGATTTTCCCTCCTCCCTTTTTCCCTTCCCCCCATCCCTTACATGATTACTTGTTATACTATGTATTGTTATCTTACATACCTTGCTTAATAAAGTTTTATTGAACAATGCAAGGAAGGAGTAAATCTAACAGTTTTTGATGCTGCAATAATTTCCATAGATTGTGCTCCTGACAGACTCAGCTCCCTGTTAAATACATATGCCAAGATATAAATGAACATTTTAGTCAATCAGCTGGGCACCTTTTCTGCAAACGAATCTTCCAATTATGACAGGTACGTGTATGATGATATATTGCGAATCAACTTCGTAGACACTGCTGAAGTACAGAACACACTTATTTCCCCGTTACATTTGATCCTAAAAAAAGCACTTGTCAGCATGGATTGGTTGATGCTGCATACATTCTCACTGAAATATGGCTCCTCGCTATTTCCATATTATTATATTTGCCAATTCTAAATAAGCACTGCTAAAGCTGGAAGTTTGGGATTTTTTCCTAGTAAAATATTTGAGTGTAATGCAAGGAATATCTTAGTTTGGACCCCTGAGCACTTACGGCCAGTGCCAGCTTCATTGATGCCATTAGTTCTCTCCTGACAATGTTGTGATCCCACCTCTGATAATGTACAGCTAGTTCAACTCAGAGGTTTTTTGCTGATTTATATAGCGCGAACTCGACCCGAAGGTATTGGAGCGCTTTACATGAGCATCAGATACGTTACACAAGGACACATTCATTTCTTTTATTTTTTTGGTAGGCACAGGGAGATGAAGTGATTTGCCCAGAATCACAGGATGTGGGGTCAACCCCGTGCCCGAACCTTGGTTTCCCAGCTCCAAAGTCGGCAGTCTAGCCTAGCCATAAGACCACATCCTTTAGATCACACATCTAGAGTATCTATTAAAATGCATTGATCTAAGGGGGGGGGAACATTTGGCTAGTCCTTTTTAAAGTGGAATTGTGAGCACCAAGGCACACCGTAGATGAGGATCACTTGAGAGTCATTACTAATTCTCTCCTAGGAGAAGCACGCTTACAGAGGCATCAGCATGCCTGTGTCACAGCCACAAATAACCACAGAGAGCACTTCTCAACTCTGGCCCACCCTGGCTGCCATCTGCCTCCACAGAGAACCCTGCTGCTGACAATAAAGGGGCGCTTGGGAGGGGTTCTCAACATGGGGAGAAGCATCAATTGCTGCTGGGACTGAAAGGACAGGGAGTGAAGGGTACATAAAATGATGACAGGTGAAGGAACAGAATGACAAAAAGGAAGAAGTGTTGAACAAGACAAACGAAAGGGGGAGAAAAAAAGACGGGAGTAAAATGGCAATAAAGTTAAAGGATTAGTTGGAGAGAACTTGAGATGATATTTTAGAAACAGAGTTGGAAGAGTAAGGGATGGCTAGAGAGTAGAGAACGGATGAGAATCTGGGAAGAGTGTGAGTGAGAAAGATAATGTATGAGAAAGGAGACAGATGGAAAGGCAATAGAAAAAAATGAATGCATGTATGCTTTAAGGTTAAAGGGAAAAGCAGAGCCAGAACGAGGAACAGACGGAGAAGAGTAAGTGTGCCAAGGGTGGTAAAATGGAGAGTAAATGGAATGGGAAAACGAGAAGAGAGCAAGATTATGAGCACATTTGAATACAGGAGAAAAACATTTCAGAAACGGAGGAGAAAGTGTTAAAGAGAAAGAGGTGAAAGCCAGACAGAATGAGCAATTAAAGCAGAGGTTATGAGGAAATGTAATGTTGCATTTATTTATAAAACACACATATTTAGAGGATCTTGATGCTATAGAAAAAGTGTATAACTACCACAACATAATCACTTGACCAATAAAAAAAGTGAAATTGAAACCAAAGTAAGATAAAGCAAAAAGGTAAGATTGACAAGTGATTACGAGTCACACAGTCAAGTTAGTTTTGTGGGATTTTCTGAATCATAGCAGACATGCAAGCATGATGTAAGAAAATACCACAAAGAGCAGCCAAATGAAGAACTCCCTGTTTTCCTAATAGTTGTGGATTTGGGAACACAGACAAGAGCTTGATGAGTGCAGTGGGAGCGTTCTGATAAATAGCTTAATATCCGAGGAACTTAAAACAGACCCTGCAACAAATGAAGAAACCTCTTCATGTGAGGAACATGCCCCCATCCGGGGTGATATTTAAGTAGTCATTCATCTTCCTTTTGCTCCAAGCGGAAGAGATAGCAAAAGCTCCAATGGGGCAAGTTGACAAAGGGAGCTGTCATTCCCTAGGCAAGACTGAACGCTTGGACTTATATCACCCCAATATGAATCTGTTTTTCAGTGCCTGGAAGCACTCTCTTCAGATTCTTGAGCTGTAGGAAATACTTTGTCATCCTCAGTATCCAAAGATAAACTGAAGTCACTATAGATTCCCAGATTCTAAACTGTTTTCACTGGCAGAGGCAACGGACACGTGAAGGTCAAAGCACCTCCTTCCAGATAGGAACATCTGGATAGTGAGATGAATCTCATTTTTAGCTGGATTTAGCCTAAGAAGATTTGTCAGCATCCACCACTGCAAGTAAAAGAGACAATTGGACAAAGTGGCGGGGTCTCTGGCGCTCTCTTCCGATGCTGAGCCTTACTTAGGACAACCGAAGAGCAGCTGGGAATCATCAGCCTGTATCTAAAGTTTTACTAGATAAACTGGATCCTGGATAATGAAAGGAGTTGTATGAGGAGACACATGAGTGGATTACACATAAAATGGAACACTATTGAACACTGCAGAGCCACACATCAGAATCCCCTGGCCTCTGAAGTGAATGGACATGTAGAGGTAGATAAGCAAACAGTGAACAGCAGTAAACATAGACAATTCACTGAGAGGTAGGTGAACAAAAGAGTTATAAAAGTCACCGCTTGGAAGAGCGGTTCCTACATCACTACAGACCAATTTATCGATTCATATACAACCTTTGGGGCATATTTTACTGCCCACTGGATCACAGTTTGCTGATGATATGAAGATTGCTTCACATGTGTTTGAGCCAGTTCATTACTTCCTAAAACAGCAGATCGCTTTCTAAGGTCGCATTTTATTGGCTTCTGTGTTGCAGGGGACAGAACCATGGCAGTTTATTTAGAGAATGAGGCAACTCATTCTTAAAACACAAATTGCGATGCGATTTATTTTGTAGCTTTTCTTTGCAGCGCGCAGTCAAACATGTGGGGAATTTATTTCCATTTGAAATGGAAATATTTTAACTGGGTATATTACCACGTGCTAATTTATGCAACTAATCGCATTCACAGGTGACAGTAAAAGCATGAATTCTAGCCCGAATGGTCACAAGAATGATTAGTTTAAATTAGCAGTTTCGAAAGTTTCTGAAACTGTTTTGCAAACCTACCACCTCGTTAATTGTTCAAACCAGAAACACAGGACAAGATACTTTTGCTGTTCCACGCTTTATTCTGGACACGTCAATAAGAAACTGTTTTCTTCACCCTTAAACAAAGTCAGGAATGGAGATGTGTTCTAGCTGCCCCTGGTTAGCTTGCAGCGAATGAAGGGCGTTGTATTGTTGTAACCCACTAAAATGAAAGGCGTATGCGAGATACAGAATTGGAGGGAACATAGATTTGTGAGTGACCTTTTCATTCAAAACTAAACAAGAATTCACCAGGCATTCAACCAGTTCCCTTAGCACAGAAACCATACATAAGTAATTATCCATACCAAAGAGAGATCATATACATTCAATAACTTGGGGGCATATTACCAACAAATAGCGATATTTATCGCTAAGTAGGCTTAGCGGCAATATTTTTATCGCGGCGCATCACCGTTTTTCATCGCTGAGATAACTTGCTATTAGCAAGGTTTATCTCAAAAACGATAAAAATCCAGGCGATAGCAGCGAAATGCGTGAATATCTCTGAGAATACAGCGATATTCACGCATTAGCGACAAAGTGCTCTTAGCCATGTTATCCACCTCCCATTGGATAACATGGCTAAGACTGGTCTGGGCAGGTGTTAGTATTTGGAGATATTCGCGCTTAGCGTGAATATTTCCATCGCTACGCCTGCCTTGCTAATAGGCGATAGCGTCATTATCGACTGCTTTCAGTCGCTAACGGGTTGCGTACGCCCACTTTGCATGTCATTAGCGATAAATATCGCTGACATGCAAAGTGGGCCCCAAACTGCTCGCTTTTGCCTACAAGCTGTCACTAACTGCTGTTAGCGACAGCTTGTGAATAGGGCGATAGAATTATCGCCGCTTAGCGGCCAAAAACGGCCGCTACCGCGGCGATATTCGCCTATCGCCCTCCTTGGTAATATACCCCTAAATATATAAAATGCCAGGTAAATTTTGCTTTGTGAATAGCTCTTTCAGACAAGTGACTGACTGTGACGTATTTCTACTGGCTTTTCAGATCCAGTGGCGTGTTGGAAAACCACTTGACAAGCTCACCTCTGATACCAAGCTGTGCATTCTAAAACACAGCCTTGCAAATGCTCAAAATGAATACACACTAAGGGGCAGATTTACAAGAAACTGACTCATCTATACAGATTAACCCTGGGCGGAGTACGCAGAGTTGCACTACACGGAATTCTGCGAAGTGGCAAAAAAACTCCACTGCGCTACGCTGAGCTCCACAAGTGATCGAATTCCATAGAAAAATGCTGTTTGCAGTGATTGCACATTGTGGATGTTTGTCCACACTGTACAATCATCGCGAACGGCACCTTGCACAGGGCAAGCAGTCCCTTCTTTCTCTTTTCTGCCGCTTGAGTAGATTTTTACTCGAGCAGCAGCTTTCTCAACACGAACAAGCAGTTTCTTATCACGAGCGGTCGCAAGCATACGCAACAAATGAGAAACCTGACCTCCCCGCATTGAGAAATTTCGCCGGGAGGTTTTTCATGCTCGCGCTCGCCAACTTGATGTTGACGATCGCGAACGAGGAAAAATCTAGCCGGTAGGTTGATTTTCCTCGATCGCGGTCGCCAACTTGGCATTGACGATCGCGAGCGAGAAAAATAACTCTGCTCCGCGAGCTCCGCGTAACGCGGGAAACTCCGCAAACTCCGCCCAGGGTTAATACAGATCCGTCAGTTTCCCTGAGCCTCCTTACGAAACCCTTGCACCACCATGAATGCGTCGTATTTACAATACGGCACACCAAGTCCCATGGATTGACAGATGTGTCAGAAATTCTGACGCATCTGTTGACGCAAAAGTCACGCATTGCTGGAGTTGTGTCGCAGCACAACGCAACTCCAGCAATGCACAGGGAGCCCTATTCTCAAAACACTCCGTAACTTTTTTCGCCTGCTCCAAGCAGGTGCAGGGTTTTGATGCAGTGGCATCCTAGAAGTGGTGCATTGAAATCTTGTAGATTTCCCTGCATCACTTTTACGAGGCTTTCCTGCATGGGAACGCTCGCATGGTATAATGTGATGCAAGGCTTTACAAGTTAATGCATCTCCCTAGATGCGTCACATTGTATATCGGCTGCAATGTGTCACATTGTGCCACTGCTGCGTGACAAAAAAATCAGCGGCGCAAAAGTGTCGCAAGGGGCTTTTAAATCTGCCATTAAATATTTCTAACTAGAGGTTTGCTGGCCTGTACATACGCAAGAAGACAGGTGCCATGCTCCAAATGACAGAGAGCAGACTAGCCATAATTTGACTGGGCAAATGCTAGAAGTTCCTCACTTGTGTAAAGTATTTGGGGCTGGTCTTTTGATGTTTAAGGCTGTTTGTGCTGTGTTGTTTCACTGCGGGTGGACAAATACCTCCTTATGAGCATCTCCAAACATGCAGACTATGTGCCATCATGATGGATGGTGATTGAACATTCATTAACACTTTTTGTCCTTGCATAGGTCCTAGAAATCAACACCAGGTGTATGTTCCCAGGAGTCTGTCTGGACTTTCTACACTGCTGGATGGATTTTCCAATACAGAAAATTAACCTGCTTAAGGATTAGTGTGAAAGGATGATTTGCTTTTTTGTGTACCTTTCACAATTTTCCTTGTAGAGGAACCTGTTCCCCTAAACCCCCCCATGGAATGAATGTGAGCACCGTGTGTGAAAAACTACATAGAAAGGTTGTAACTTTGTGTGTGTACACAAAAAGTTTGCAAGAGGATCCCTCCAGCCCTGTCCCCCTCCCCTTGGTCCTCCCCTTTACGCATGTAAATATCACATATTACACAGATATTTCTACCTGGTGATGCACAGTTCTATTTGAAATGCTTCTGTAAATGAGAATTTCATGTAGAAGTGGAAATGCATATTTCCTTTACACTTATAGGTAGCCCTCGAGACTGTACTTGCACCTTCATTTCTGGAAACAGAGATCACATAACCAAGAAGGCTGTCACCGCACTGGAGCGTGAAGACACTATATTTGCCAAGACAAAGGATACAATACTCCATGAGCATGCACAAAAACTGGTTGTAGGAGAGTAGGGTCTGCTTCCTATGGTTACCCCCACTTTTTGCTGTGATTCTCTGTTTTTTTTAACTTTAGTTGGGCTGTGGACCTGCTAATCAGGCCCAAGCCCAGCTGTTCTCTCTCTAAATTGATACCATGTACTTCAGGTACATACCAGATTGGTTACTGGGTCACCCTTGTGAGCCCCTATATAGTGTACAATAGGTACCCTGGGCATAGGTGCACCCTAGGCCTACCAGGGGCTGCAGCATGTATTGTGTCACCCCTGGTTTGCCTTCCAAACTGACAGCACAGGTCTGTTCATACAGACTGGGTAAGGTGGTGTAATCACCCCTTACTTAGATATAGTATACCTATATCTATATATACATATAGTCACATATACACCTATAAGTCACTCCTATGGCAGACCTTAACAATCATGGAGGCAGAGTGCTTGGTTTTATGTGAGAGGGTGCCCTAGCATGAGCTGAGCCCCTCTGCAGCTTTCAGAACCATCTCCTTATAGCTGTTCTATGATATGGCCATACCATACACTCTTAAGTGCATTATAATCCTCGCGGTTAATGCTAACTTTGGTCTGGCTTTATCAAAACATGTTGTGTAAGCTGTCAAAGACTTTGGAATACCAGTCTTTGCGGCGGGGGTAGCATTCCACCCTTCTAGAGGGAGAAGACATGTAGTTACTGGTTTACCCGGTTAAAGTTAAACAGAGACTCAGCATCACAAAATGGATGCTGCTGCCACAGACACGAGTCTGACCTCCTGTTTCTGGACAAAACTCCAGCAGGGGAGGCCTGGACAATAGGTTTCCTGTCCAGGGAGGTGCCAGCACCTCCCCAGACAGGCTTTAGTGTATTGGGGCAGGGAGGGCTGCATTCAGTGAATGCTTTCCAGACATTGCCTGGGGCACACTAGGTGCTCCATGCATTTCCCAGTTTAAACTGGTTGCTGGGGTACTCTGCCCCAGCTCTGGCATGAAACTGGACAAAGGGAAAGGGGTGTAACCATCCCCTTCCTAGGTACACCCATAGGAGGGACCTTAAGGGTAGTCCAGCCCCTAAACTTAGTATAAGTATGGGAGCCCAGTCACTAGGACTTTAGAATTACCCTGGACGAAACTCTGAAACATAAATCCTGGACCTTCGACATTCCATTTCAACTGGAAGACGGAAGACATCTCCCTTATGGTCAAGGAGTGACCACCCTGTTCAAACAGGCACCAGCAGCAACTATGCTGGTCTGCATTTTCAAGGCTCCCACCGGATCCTGAAGAACCTGCGACACAGGACACAGACTTCCAGACATCTCTGACCACAACCTTTGCTCACAGCAAAGCTGAGACCCCAGGCAGACACGAGAGACGTGGTACCGGAACTCCTGGACATCCTGCATTTTGCAAGCTGCACTCACTTCACCAAATAACTTGAAATTGTGCATTGGGGTGCTTGAAGCCCCAGACCCAAGCACCATGTGCACCGAAGCTCAGAGGTCCCCACTCCACGAGTGACCCGTGGGCCCTGCTTTTGCATTTCAGCTTGACGTGTCTTCCCGGTTCCTAGTCTGTTGGCTAATGAGCCCCTGGAAGACTTCATTTTGCATCTAACTTGCTTTCCTGGTTGCTCAAGGCTTGCTCCAATTTTCCTGCAAAGAAGAAGTTCCTCAGACGTTGATGGTCTGCTCCGAAGCCAATCTTAACATCCTGCGTGGGTTGCCTTTGCCAAGGCTTGTTGGGTCCAGTTTGGACACCAACACCGCAGTCAACTAGATCCTTTGTGGGACAGCTTGAATCCAGCTCCTGGTTGTCGTAGACACCTCATGGTCATCGTAGCTGAAGAGACAAACTTTGTATCTTCACCTGAAATCACCCAACATTGGGTGGCACCTTCCTATCGCCACCCTGGTCACTGGCAACTGACCCAGACTCTGTCCCTTCTGCTTTCAGGTTCTACAGATCTTCGATCCACCCTTGAATCCACCCGGACACTTTTTCTCTGGTCGCCTACAGCACTTCTTTGCAGCTCTCCATTGAAAACAACGACGAAACCTTACACGAAAAGACACCTATGCACCAGGCTTCCTGGATGAGGTAACACAAGTACTCTGGTACTCCCATGGGTCTTGACTCTCAAAGTGTCCTAGTTTAAAAGGGTTCCATCGTAGTCCATCCGGAAGTGTCCTTAAATTGTATATTTGTAACTTCTACATTCCCATAGAAAGTCAATGGTAACCCGCGGCTGTGTTTAGACACTGCACACGTCTCCCGTGGGCCTCCTACTTCCTAACTTTTGGGTGTTTAGAGTAGCCCCAGCGATTCCACAGTCTCCAGGCCTGCTTTCTAATTCTCTTGTAGTTCTTATACCACTAATTTAGTATATGGTTTGTGAGGCCCCTATGGCATAACACATACTGTGCAACGTATCGTATAGTAATTGAGTAACTTGTATAGTACTTTTACCTCTGACCTCATAAAGAGAACAGAGGGGTCGTGTTTAGAATAAATACATATATTTTTGATATATACCTTGTGTGGTGTCCTTTCATTTGGTACTCTAGGGATTATAATTGGTAAAACAACTTGCTTAATACGCTCTTTGAAGTCTTAACCTGATGACTGCTGGTCCATGCTACCACTAGGATAGCTTTCTATAAGGTTGACTGTACAACCACCATCAATAAGGGTCAATTAGACTGGTGCAAGGTGCCCATTAGAACTAGTGGACATCATATGCCAGGCAAACGTCTCACATTGGTGTGCAGCAGATGGGATAAGAGCTTGCATTGTTTTACTAAATCTTGAGAATATCATTTGAAAGATCACATTGAGGTACCTCTAGGTACATATGAATCAAGTCTTATATACATAAGTTCTACTGAACTTAGCAGTTGTAGGTGGTAAGGGCTTAGCACGCCCTAACCACAACTCCTTGAGAGGTTCTAGTAGGAAAACAAGTGGTGTAGGTAGGTGCACACACCACACCACACTAGTCATGTCTTTAAGAGAAGGAGGTAGTACCTGTCTGCCAGATGTCAGCAATCTGTAGACAACTAAGTATGACACATTCACTTTTCAGGAGCTGAGAAGCTTGTGTGTTGTTAGAAAGTTACGACAAGGACAGAGTACAACCACCCAGCAGCTGATAGATCTTTTAGTGGCAGATGACTTAGAAAAAGCATCAGACCCAGAGGCACAGGGTAGCAGGGAGGGGGGACATCCCTCATCAGAAGAAGATCCTAGTGGGAATCCCAACCTGGATGATGATGCTGATGATGAGGATGCAGGCCAGGATGAGGTTGATGAACCTCACCTGGAAAACACAGGACTACCTGAGGGTAGAGGAGGCCTAGGAAGACCTCCCTCTATCCCTCCACATAGGCCCAATGCTGTGAACAGAAGACCCAGATCCCTTTCCAGTTGATCTGAACATTCTGACTAATCAGTAGGGTCCAATGCCTCTGCTCTAAGAAGAACGACTTCCCCTCAGAGAAGAGAGCAGAAAGCTAGGATGAGAGAAGTCAAGCTTAGGATCAAGAGGCAAGAAATTGCCCTCGCCAAAGAGACCCTGGCTCTTGAAAGAGAGAAGAAATTGTGTGGGCTAGAGTCCACTTGTGTCACCAACAACCCTAGTGGTAGGGAAAGGTCTCATGACCATAGAAACCTGAACAAGATTGTCCCTCCCTATCAGATTGTGGATGACATTCACAAGTGGATAGCTGCTTTGGAGAGGGCTTGCAAAGTACAGCAGATACCCCAAAGTCAGTGGGCAGCAATCTTATGGCTCTTCTTTGCAGACAAAGGAAGAGACAAGCTCCTCACTGTTAGAGAAGAGGATGCTGACAACTACAATGTCCTGAAGAGTGCTCTGATAGATGGTTTGGCCTAACCACTGAGCAGTACAGGTTGCTGTTCAGAGATACCCAAAAGACACAGACTCAGGAATGGACTGATTTTGTAGATTGTGCTGCTAAGGGTCTGGAAGGTTGGTTACTGGGCAGTAAAGTACGTGACTATAGAGGATTGTATAACCTTACTATGAGAGAACAGATTCTTAATAACTGTCAGAACCAGCTATTGCATCAACATCTGGTTGACTCTGATTTGACTTCTCCCCAAGAATTGGGTAAGAAGGCAGACAAATGTGTCAGAACCAGGGTGAAGCAGAAGGTACAGAACCAAGGTGGTGATCAGAAGAAGCAAGACCAAAAGGGTGGGGAGAAAACAAAAGACCAGAAGTCTTCTCAAGGTCCCCAAAAAGCTTCTAATGGTGGGGGTTTCCAACAATCTAAAAAGAAAGAAGGCCCAAAGAAACCCTGGTGCAAAGTATGTAAGAGTAATACTCATTGGACCAGTGATTGTACTAAGAAGGAGACAGCTCCAGCCACCATTGCCCCTAAGACAACTGTTCCCCCTAGTTCAGCTCCAAGTGGTGGTTCTCAACAGAAGGGTGTAGTAAAATGTCGGAATTTGTAAAGCGCACAGCTACCTCCACCGGAGGTGTCCCGGCGCTGTCCGTATACCGCTTAGGAACCCTTCCTGGCTTTCCAAGGAAATGTCCACTCCTGGGCACCCCCCAGGTGCAGCCAGGCATCCCAGCGCTTTTGGGGCCGTTGTGGAGACTAAGCAAGCTATTGCCCAGAGTTGCAGCGTGGGACCCATGATCAGAACAGGTACTGAGGCGAGAATATCCAGTCAGGGGAATTAATTAGCCGGAGACCTGTCGAGGCGGGAATCGAACCCTGGTCCCTGGCCAGAGCTCTGCATCAAGGTCTGCCTGCTCTAACCATTGAGCCACACTTCTCCACGTAGGGTTAACCCTGTGAACTGAGATGGATTCTGGCCTAGTCAGAATACCAACTCAAGCTGTTTTGATCTGTGATGGGGGACATAATCGTGTCCTCTACTGTGAGTCCCACTAACTTGGGCAAGTACAGAC
The DNA here is from genome assembly GCF_964261635.1 of Lissotriton helveticus. Classification (NCBI taxonomy): domain Eukaryota; kingdom Metazoa; phylum Chordata; class Amphibia; order Caudata; family Salamandridae; genus Lissotriton; species Lissotriton helveticus. The sequence goes on along the minus strand of NC_136059.1, from coordinate 620,046,984 downwards.
AAACTCCTTTAATTAATGATAAAGTGGCTCAGGCCTACAGGGACACATGTGCTAGTGTCCCAATGGTGACACCCAGCTTTGTTAACCCTGGACAGATCATACTAGGTGAAAATTACCAAGTGACCAATGCCAGCAAATTCACTACCACTCACAGTATGGCAGTAGTTAATTTCTCCTGGGGAGGGGTAAATGGCCTCAATAAGGTTGTTGTTAGCTCAGACCTCCCTGTAGAATGTTTGCTTGGCAATGACCTAGAGACTTCAGCCTGGTCTGAAGTGGAGTATAGGACCCATGCAGAAATGTTAGGAATCTCAGCACATGTCATTGCTGTCACTAGGTCACAGGTCAAAAATTGCAACACAAACAGGCACTGGATTCTGGAATAATGGACCAGTTGCCTACCAGGAGGAGAAGCAGTAGGGTTAAGGCAGTGCCTTCCCCCCCTACCTCAGGAAGAGGATCAGCCTTCTGAGGAAGCTGATTGTGAGACTCAGGAAGGAACTGTCCTAGAAGAGGTTGAGCCTGATCAGGTTGAGTTTCTTGGGACAGGGGGACCTTCCAGGGCAGATCTGAGGCAGGCCCAGTTGGATTGCCCTTCTCTTGAACCCCTCAGACAGCAAGCTGCTGCTGAGGCTGCAGGGAATGCTAGTGGTACCCATAAGGTTTAATGGGATGAAGAGCTCCTGTATTCAGAGGCAAGAGACCCCAAGCCTGGAGCTTCCAGGAGGTTGGTCATACCTTTGGCATTCAGGGGCTTCCTTTTAACACTAGCCCATGATATTCCCCTTGCAGGACATCTTGGCCAGAACAAGACTCACGTGTCCGAAGACACCAAGGAGTTATGTCGCTCCTGTGTCACCTGCCAAGCAGTGGCAAGTCAGGTGGCACTACAAAGGCCCCCCGTATACCACTACCTGTGGTGGGGGTTCCCTTTGAACGTGTAGCGATTGACATTGTTGGACCAATGGATCCCCAAACAGCCTCTGGGCACAGATTTATTCTGGTGGTAGTGGATCATACCACCAGATACCCAGAAGCTATTCCACTTAGGACCACAACAGGACCTGTTGTGGCAAGAGCCCTCCTGGGAGTTTTCTCAAGAGTGGGTTTCCCTAAGGAGGTTGTCTCAGACAGAGGTGCAAACTTCATGTCTGGATACCTGACTGCAATGTGGAAGGATTGTGAAGTGAACTATAAGTTCACCACACCCTATCACCCACAATTCAATGGCCTAGTTGAAAGATTCAACAAGACCATAGAGGGCATGATTAAGGGTCTCCCCGAAAAGCTCAGGCGGAGATGGGACATCATGCTGCCCTGCCTTTTGTTTGCTTTTAGAGAAGTCCCACAGAAGGGGGTTGGCTACAGCCCTTTTGAACTTTTGTTTGGACATCCTGTAAGAGGACCCCTTTGTCTGGTGAAGGAAGGATGGGAGTTACCTCTCAAACTTCCCAAACAAGACATTGTGGACTATGTACTTGGTCTCCGCTCCCAGATGGCAGAGTACATGAAAAAGGCATCCAAAAACCTTGAGGCAAGTCAGGAATTGCAAAAGGACTGGCATGAACAAAAGACTGTGCTGACTGTTTACCAGCCAAGACAGAAAGTGTGGGTGTTGCAGCCTGTGGCCCCAGCAGCTCTCCAGGACAAGTGGAGTGGACCCCACACCATTGTTGAGCAGAAGGGAGAAGTAACCTATTTGGTTGATCTTGGAACTCCCAGGAGCCCCCACAGGGTGCTTCATGTCAACAGACTGAAACCATATGTTGACAGGACAGAAATGAGCTTGCTCATGGCTACTGATGAAGGACAGGAGGAAGAGAGTGACCCTTTCCCAGACCTGCTCTCTCAGAACCCTGATGATGGTTCAGTTGATGGTGTAGCCATGGCAGGCAGCCTCACTGACCAACAGCAGCAGGACTGCAGACAAGTTCTGTAGGTCTACTGACATATGTTTTCTCTGACTCCAAGTCAGACTACCTGGTGCACTCATGGAGTGGACCCTGGGGACAGTCTGCCTGTTAAGAGTAAGATTTACAGGCACCCTGATCATATCAGGGACTGTATCTGGACAGAGGTCCAAAAGATGTTGGAATTGGGAGTCATTGAACCCTCAGAGAGACCTTGGGCCAGTCCAGTAGTCCTCGTGCCTAAACCTCACACCCAAGATGGTAAGTGAGAGATGAGGTTTTGTGTGGACTACAGAGGTCTCAATGCTGTCACTAGGACAGATGCCCATCCAATACCCAGGGCAGATGAGCCCATAGACAGATTGGCATCTGCCAAGTTTTTGAGCACATTTGACCTGACAGCTGGCTACTGGCAGATCAGACTAGCTGATGATGCAAAGCCAAAGACAGCATTTTCAACCCCTGGTGGACATTATCAGTTTGTGGTAATGCCCTTTGGTCTGAAAAATGGACCTGCCACGTTTCAAAGGTTGGTGAACCAAGTCCTCTCAGGCCGGGAAGACTACTGTGCAGCTTATCTAGATGATATTGCAGTCTTCAGCTTCACTTGGGAAGATCACCTGATCCTCTTGAAAAATGTTTTGGAGGCCCTGCAAAAGGCAGGCCTAACTATCAAGGCTACCAGGTGCCAGATAGGACAGAGTCAGGTTGTATACCTGGGCCACTTTGTAGGTGGAGGCCAGGTTCAACCATTGCAGAGCAATATCCAGACCATAATGGAATGGACTGCTCCAACCACCCAGACTCAGGTCAGATCTTTCTTGGGCCTGACTGGGTATTACAGGAAATCTGTCAAGGGGTATGGTTCCATAGTGACACCACTTAATGACTTAACTTCCAAGAAAATGCCTAAGAAAGTTCAGTGGACAGTCAGCTGTCAAAAGGCATTTGATGACCTGAAGCAGGCCATGTGCACTGCACCAATCCTGCAAAGTCCAGACTACTCCAAAGAATTAATTTTACAAACAGATGCTTCTGAGTTGGGGGTAGGGGCTGTGCTATCACAATTGAATAAAGATGTTCTAGACCAGCCAGTAGCTTTTATTAGCAGAAGGCTGACCCCTAGAGAGAAACATTGGTCAGCTATTGAGAGGGAGGCCTTTGCTGCGGTTTGGGCACTGAAGAAGCTGAGGCCATACTTGTTTGGTACTCACTTCAAGGTTCAGACAGACCATAAGTCCCTCTTGTGGCTAAAATAGATGAAGGGTGAAAATCCCAAATTGCTCAGGTGGTCCATTTGCCTACAGGATATGGACTTTACAGTGGAACATAGACCTGGGAGTAACCATGCCAATGCAGATGGACTCTCCAGATATTTCCACTTAGAAAATGAAGACTCAACTGGTCAAGGTTAGTTTAATGTCCCTGCATTTGGGGGGGGGGGCTGTGTAGGAGAGATGGGTCTGCTTCCTATGGTTACCCCCACTTTTTGCTGTAATTCTCTGTTTTTTCAACTTTAGTGTGGCTGTGGACCTGCTAATCAGGCCCACAGCCCAGCTGTTCTCTCTCTAAATTGATACCATGTACTTTAGGTACATACCAGATTGGTTACTGGGTCACCCTTGTGAGCCCCTATATAGTGTACAATAGGTACCCTGGGCATAGGTGCACCCTAGGCCTACCAGGGGCTGCAGCATGTATTGTGCCACCCCTGGTTTTGTGGAAAATTAGTACGGTTTGGTAAACATTATCTGCGCCATCTTGCCTTTTCCCCTGATGCCACACTTTTTGTCGTGCGCACCCGCCATTTTAGGTGCCTCGATCAGAACCACCCTCTGCACGCCGCTGGCCCCCAGCACAGCCCTTCGCCCTCACAAACCCCCCCCCCCGCTCTCGCATGCCTTGGGTCATAAACCCCTCTTCAGCGCAGCTCTGCCTCAGAACCCCATCCTGTTCCCAGCGCGACACCTCCCTTCATTCCTTTCATGGTCCCAGGCCCTTTGATACAAACCCCTTTCCTGTGTGCCCGTTTGTCTTCCTCGTTCCCAGGCCGCCACCTAGCTCTGCGGATACTGTTTATTGCCCCCCCCCGTACAGTAGGAAGCTTCCCCCAATTAAAGGACCCTCGAATTGATCAAAGCCCCCACCCTATGATATCCGATCAACCCCACACATTCCGTGAATCGGCGGAATGTCCAGCTGCGCGATAATCATCACCTATTGTGACCGGGGTAGGGACTTCAACTGTAAATGCGTGTGGGAACGGGCCTGAAGGGGAGATTCCGAGGATGTCCTTTCATACTTCAAAGTATTACAAGAATGTGTTACCTGCAATAAAATTCATAAACTGTGTATAAGAGGCCAAGCCTCAGAGATGCGGTTAGAGCACCTCGTGACGATACTGGCTGTCCGAACTGATGTGTTCTCCTCCGGAGAGAATAAACCTTGTTTCCTGCCTTCCAGTCTCCAGCGCCTGCCTCTTCATTGATTAAGATTTTGTGGGTTAAAGAGGCGATACCGCCGGGCAAATATTGATTGTCCCTGACCCTGTTTTTACAATTGGCGTCCCAAGCGTGGGGCCCATCAGCGACACGTAGATCCAGTGGGAGAGGTCCTGACGACAGAGTGAACGACTGCAACGATCGGGAGAGCTCTTGCCCAATAGACCCTCGTCTGGCAGCCGATCATCCGAACTTCACTGGTTCCGAACAGACCTCTCTCGAGTGATCTACGGTCCTGACTGGGAACCATCAGGAGTGCCGCGAGGAATACGAGGAAAAGAGGACGATCGGGCGCTGGATTCGGAAGATAAGAAACTGTCCATACGGTCCGGGTAAGGTCGTGCAAACACGACGAATTGCGAAATGATTGTTTAATGGTTCGGAAAATACTAGTATTACTCTTTGTTGACTTATTTGGAGATTCACTGTCTGCAAACGGAGAAACAACAGGCTCTTTCTCTTTGCAAACAGTGAAGGATAGGTAACGCAGCCAGCGTGTCTATCTTTCTCCCCCACTGATTGGTTATTTGTTCACGGATTGTTTTCGGGAGATTTCCCTCTCCCACACTGATTAATTGTTTTTTTTCCCCGAACTACTGTTCGCGGATTGTTTTCTGGAGATTCTCTGTCTACAAACAGGAAAGAACAGGTTCCTCTTTGCAGATAGTGAAAGGGTAGAGGACGCAGACCTTTTGCGGGCCTACTTATTCTCCCCACTGGTTGTTTATTGACTATTTGATATTGGTTCATGAGGTATTCACTGCCTGCAAACAACGTAGAATAGAAATATTCTGTCTAGTCTTTGCACGCAGTGATAAGATAGGCAGTGCTGACTTTTTGTCCTCGTTGTGAGCTGTCATGTCTGTCTTCTCCCCACTGATTGGTAGTTGGTTCAGCCCGGACCGTTTATTAGAGGTGGACCATCTAGCTCCGCTGGAAGGCACCCCTAATAAAGACATGTTCACAAAATATGGATTAGTTACCATAGCCTATAGTAAGCTGTGGCACAAATGTACCAAAGAAAATCAAGAGAAACAGTGGCCACTGATAGGATCCTTCGATCTTGATAAAATAGAAACATTAGAAATAGCCCCTTGTAGTAATAAGACAACGCCTATTATGCTCGACAGTCTCGGTATGTGGCGCAAAGAAGCAATGCAACGAAAGAAAAGAGACGAAGTCAGAGTAGGTAAAGGAATATATCGACAGGACAACCCCAAGACACAACGACCCGAAAGTAATCCCCCGACACTACGCACAGGACGACCAGACTTAGGGCAAAACCAATGTGCTTTTTGTAAATTTTCCGGACACTGGAAAGCCCAATGCCCGACTCTACTGAACGAGGGTAGGAGCAGAGGGCCGACAGGAATAACAGCCCGGCAGAAAGGGAAAAGGCGCGAGACAAAGATGAATCAGACTGACACGGACAGGCCAGATAGAACCACCACGTTTGATTATGCCCGATGGCACAGATTTCGCCAGACCGATTTCAGCGACATGTTCGAGTCCTCATAGATCGAACAACGCTAAGACGAGAAACCCAGTCGAGCTCTAAGTTACCCGGTGACGAACCCCGTACTACCGCTACTGTTCCCTAACACAAAAAGCCACCCTTTTAGGATAACCTACAGAAACAATACACAGAGTAGTCTCGGACAGATTAGTATACATTCCATTAATGAGCTCAAACTTCGAGTGCAATGGGACTGATTACTCTCTGCTGCCCCCCCACTCTGTAAAAAAAAAAAAGGGGAGCAATTACAGGCCAGCATAGACAACCCCCCCTTACCCAGACATGCCTGTCCAAACAAAATACCTACCCCCACTCCGGAAGTTCCCGAAATGCCGCAGGTCACCGGTCACGCCCATCCGGAAGGTGAAACACACAGCACGTGTGGGGCGGGGCCTGCTGACAACCATCGATCGAATCGCCAGTGGGATGTCCAGGAGGTACCACGGGCCCGGCATGAAATGGCTGTCCCATCCTCTTCTTCGTGGGGTGGGCTGGGAGGAAGAGGCGACGCGAACGAGCCTCTCCCACCTCCTCGGATAGGAGGTTTCCCAGCCCCGGTCCGGCCATCACAAATACCTCTGCTGAAATTGGTACAGGGTGGGCTGGGAGGGAGAGGCGACGCGGACGGGCCTCTCCCACCTCCTCGGATAGGAGGTTTCCCAGCCCCCGGCCCGGCACCGAAATCCTCCAGTCGGGCGGTGCCCATACTTGCGCAGCACCGAACATACAACAGCGGTGCCCATACTTGCGCAGCACCGAACATACAACAGCGGTGCCCATACTTGCGCAGCACCGAACATACAACAGCGGTGCCCATACTTGCGCAGCACCGAACATACAACAGCGGTGCCCATACTTGCGCAGCACCGAACATGCAACGATGCCCATACTTGCGCAGCACCGGACATGCAACGGCGGCCATACTTGCGCAGCACAAGACATACGATGGCCCTCAAGAGTACTTGTGGAGCACGGGATGTGGAGTGGCCATCATGTATGCCCGTGAGAAGGGGCGGCGTGGGGTGCACTGGGAGAGGGAGACGGCGCGAACGAGTCTCCCTCGCCCCCCCAGGTGGGGGCACCACAGCTGAACCCTAGCCGAAGGTCCTGCTCCTACGGCAGGGTGTTCCATTTCTTTCACCCCAAAGGGCCTCTTCCACTCTTGCAGACTCGACGAAGGTCGGCTGCTGCAGGGCCTCAAAATGGCGTCTGGGCCCCCTGGAAGGCGGGTCTAGGCCACTAAAGTAACTCTGACCAGCAGTGTAACCCGGACGCTTGCCCACCGGGGCACGAGCCCCCACCTCCGACAGCATCCCCACAGCCTTGAAGATTCTACAAAAGTCCCAGGAGCCCTCGGCCCCTGCCGGCTTCCGGTGAGGAACAACTGCCTTGGTCGCTAACGAAATAACCAAGACGTAGCCACCCCTTCTGTTAGCATGAATTTTTGAACTGCCGAAAGGGACTCTGGTCCAACCGCCGGTTGTAGGAAACATTTTTTTTCCCTGATGCTACTTCCGGACTAACCCGGCCCCGCCCAAAATGGCGCCGGTATCAATGAGAACTTACGAACACCTCGTGGTGTTTTTAGCTAAAAAGACTCGATGTTCTGAGATATATATATGATCCTTTGTACACTTGACGAAAACGAGGGAGGGTTCACTCGACGAACATGTAAAAGGACCCCGTGAAAAATGTTGTTTTCAATGTACGATTTATTATGATATTATTGTAGCCGATACATAACCTCGCTTGTGACACACGCCCACGGTATGCATATAGGAAATTTGATTACAACTAGCCTGACTGTGCTTCCAATTATGAAATGAATGCTCCTTGATCCTTCACCTATCGATAGACCTTTTTAGTTTCCTGCAAATGACTAAATAAACCCTTTTTAATGTTTTCAATGCTGCAAAATACCCCCCTTACTGTACGTGCTTCAGCCATCGCCGTGTCCGGCCAAATACGATTACACTCTCATATCTACATGCTGAACGATTGTGCAAATAAAGGTTTTCCAAACTATGAACAGGTATTGCATTTTTTTAAGAAATGTGGGATCAGCGGGAGAGTTTTTTGTGCACCCTGCTTTGTTCTCTTTTTTTAAGGTTATTAGAAGATGGTTGCTCAGCCCCAGATGGAGGATCGAATCTAAGACACGATACTCTGCCTCCAAGTATGCGACTGGCTCAGGAACTAACGCATGGAGAAGGACCTCGACTTCTGAGGACGGGTAAAGTGAAGCGGTGTAGATGATAGAATGTTATAAAGGTACGGCACTCAAAGGTACTAGGGAACAGAGTTGGCCGAAGAGCTGATATGCCTTAGAACATCACAGCGTTGAAAAAGATTTAAGGACCCCGACAGCTAGATACATCTACCAACTAGATACCTCGCACTAAGTGCCTCTGATTTTTTAACGTTTCCCTACACACGGCCTATAAGGACACACTGCCCCCCCCCCCTGGCTTCAGAAACCAAGACCCCAGGGATTATATCCCGAGGAGATAAGACGAGTATGTGGTAAGTAAAGGACTTTCGCGCCCATGCATTTGATATGCTCGAATGTTGTCCCCCTCCTTTCCCCTCTTTTCCTCCCTCTACAGGTTACATTGGAATCATGACTGAGGTATGGTGAAGATCTGAAGCCTCACCATGCCTGAAACATGAAGTGGACTAACGCTGCAAGGTGGCACCTAAACACGCCCACAAACTGCTCTTGTAACAAAAGAGCCAATAAGTTGTATGATATGATGAAACACGATCACCCCTAATCCGTGTTGCGTGAATGGGCACATGTCACGTATGTCTGAAACTATGAGAGAATGTTTTTGAGTGACTGAAGCGTTGACTTAACTGGTCAAAGGACCGAGAGTGCGAGAAGTGCGACACAACGGTGCCTTTTTACTCAATGCATGTCCCCTGTACCCGGCCTAATGCTCGTCCGTCCCAAACTGCATGCTTTCAAAATTCTAACACAGACCCGTAATGTCTCATGTTGTGTAATGCGCTGAATAGCCTATCTTAATACACGGCCACTCCCTATGTCGCACGTGTACTATTTAGCCTATTGTTGCACATCTCTCTCTCTCTCTCTCTCTCTCTCTCTCTCTCTCTCTCTCTCTCTCTCTCTCTCTCTCTCTCTCTCTCTCTCTCTCTCTCTCTCCCTCTCCTCCACCCTCTCACTCTCCTGAACGACTAGCACCTAATTGGCAAAACCGCCACCCCTGGTGCACCACCCAATTGGCTCCAGCTACCGCAAGTATTTGCGAAAATTTGTCTTAAATAAAAATCACCTTGATGCCGTGTCACTACCTCTCCTTTCTACTAAATATTGATGAAACCTAGAATTGGCCAAAAAGGAAAGGACAGGTAAGACAACTGAGGTTCCCTAATCTGACCCGTAATAAGGGAACTACATGTCAGTGGCTTCTATGATAAACAAAAATGCCTCAGATAACGCGACCTTCCCCGTCCCGAATTTTCTCAATACCCAGACAGTAAAAGTGACCGAAACATCCCCATCTTCCCAGAACGCCCTCGGTTTTGTATCAGCTGCCCCGGACGAGAGTTTTTTTAATGTCCCTCACCCTCGATTGTAAGAAATGGGTCGTCTTACGACTAACACAGGCCAGCCGTTGTTCCTAGAAATGATTTGTTGATGAGCAAGCTACAGAGTTTAGAATTCGAGAAATGTCACTGAACGCTTACCAACTGAACTGTGGCCTTCTGCTAGATAACGCCCTCATGACACAAAGCAAGACGATAGTCCCTCACCACAGTTTGCTATGTTCCTAGTTGTTTTCCATAAGACCTCGGTTTTTTAATGAAGTAGTCAGGTTGTAAGAGACCATGTAGGAATTAGAATGATGTTTGCAAAGTTAAGATTAGACCAAAATGAAGAAATTGTTGCAATAAACCCTGTTAGAAGTAAAATGTTTAGCTGAAAGGTAGGATGCATTGATCGAATGGAAAAATGTTTAGCCTATGTTCGTTCCTCATTAAGATACCTATCAGACCATGGTGATAGCACGTTGCACTTTTTTCGTAAAATATAAAGCCCTGGAGAACGGTATAGCTTCGTAAGGCTCGTACTAGGAAAGTGGGTCTCTGCCAGAAGAACTGACGTAATTGTAATAAACAAAATGCAATGAATAGGTACCAGATCTCGTACCACGACAATGAATGTAACACCAACAAACACCACAGAAATAGTTACGAAAGAAAGTTATAGGAAATCCAGCAAGCCCATCATCAATTATTTATATGTTGGTTGTGAACCCCAATGTAACGGATGTTTCTCATTTGCTTGGAGCTGGGAGAGAAATAGACTTATGTGATTACCACCCTCTGCCAATTCTCTAAAGACTGTCTTTTCAAACTCATTTAAGGGTACCACTGTCGGTGGAGAGAGAGACCGGATGTGGGACCACGCGGCCTGACTACAGATCGTGGAACATCTGCGACATTGGCCAAGGCGAGACCGCGACAGTAAGGATTTGCAGGACGAGGCACTGTTTCCGACAAAATGAGAGGAAAGGGCTGACCTGATGCCCCTGCTCGACGATCAACATGTGCCGAAAAGTCCCCGCTCTCTGAACTCGGTCATGGGCCCGCCTACCAAAATTTTCCGTCCCCCTGGTCTGTTCCCGATCTGGCCCTGCTCCATCCCTTTTTCTCCGACCTACCCTAAGGACTACTCACACACACACACTTCTTCCACCTGAACTTTTTGACAATCGACTCAAAAGGACACAGGGCGAAAAGGACCTTTTAGACCAGGAAAGCGAGGAAAAGGTCATGCCCTGCAACGCGGGACCTAGAATAGAGCTGGACACATAGCTCCACCGCCGGTGCTCCACCGTGCCAACAGAAGACGACAAAGAATGCTGAGAACTCGCTAATAATGGTCCATGACAATAGGACCTCCCCTTCGAACAATGACACCCCTGATTATTGTTTTTTCCTACGTCTCATTTCTCTCCCAGCCACCATTGTATTGATTATGCTCCAACCAAATATGAACAGAACTTACATATGTAATAACCTATCAGTTCACATTCCGAATAACTATAAGCATCTATGAAATGTACTAAATGCCCTCACTACAGAATCGTTTTTGTCCGATATTGCATTACTATGACTTTCCTGCAAACGAGTTTATCGATAGACCCGCCTCCTAAGACGAAAGATTTTAAATGTAATGTTTATAGCTCCTCCACCTAGGTTCCTACTTCTTTACTTATGACCGCCACAGTAGACATGGATAGGAAATAGGCCAGCAAGATGTCTTGGATATGTTAAAGGGAGGACTGTGGAAAATTAGTACGGTTTGGTAAACATTATCTGCACCATCTTGCCTTTTCCCCTGATGCCACACTTTTTGTCGTGCGCACCCGCCATTTTAGGTGCCTCGATCAGAACCACCCTCTGCACGCCGCTGGCCCCCAGCACAGCCCTTCGCCCTCACAAACCCCCCCCGCTCTCGCATGCCTTGGGTCATAAACCCCTCTTCAGCGCAGCTCTGCCTCAGAACCCCATCCTGTTCCCAGCGCGACACCTCCCTTCATTCCTTTCATGGTCCCAGGCCCTTTGATACAAACCCCTTTCCTGTGTGCCCGTTTGTCTTCCTCGTTCCCAGGCCGCCACCTAGCTCTGCGGATACTGTTTATTGCCCCCCCCCGTACAGTAGGAAGCTTCCCCCAATTAAAGGACCCTCGAATTGATCAAAGCCCCCACCCTATGATATCCGATCAACCCCACACATTCCGTGAATCGGCGGAATGTCCAGCTGCGCGATAATCATCACCTATTGTGACCGGGGTAGGGACTTCAACTGTAAATGCGTGTGGGAACGGGCCTGAAGGGGAGATTCCGAGGATGTCCTTTCATACTTCAATTTGCAAAAAAACGGAGTTTGGTCCTGGGACAGGGGGTCAACTGGACCGTAATATAATGAAACCAAAAACAATGTTGTCCCCCAAAATAATTTTCTCTCGCAACTTCGAGATTACAAACAAGGGAAAAAACCTATTGTTTGTATGGGTTATTTTATTCAAACCCTTTTAGAAATTTTATTAAACCATTTTGAAAGGCATTTTAAAGTTGAGAAAAACACTACTTACAAACATTTACACTATTTACAACTATCATACAAACAGTTCTAAACACCAAACAATAACTATGTACAAATGAATCCACAGTTATAAACAAGCTTCTTTTACAATAAAAAAAACAACAATTCTGTTCGCACAAATAATCAATCTTCAATAATCAATCTTATGCGCTGTATACTCATAGATGCTGCCACCTGGGTTTCTTTCTGAGGGGCAGTGAGTGATTTAGCTGTTATGCCGGACTCTCGCTGATAGGCGGGGGTGCCTCCGCGGTGTAACACTGCGTGCTTCAATCTTGCTTCGATCTCTTTTTCCAACCACGTGCCAGGAAATGCGAACTCATTGGTGAGCACCAATGAGTTCGCATTTCCTGGCACGTGGATTGAAGCACGCAGTGTTACACCGCGCAGGCACCCAGGTGGCAGCATCTATGAGTATACAGCGCATGAACCATGTTTGGAGAAAATAACTAGCGGCGCCTCCGTTTCAAATAATTTAAGAACCTCTGCATAATAAAAGGCCCCTCTCTATTTGAATGATTGGACCGCGGGATCGCGTTATCCATGTGAAAAGAATATCACACTGACAGAGCCCTGAAGAGAATCTGTGATTCCATCCAGATTTGAAACGCGTCGGCATAACGGCGAATAGGCACTTTTGATTGAGCAAAATTAACAGTCATTTGTTAACTGTAACTGATTGTTGAGTACAAAGTGATTTTTCTGTTGCCTCTTCCTGTTGTTTTGACCCTGGTTGGGCTTTCTAATAAGTTGTATTTTTCACAAAGATTGATTATTTGTGCGAACAGAATTGTTGTTTTTCTTATTGTAAAAGAAGCTTGTTTATAACTGTGGATTCATTTGTACATAGTTATTGTTTGGTGTTTAGAACTGTTTGTATGATAGTTGTAAATAGTGTAAATGTTTGTAAGTAGTGTTTTTCTCAACTTTAAAATGCCTTTCAAAATGGTTTAATAAAATTTCTAAAAGGGTTTGAATAAAATAACCCATACAAACAATAGGTTTTTTCCCTTGTTTGTAATCTCGAAGTTGCGAGAGAAAATTATTTTGGGGGACAACATTGTTTTTGGTTTCTTTCATACTTCAAAGCATTACAAGAATGTGTTACCTGCAATAAAATTCATAAACTGTGTATAAGAGGCCAAGCCTCAGAGATGCGGTTAGAGCACCTCGTGACGATACTGGCTGTCCGAACTGATGTGTTCTCCTCCGGAGAGAATAAACCTTGTTTCCTGCCTTCCAGTCTCCAGCGCCTGCCTCTTCATTGATTAAGATTTTGTGGGTTAAAGAGGCGATACCGCCGGGCAAATATAGATTGTCCCTGACCCTGTTTTTACAGTTTGCCTTCCAAACTGAAACCACAGATCTGTTCATACAGCCTGGGTAAGGTGGTGTAATCACCCCTTACTTAGATATAGTATACCTATATCTATATATACATATAGACACATATACACGTATAAGTCACGCCTATGGCAGACCTTAACAATCCTGGAGGCAGACTGGTTGGTTTTATGTGAGAGGGTGCCCTAGCATGAGCGGAGCCCCTCTGCAGCTTTTGGAACCATCTCCTTATAGCTGTTCTTTGAAAGGGCCGTACCATATACTCTTCAGTGCAATATAATCCTCGCGGTTAATGCTAACTTTGGTTTGGCTTTATCAAAACATGTTGTGTAAGGTGTCAAACACTTTGGAATACTACCCCCCCCCGCCCCCGCCAGTCATGGCAAAGGGGTAGCATTCCACCCTTCTAGAGGGAGAAGACATGTAGTTACTGGTTTACCCGGTTAAAGTTAAACAGAGCCTCAACATCACAAAATGGATGCTGCTGCCACAGACACGACTCTGACCTCCTGTTGCTTGATGAAACTCCGGCAGGAGAGGCCTGGACAATAGGTTTCCTGTCCAGGGAGGTGCCAGCACCTCCCTAGATCCCTAGACAGGCTTTAGTGTATTGGGGCAGGGAGGGCTGCATTCAGTGAATGCTTTCCAGACACTCCCTGGGGCACACTAGGTGCTCCATGCATTTCCCTGTTCAAACCGGTTGCTGGGGCACTCTGCCCCAGCTCTGGTGCGAAACTGGACAAAGGTAAAGGGTGTGTAACCACTCCCTTCCCAGGTCCACCCATGGGAGGGACCTTAAGGGAAGTCCAGCCCCTAAACTTAGTATAAGTATAGGAGCCCAGTCACTAGGACTTTAGATTACCCTGGACAAAACTCTGAAACATAAATCCTGGACCTTCGACATTCCATTTTGACTGGAAGACGGAAGACATCTCCCTTGTGGTCAAGGAGTGACCACCCTGCTCAAACAGGCACCAACAGCAACTTTGCTGGCCTTCATTTTCAAGGCTCCCGCTGGATCCGTTAGAATCTGCGACACAGAACACAGACTTCCAGACATCTCTGAGCTTGACCTTCGCTCATAGCAAAGCTGAGACCTGTGGCGGACACGAGAGATGTGGGACTGGAACTCCTGGATATCCTGCATTTTGCAAGCTGAACTCACTTCACAAGGTAACTTGAAGTTGTGCATTGGGGTGCTTGAAGCCCCAGACTTAAGCACCATTTCCACTGAAGCTCAGAGGCCCCCACTCCACGAGTGACCCGTGGGCTCTGCTTTTGCATTTCAGCTTGACACGTCTTCCTGGTTCCTATTCTGTTGGCTAGTGAGCCCCTGGAAGACTCCATTTTGAATCTAACTTGCTTTCCTGGTTGCTCAAGGCTTGCTCCAACTTCCCTGCAAAGAAGAAGTTCCTTAGACCTTGCTGGTCTGCTCCGAAGCCAATCTTGACATCCTGCATGGATTGCGTTTGCCAAGGCTTGTTGGGTCCAGTCCAGACACCGACACCACAGTCAACTAGATCCTTTGTGGGACAGCTTGAATCCAGCTCCTGGTTGTCGTTGACACCTCCTGGTTCTCATGGCTGAAGAGACAAACTTCACATCCTTCATCTGAAAGCACTCGACATCTGGTGGCACCTTCCTATCGCCGCCCTGGTCACTGGCAAGTGACCCAGACTCTGTCCCTTCTGCTTTCAGGTTCTACAGATCTTCTATCCACCCTTGGATCCACCCGGACACTTTTCCTCTGGTCGCCTGCAGCACTTCTTTGCAGCTCCCCATTGAAAACGACGACAAAACCCGACACGAAAAGACACCTCTGCACCCGGCTTCCCTGGGTGAGGTAACACGAGTACTCCGGTGCTCCCGGGGGTCTTGACTCTCAAAGTGGCCTAGTTTAAAAGGGTTCCATCGTAGTCCATCCGGAAGTGTCCTTAAATTGTATATTTGTAACTTCTACGTTTCCAATAGAAAGTCAATGGTAACCCACGGCTGTGTTTAGACACTGCACGCGTCTCCCGTGGGCCTCCTACTTTCTAACCTTTGGTTGTTTAGAGTAGCCCCAGCGATTCCACAGGCCCCAGGCCTGCTTTCTAATTCTCTCGTGGTTCTTATACCACTATTTTAGTATATGGTTTGTGAGGCCCCTAGGGCATAACGTATACTGTGCAACTTATCGTATAGTAATTGAGTAACTTGTATTGTACTTTTACCTGTGACCTCATAAAGAGTGCAGAGGGGTTGTGTTTAGAATAAATACATATATATTTGATATACACCTTCTGTGGTGTCCTTTCATTTGGTACTCAAGGGATTATAATTGGTAAAACAACTTGCTTAATACGGTCTCTGAAGTCTTAGCCTGATGACTGCTGGTCCATGCTACCACGAGGATAGCTTTCTATAAGGATGACTTTACAACCACCATCAATAAGGGTCAATTAGACTGGTGCAAGGAGCCCACTAGATCTAGTGGACATCATATGCCAGGCTAATTTCTCACACTGGTAACAGCAGAGTGACAGATGGATGGAAACATTGAGCACACTGCTGACACTGCGCACCATACTGTGAGTCCAAGCGCTGTGTGACAGGAGTACTCATGAATGACGTCTGTGAGTTACATAGATTTCCATGGACAATCCAATGATTCTTTGTGAGGACCAATAAATTAATGTCTGCACGAATTGTAGGTATACATCTGTGATGTGTAGATATACTTCTTTTCTACAAATGTTTTGTGAATTAACTACTAAATAAATATATATATTTTTGGGACAATTTTCAAGTTTCAACAGCACAGAGCATCATATATGTCATACGATAAACGAACAGGCCCCTGTATTCAAGACCCACCTCTCAGGTAGTAGGTCTGGGTGGTGAACTTTGCTCCATTCATGGAGTTTGCAGTTTTTATGCTCTCTGTGGGGCACGCAGTGTTCTGAAAAAATCTGCCCTGTGCAGCATAGTAGAATTTCTTCCCCGCTTGCACTCACCAACATCTTTGATGTGGGTGAGTACGAGCGAGGAAAATGCACCTCCTGGCGAGATTTCTCAATGAGGGTCGTCAGATTTCTCAACGCGGGCGAACGTGGATGGCCGTGACCGCTCGCATTGTGTAACCTTCCGTTCTGGTTGAGAAGGCTGGTGCTCGGGTAGAAAATCTACTTGCGCTGTAAGAAAGGAAACAGCACCACCTTGAGCTGCACATGGTGCTGTTTGCGCTCCTTTTACAAAGTGGGCCAAACACCTGGTGCTGAAAATCTATGCAAACGGCATGACCAAATGCACTCCGTTGCTTGCAGAACTCCACGTAGCGTGGCTGAGTTTTTTAGTCACTTCGCGGAGTTCCAAGTAGCAGAACTCTACGATCTCCGCCCAGGCCTATCAGGTAAGTAACATAACTTTGTGTCATGGTTCTATTGATAATTGATACACTCCATCGCTAGAAAAGGAAGGGCAACACCCAAATAAATGGAAATATATTGTACTCAAAAGATTAGAGTAAAAACCAATAGATCTCCCAGCTGCCCCGCCTTCTGAGAAAACTCAGCACAGAAATTATGCAGTTATTAGTGATCCCGGTGAGGAGGACATTTTAGGCCTTAAAGGGCTGCAAAGCTCTACCATACTGGGAATGAGAGAAATGCCTAATTCAGTGGACTGGTACAAAAGGGGGTGGTGATGGACGTAATTCAGTGGACTAGCACATCGAGTTGGGCACTGTGTATCTGGGGACACGCGATCCAAGACTGTCACAGCCCCTGGAAACATGCTGTATGTGCTTAATCAGCAAGACAGAGGTGCAGGGTGGCCTGGTTATTGTACTTCACAAAATCCTGGAGGATCAAACTCCAGTATGTCCCCGGGGGTGTTTTCTCAATCCTCGCTTTTCTCTCTGGAAAGCGCCATGCTCTCTGCTTGTGCCCACCTAATGACATCTGCCCTCCACGACGTGACCAAGGGGGGTGCATGTGAATTCCATTTCATTGCCCCTGCTCATATAACCAAAGCAAAGTAAAGCTGATAAATCTCGGTGTGCATTTTTTATCTTTGGAGGGGTGTATAAACCCAGGAGGCACTGTGAGGCAGGAGAGGTTTCAGAGTGTTCTGTTGCCTGAGTAATGTCAGATGACACACATGTCTGAAGCATATAGAACTTATCGGCAGGTATCGTCCGGCAATGGCAGGCGTCCATTTTCAGCAGTCGGATACAAAAGTTGTAACCTCTGGGTGGAGGTGGGGGGAGTCAAATATGCCCTGTGTATGACACGGAATTGGATACATTTGAAGCAGGCATTTCTAGAGACCCTCCATGAGTATTCAAGGGCGAATGACACTCACCTCCAGCCGCACACATGAATTGAAGGTTATGTAAATATTCCTCCCATAGCTGCCCATGTTTAATTCCTGTTTCTAGTCGTGGTGATCCACCAGCCAAAAAGCCACTCACTAGAGCTGTGCCTCAAGATAGTATTAAGAAAAGAGAACTGTCCAATGGGGCCTTTCCCCCCCCCCCCCACCCTCTTTGGTTGGAGTCTCAAGATAGACAATGCCACTCCTCTCCTGCCTAATGTCAAAGTCAAAGTCAAATTTTTTTATTGATTTGGTACTCAACTGAGGACCACAATTTATATAACAACAATTTTCTGTACAAATCAATATAATAACAAAAGAAGTTTTAAAAATTTATAAAAATTATAACAAACAAATTCGTTAGGAGGGTATTTACATGCAAGTACCAGTTCGTTTGCAGTAACAATTTTACAATTACGATATATAGGGTCTAGATATCTTGACCGTGCTGTTACTACTTTTGCAGATGGGCATATGAATAAAAGGTGCTCTATGGTCTGGTTTCCCCCATGACAGAGGGAACATAACGGGGATCTGCCAGAAGACCACCTACAGGTGAATGTAGACCCTGGCAAAATACCCAACCGCAACATTACAATTGCTCTCCTAGCACCATGTGTAAGAGAATACCCCAAGTATGGCTGTTCTTGCTTGTATTCCAATGATTCGATGTAAGGTTTGTACAGTGGTAGTTTACTACAGTAAGAAAAATCAAGATCAAAACTCAGTTTGGGGGTAAAACATTTTAGAAAAAGTTTGAGTTGTGAAGGTGTCCAAATCAACAAAAGATCAGAATTAATATTGGCTAAATGAAATGCCACTGTCATGTTTTTACGGAATACTGAATATGAAGCATTTTGATCGAAAGACTCAGTCTTTAATAAGAATCGTAATGAGCCTTCTTTGGCATGAAGGATGTTATAGGCCCACCTAATTATATTAGCTACCGCTGTTGCATATGCGCTAGTGATCGAAAATTCGAGTCTTAGCGCTTGCACTGGTGTTGCTGTTGAGACTTTCAAGATTTTCTTTAATATTTTTCCTTCTTTTTGATCCATATAGGACCATTGTTTTATGGCAATAAAACAGGAGGTATCTTTGCTCTGTACACCTTTAATAATGTAGAAAAATGCCTGTTCCCTGTAGAAGAATACAGTCTCAATAGAGCCCCAGCGTGTAGTTCAGATTTTATTTTTAGATGATTAATTTGTTTAAGATTTTTCAGATTCTTTGAAAAGATCCTACCTAAGTATGTATATTCCTTGACCTCTTCTATATGTTCTTCGCCCAACTTCCAGCAGTACTTTACTCTCTTTTTCTTAACTGAAAATGCAACCACTTTTGTTTTATTTAGATTGGGAATTAGAAAGTTATCTTTAGAGTATTTGTGTAAGCTGTGAAGAAGACTTTGTAGTCCGAAGGGCGTCAGATCCAACATAACTATGTCGTCAGCATATAGTAGGGCATGTATGCTTTGTGTAGCGATCTTTGGGGGCAAGCTGGAACCTTGTTGCAGGTGAGATGGAAGGTCGCTGAGGTACAGAGAAAATAGAATCGGTGCTAAAAGGCATCCTTGTTTGAGGCCATTGAACGTGCTTATTATGTTGTTCAAACCTTTTTCGCTCCCCATCTGAACTTGGCACCATGTTTTGTTGTGGAGATTAACAACAACCCGTAATAATTGTTCGGGGATACCCAACCTCCTCAATTTGTTCCACAGAGTCGGTCTATCAACCCGATCGAAAGCAGTAGAGTAATCGATAAAGGCTGCGTATATTGGTTGTGATCTCCCTACTGTGTATTTGTCTAATATGGACTGAAGAGTTGCTATATTGTCTATGACGGAATGATTGGGTCGGAATCCTGCTTGAAACATTGGTATGAGACCCTGCGTGAATGCCCATGATTTTAATCGATCTAATACTTCTGCAGCAAAAATTTTCCCAGACGCGTCCATCAATGCTATTTGCCGGTAGTTACTGGCTGTGTTTTTGTTCCCCTTTTTGTATATCGGAAGAATTGTACTACCCAGCCAAGATTTCGGTATTTCTCCGGTTTCAAAAATGTGATTAAAAAGTGGAGAGAGCAACAGACTCCACTCCTTTGGGTCAATTTGGAGGACTTTGATGGGAATTTGGTCGGGGCCTGAAGCAGCAGTGCTTCTCGCTTTTCTGATGTGATTTGCAATGGAATTGGACGAGATCTTATCGATTTTAGTGTTGTTCCTTTCCATAGTTGAATCGAAGTCCTTTCCTGCGGGGTCAGATAGGTTTGATTTATATAGATCATGCAGATATATTTCCCAGTCCTTGGGCGAGACTGGAATAGCGTCGAGTTTCTTTTTAGATCCAGTCATTTTAGCAATTAAAGACCAGTATTTACGTTGATTGTGGTCT
Organism: Lissotriton helveticus; assembly: GCF_964261635.1. Taxonomy (NCBI): domain Eukaryota; kingdom Metazoa; phylum Chordata; class Amphibia; order Caudata; family Salamandridae; genus Lissotriton; species Lissotriton helveticus. The sequence goes on along the minus strand of NC_136059.1, from coordinate 620,026,825 downwards.
TTAGCAGCTATTTGTATGTCTACCCAATTACGGTCATGCAGTATTTTTTTTTGCTTGTTTTTCTCTCTTCGTAATTGGTTTTTGAGATTATTGATTTCTGCCTTTAATGTTATTGAAAAATTCAGATGTTGTGCTCGAATGAGTCTATTGAGTCTTTTTGCAGCAGGAGAGTTGCGATTTTTGTTTTTAATAGTAGTTATACTTTTTCCGTAACTGGCCTGCTGTGATTTATTTAAGAGTACGTTCTTAAGGTTTTTGATTATATATTCGAAATTTATGATGGGATCATCTGAATGGGTGATAGTTAATAGTTGAGTATGAGCAACCAATGTAGTAATATTGTCCAAAGTAGAGGAGTTCCAAAAGATCCGCCTCTGGCTAGTATTAGCTTCAGTTGTGGATTTATGAAGTATTGGCAGTTTAGTGAGGGAGGTATGTGCCATCCATAAAGTAGTTAGATGTAAGAGGGCGTGGTCGCTTTCCTCTGTAAAGTAGATTTTCAAATACATAACTGACTCCTTTATATCTATCCCACAGACAAGGTAGTCAAGAATAGAAGAAGTTCCGTTTCCCCGTCTAGTTTGTGATGCCGGAATGTCACCTTCCGTATTACCATTAAGTATTGTCCCATTTATACTTGGTAGAAAAGATAGTAGTGACCTACCTCTTTTATCAGATTTGTTACCTTTGGGGAATTTTGGGAAGGACATTTCCAAGGATTCTTCTTTAGCTGAATTGGCCCATTTTCCAATTCCACTATTTGAAATTTTTTCGTTGAGGTCGCCCATTATAAGAAATGGCATTTGGGTACGATCATCAAGAATATGACTGATTGCTTCCATTATCTCATCAAAAAGGACATCATGATTATTCCCTGGTGGGGCATATATGTTAAAAAGCAATATTGCTTTGCGGGGACCTGTGGGTAGTGATCTCAGTGCGACCTTAATACACTGCAGGTTTTCAAACTTTGTCTCAATTTTTTCTTGATACCATAGGTATTCTTCACTTAGCAGGATTGCCAGCCCGCCCTTTGCATGGCCACGATTTGATTTCTTTGCTGGGATGTCATACACATAGTATCCTTTCTGGCAGAAAGTTGTTATTGCCCAAGTTTCCTGAAGGGCCAGGATATCAGGATGATTTTTAATGGCATCGGTCATTTTGTTAGTAGTTTTCCCGGCCATATTCCATGATGTGATGCTCAAGCCGTTACTAAACAGAATATTCTTGATGGTTAGTTATTTTATTACTGTTTAGTGTCTCCGATATCCAAGCCCAAGATTTTATTGATTTTTCGACAGCGCTTCCTTCTGAGTCTTGACTCCATACTGTCCTTTCTCCTTTATTCACTTGGATTTTTAAAACGTCATTACCCAAATCAAATAGTACCGACTCTTCCCGATTAGTAAAGGAATTCTGCTGACATGACCTTTGTGTAACATTGTTAAATAATCCGTTAAATCCTTTATTATGTTTAATATTCCTGGGTTCTGTTCTTGCAATTACATCATAACCGTTTTTGTGTAATGTTTCTTTCTCGCTTAGAATTATCCCTGGGAGTACTGGTGACCAAAATGATACCAACGCTAATTTGTTATTTTCTTTTTTCGGAAAAGACACCAAGTCTAATTCATTACTTGTGAGCGAATGCAGGGAAGGTATTTGTTGAAGAAGATTGACTATTCTTCCTCGATTCAATGGCACGTTGTCGTTGGGGAAGAGTTCTTCAATTATAAGATACTTAGATGTTATTCCTTCCCCAGGTGTAGATTTACTGATTTCTTTTACTCTTATTCCATTAGTTATCGGCCCTGTTTTACAGAATGCTGTGACCGGAAGATATACATCTGCTTTTGGGTTTAAAGGTTTCGCATTCAATATAATTTGATTAATTGAAGGTACCTCTGGTTTTATAGCTTTAGAGTTTATGATAGCTTTTTTTCCCTCAGCAGATATTGTCGGAGTTGTTTGTTTTTGGAATTTGAGTTTGCGCACCTTTTTTTTGTGAATTCTTCTTAGTGGCTTTCTTTTCCTTTTATTCCCCTTTGCGCTTATAATTCCATCTATTTCTTTGGTCTTATCCATGGAATCATTATCTAGTTCATTTTGAGTGGTGATTACATGAACATCACCAGCGTGGTCAAGTTGGTGAGAGACCGATTTATGTGTGGATTTCAAGAAAATAGGGTACTGCGTGGTGTTATTTTTTGGTTCTTCTTTGAAAAGTTTCTTGAGTGAGTAAGTTATAAGTGATGTGTTATTCCTTTTTGATTCCTTTGTTTTTGTTTCCAGTTTTTCTACTTTAGATGTTTGTGTGCTTTTGTCTTGTTTATCAGGGGACCTTGTTTTTATAGTACAATTAACTAATTGACCATCCGGATTTAGCGTTTTGTCGTATTCTTGTTGTTTATTTATTGCAATTGATAAGTCTTTTTTCCTTTTTTTTTCCTCTACCAGAAATTTTAGTATTCCGATTTGAACGTCGAGAGTATCGTCTGAGTTTGCTAAGATGTGACCTAGGTGGGTTAGGACTGATTCCAGTATTTCCTGCAAGGTAAAGAGAGCTTTTGACATAGGTGTTGCGGGAATTGCTGAATTTTGATTTGGAAAAAAAGGATCTAGGAAGGACTCATGTGCTGAGTGATGATGAAGTGATTTTTCTAAAGAGCTCATGTTTAGAATTTCTTAAGTTGATGGTATTGCAGATTTGTTGTTTGGTGACTTTGTGATGTTACATAAAGAAGCTTCAAGGCAGGTTTGACTACCTGACGATTTTATCTGCTTTAGGGGAGTAGAGTGAGATATCTCGTGGGCCAGTTTTTGCATTTCCTCTGTTAGCAACTTTTCTATTTGGTTACCCTCGAGGTCAGAAGCACTTAAGTTGTCTGCACGTTGTTGGTTTGGAGACGATGGAAGTTTTTCCTCCTTAAATTCCATGAGGTCAGAGGTATTTCCTGCTTCAGGGTTAATAGTTGATAATTGATTTTTTGGTGATGAAGGAGAAAAAATATTTTGTGATTGCAGGGGTACTGGATATTTTATCGTGTTTCTGTATTTTCTCAGAGGATTTTCTAACAGATTCCTCAGTGCCCATACGTTTCATATATATATTGTGCGCGAGCGTAGATTTTTTAAGGCCATTGAAGTTACGTGGATATGCACTAATAAGAGGGAGGATTACTCTAGCTCCAATAGGTAGAATTTTGAAGTTATCTTCAGAGACTTATTTAAAGAGTGCCAGTTTGATGAATGTGGGGATATCAAGAGTAAGTGACTGTTCCCTAATCCTGTACCTCGATCTAGGACTCGGTAACTCTGAGTGGTCTTACCACGACCTTCTCCGGGGATATGCTGCTCTTCTCAACGTTACCTAGGGTCAGATGCGGATATAAGGTGGTCCGTCCCGTCCTCGTTCGTCCACGGACGGCCACAGACGGCCCGCCCTTTGCCCGGGCTTCGCCCCGAGCATCGACCCGCGCGCGTCCCGCGATGCGCGTAACAGGGCTTGTTTAAATAATGATGATATGTCAGATGGTAGGGGCGTGGCACTGTGAGGGGGCGCGGCTCACGCGGGAAGAGGACCAGCTGTAGGTGTTGTATGCTGGTCCTCGCAGTCCCGGGGCCGGCGCCTCTCCCTCCTCTGCGGCCACGAGGTAGATTATGGACTGTCAGGCAAGTCCAGCAGCAGTTCTGATTGTTTGTTAGCTACTCCAGTAGCGAGGCAAACACAACAGCAGCAGCTTCACTTTAGCGAGCGGCCTAATGTCCAAATCAGGTCCTCCAGTAGGGAGACCAGTTCAGGAAACACTCGAAGGGGAAATATAATTGAGAGGTTCATAAAGAAATATAGAAGCCTGGGTAAAGAAACCATTTTATACATGGAAATGTGGCCCATCGTAGACGAAAGGAGGGTAACCCAGAAAGAAATCTGGAAGTACAGCAGCTGGATTGCCCTACCTAGGTTTCCCTTGAGAACGTCCACTGGACTGTGATCAATTTGGACAACGAAGTATTTGAAAGTATGGCGGGTCCAGGACATATCTCCATTCCCATCAAAACGTCTCACTCAGAAAGAGGATCTCAAAAGGAGAAGACCAGGGATTCATTATAATTCACTCTGAGCCCAGAAAGCCTGCCAAACTCCTCCCCTGCAGATCGCTGTGAATATCCCGGACGTATCCCGGACGTATGATATTACGTTGTCTACATACAACTAAATAACCTGAGGTTTGAGCACTAACTATCCATACATTTTCAGAACTATTTACTTCAATTTGAAGCGTTTTCCCTCATTTATAAAAAGAATTCACACACATTCACCTTATAATATTTTAATAATGTGGGGGTATTGGAAAATGCAAATTTCTGACTTTAGTAGTGAGTCTGGGGGATTAATGCATAAACACATTGGTTTGATTAGACGCACCGATAAAAAGTGTTTAGTACTTAATTTCAAACCTTGCTATTTATTTGGTGGATGGAAGTGGGTGACTGCCGTTCGTAAGAGAGTGAGAACAGCTGTCTCCTGTATTTGTATTGGAAGGGGCTGTTTTTGTACAATCAATTAAACAAGAGGGTGAAAAAGAAGAAAGCTAATCAAATCTTGTTATGGGAGCACGAGAAATACCAAGTTTTAACCCTTTGAGACGCGAACTCCACAAGATCTTATATCATAATTTTAAAAAGTTGTTTATAATTTGTTTTTTTATCAGAAGTTTGCGCTTTTAGGACACTGCAACTCAACAACACCAAAAAGCGCAGCAATACAACTAGTTTGAATTGTTATCAAGCCAACATGCTGATTTATTACATTAAGAAACACACACATTCTGTCAGACTATTTGTAACTGGTCAAATGGAATTTCCACTCAGATCATTATTTGATGCTTCTTTTTAGGTTTGCGAATTCTATTTCCCATAATTTATGAATTTTATTTATCACGAATTTGATCCGGTACACAATGATGTATAGAGTGAACGGTTATGAAAGAAATATTGGTAAAAACTGGTGCAATGTGTCAACAGGAGCATCTTTAGCCTTTGTTTGATTGCAGATTTTGTGTGGCAATGTGCACTAAAATATCAACGCACCATTGTGGAGGAGAGGTATGCCTGGCCGGTGGCCGCTGCCTGGTTCTGTCTTGACGTGGGCAGAGCCATCCTTGCTCTTGCCCGTGACCCTGTTGGTCCAGCAGCCGACTGGTAAATTCCGTCCAGGACATTCCAGCACGCTTGCAGGACTAACGTTTGTGCAGGTCAAGTGTGAGGGGTGCAAATTGTCTCACCCTCCGGCTAGTAAGTGTGGCCCAGGGTGTAGATGAGGTGTGCTAATAGTTTAAGCCCTTGGAACTAAAACTTCCTGACATTCGAGAGCCCCAAGACATTAGGGACTTTCCTTTGAAGTTCGGAAACTTGAGCAATACATGATTTAATGTGACAGATTTTACAAGCACGGCCTATATCTATTGCAGGGGGGCAATAAACGCCCAACTCCTGGGCAGCAGGAATAAAGAGTGAAAGTAAAATGGATGGCTGCAGATAAGGTAATAGACACCTAGTAATGGCAGAGCCCCTAACTGAAAACATGTGTCGCTTTGTTGGGGCTTTCAGCGACTGAAGGGTTTACTGCAGAACTAGTTCTGATGTTTATGAATCTGCAATCTTTGGAATGAAAACATTTTAAAAGCAATCTGTGCACTATCATATTCAGAGTTTATATTTGGTAGCTAAGCAAGCTAATCGCTATTGTGGATGTGATATGCTGTGGTATCTAGATAAAAAGGAAAGGACGCAGCTGTTCTGCTGCCACAGCGTGGGCCTAGTTTGTGTAACAGTAAGCCATGTGTATCACACCGACAATAATAGGTCACTCCTGACTCATCTCTCTGATCTAACACAATTATCACTTTTGTACCATTTCCTGCTTTAGAGCCATAATAAACTAACGACCAGATGAAGGGTTGTAACACACATTTTATTAGATAGCCTTAGTCTACGGGGACAGCGCAACTTTGTCAATGGACTTTCCTCCGTGTACAGCAGATTTTATACAGAAGTCTGAACTAAATGACATATTCTATTTCACTATGCTATTTTTTGTTAGTTGTTTACACAGAAACATCGTAATTGCTATTGATAATCTTACTTCTTTACAGGAAACAGACTATAGATTACCACCTAATTCAGACAGAAAACAATGGTTCACATTGTCTTAAGTAACTATCACAGTCCTGCTGAGCCATATGCATCTGTGTTGCAAAGGGCCTAGTTTTCCATCAAATCTATAATAAGCATTGACAGTACTTGTTTAATTTGGCTGAGGCAAAAAAGTTTAAAAAAAAATCAATGACAGGATGCATGAGCACATCAAAGTGATGGGCCTAGGCGTAGTTCGCAGAGTTTAGCTACGTGGAACTCCTAAAAGTTACAGAAAAACTTAGTGGAGTTCTGCAGTGGAACTGCCGTTCGCGCTGTTCTTCCTGCCACTCGGGTAGAAATTCTACCATTTGCAAGTGCAAACGGGGAAATAACTCCACTGCGCTATGCGAAGCACAGTTATCTGCAGTCCGCGGAGTGCAGAATGCAGGTAACTCCGCAAACTCCGTGAACAAAGCGGAGTTCACCGCCCAGGCCTTGCAAGGAAAACACCACTCAAAGATTGCTGCTGTGGCAGTCATATGTGCAGCAGTATCATGGCACATGCGCACACAACTGTAGCCATTTTAGAAAGGGTTTCTTTTCTGAGAAAATGCCATTCTACCACTTGGATGGTATTTTTTTAAATACGTTCCCCGTAAGGCTGGCAGTGCATGTGTATGTGCCAAGAACCACCACTAGCCATTTTTAAATGAATTTTAAGTTTCATTTACGCTTTGATGATGACTGATGGCCGTTTTCAAAGGGTAAATGAGAAAAACAAGTAGACGTTTGAATGTAAAAAAAGCAATTTACCCAGAAACTGTCTGCATCTGTGGACCCATGGCAATAATGACTATTTTAAAATAATTAAATAAACAAATGATTAAAAAAATGATCAGGCAGCAAGGCTGGCCTCTACATTAGAAAAAAGTAGACGTGAAAGCAAACAAAAAGCAATTTACCCAGAAACAGTGTGCAGATGTGGGCCCATGCCAATAATGACTGTTTTAAAATAATTAAATAAACAAATAAACATATGAATGAAAAATGTATCTGGAAGCAAGGCTGGCCTTTTCATTTTGCCACTTTGACCTTAACCTGGTGGGCTGCCGTCCACTGGCTTCTTTGAAAGCGGCATGTGTCATGACCCAAAGATGTGTCCAAGTCCACATTCCAGTCACAGCATCTTGCAATGAGGAGATCCTTTGAATATTTTTGCTAGGGCTGATTTTCTTTTCAAATCCAATGCTGTCTGAGAGTGGCAGAGGAGCAACTGATAAACCACTAAGCAAAGGGAGAGGAGCGGTAAATGAGTAGTCCACAAGCAACGTGCAACATCCAGGCACTCGCTAAACAAAATGTTTATTAAAAAAAATAAGTATAAAAAAATATATAGCAGGATGTGGAGGGGTAGCACAAAAACAGGGAAGAGAGCATGGACAACATGTACTCCCATGGAGTGCTTAAAAGTCAAATAGAAACAAACATTGGCAACGTTAATCAGTTTGTTTGGGTTTGGAGAGTTCCACTCGAAATTTATTAAGCTAGTAAGGTTAACCACGTAATTTTTACCTGGGAACGTTAGCAGCTACCCTACATCTTTTTTTGCACATGTAAGTTTCTTTTGAGCTCATGTTGAAAGTGACGAACAAGATAATGATACATAGTGCTAAAATTTCTATGCTAAAGAAATAAAGTTTGGAGGCAGACAGCCAGCTGCTGCCATAAAGGTTCTCCTTTGACACTTCTGTTACCAAGTTTGAATCAAAAAGGGCACCATCGAATTTCTTCATTTATATGTCATCCAAATTATGAAATAACATGGCACGATAATGCAAAAAGTAAGGGAATTTTAAACAAAAAACAGTGCAGGAAAGCCGGTATGATAACTCGTATGAAAAATATATATTCTGACAAACAACAAAAATACAAACACAAGGATGTAAAGAGACGTGGCCAAGCAGAGGTGCCTAGTCAAGCACTGACAAAGAAAGGAATGTACCCCAAGAGCCCTGCCTAAGAGTGTTCATCTGAATGCTGCCATTCAAAGAAGTGTAGGCAACAGACGCAGCAACAATTGAGAAATCTAAGAAAAACGATGTAAACACACATGAAAATAAAGCCAAAATCTGAAAAGTTTGCATTTTTATACAGCGTGAACTTGACTCAAGGGCGTTAGAACGCTTTTTCAAAAAACTTAACTAGTTAAACATCTAGGCAAGAGAAGAATACATAAATTGCCTAGAATAACAGGATATTGAGTCGAAGCTACGAGTTCAGCATTGTTCCCAATTTCTTAACATGTCAGCTTCAGCCTTGAGCCTACATTATTATCCTATTCGGTGTAAACACTTTTAAAATAACTTCATGTTATAATTTAAATTACCGAAGCCTATTAATGCAGTTACGCAGGTGATTTACTGATACCTATAACATTCTTTTATTTTAGTTTTGCTTAATTAGTATGTCATTCTTAATTCTGGGATAAAAGGCGCAGGTGCATGAAAATAAAATGAACGTGTAACAATAGGCATGAAAGTAGTTAAATTGAACTGGGGCATAGACATACGAAGCCGACGTAGGATTGCAAAGAAAAGAATGTAAGCACAACAGCCACCAGCCGGAATTGCTAGAAAGCAAGCCCGCCAGTGACTACTCCAACGTGTGGAGTCAGGCAATATGAAGTCCATGACAGAAGCCGAGCAATAGAGAGTTTCTGTAGAAAATAGCAGAGAAAAGTGGTGAGAATTGTACACCTGAGCGATGTAACTGCATTAACAGAGGCTATGCAGAGGCAACGCAAGAAAAAACAAATATTCCCAGCATGTCTGCTGTATAAGGATGAACATCCAATGCAAACAAGCAATGGCAAAGCCAATAGGACTCGCTGATGCAAGAGCTATTGGCTTTACTAGTATGTTTTATCCATGCTATAAACCAGCTGTTCAGCATGGCTAAATGCTATGGAGTAAAGGGAAGTGGCGTGGAGAGGAGTGTCATAAAGTGGAGTAGAGTTGAGTATTATGGAGTGGCTTAGAGTGTCGTGGAGTGGCATGGAGTCATTTAGAGTGGCGTGGAGGAAGTAGAATGTTGTAGAGTGGAAGGGCTTAGAGTGGAGTGCCACAGAGTGTTGTTGAGTGGTATAGAACAGACTGGAATGGCATAGGGTGTGTTGTGTAGAGTGGAGTAGGGTGTTGTAGAGTAGAGTGGCATAGAGCGGAATAGGTTGACGTAGATTGGAGTAGTGAGTGGAATTGCACTGAATGGAGTAGAGGGTTGAAGAGTGGAGTGACGCAGAGTGGAGTGGCTATGCCATAGAGTTGAGTGGCAAGGAGTAAAGTAGTGGAGTGGAGCAGAGTGGAGTAGTATGTCATAGAATAGAGAGGTGTAAAGTGGCACGGAGTGGCATAGAGAGAGTTGCGTAGCGTGCCGCAGAGTTGAGTTGTGTCGTAGAGTGGCATAGAGTTAAGTAGAGGGTTTTAGAGTGGCATGGCATAGAGTGGAGTAGAGTTTAATGGAGTAGAGTGGCCTAGAGTGAAGTAACATAAACTACAACGGTGTAGAGTAGATTGGCGTAGAGTGCAGTGGCGCAGAGTGCATTGGTGCTGAGTAAAGAGGTGTAGACTGAATTGGTGTAGAGTGCAGTGACATAGCATAGAGTGGTGCAGAGTAGATTGTAGTAGTGTAGATTTCAATGGCATAGAGAGGAGTGGCCCAGAGTATAGTGGCATGGAGTGCAGTGGTGTAAAATGCAGTGGAATAGAGTAGGTTGTTTCAGAGTAGTGTGAAGTGACCTAAAGTGGAGTGGTACAGGGTAGAGTGGAATGCTGTAGTGTAGAGTGCAGAGGTGTAGAGTTGCGTAGAGTGCAGTGGTGTAGAGTAGAGTGATGTAGAGTGCAATGACGTGGACTGCAGTGGAGCAGAAAAGATTACAGCAGAGTAGAGTGGGGTGATATAGAGTTCAGTGGTGTAGAGTGCTATGGCCTAGAGTGCAGTGGAGTGGCATAGAGTAAAATGGTGCAGAGTAGAGAGCAGTGGCATAGAGTGAAGTGGTACAGAGTAGAGTGGCATTGAGTTCAGTGGCGGAGAGTGCAGTCTTCCAGAATCGAACGTGGTAGAGTGCAGAGGTAAAGAGTGCAGTGGCATAGAGTGCGTTGGTGTGTGATGCAGTACAGGGGAGAAAAAGCACACTGGCAGTGTGGGCTAGAAAAAGTGCACTGGTGTGTTATTGGTTAAAATGTTTGCTAATTCCGAAGCTCTACTTTTTGTGACCCCACTGCCCTGAAGCCACCAAAACCAAAGGTCCAGACAAAAACAAAAAAGGAAAAGGAGAACTATTCAATCAATGATTGTTCTTTCAATAATCCCAAAGATTTTAATCTTCTCCAACACTTCATCCAATAGTCCTGATCCAGTTCAAAGTAGACATTCAGGAGTCGTGTGTATATATTTTTGCACCCATTTTTTTCAAATAATGCAATTTGACTGAAGTAATCCATACAGCCCAGCCAATGCATTTCGTCCCTAATGGGACTTCATCAAGGCTGCAAATGTAAAACATACATGTCACACATTTGATATTATATCAACAATACACAAATCCACACCTAAACCCGATATTTACATTTAGGAGTAAAACCTCCAAAAGGCCTCCCAACAAGACTCCCTACCTAAGTACAAACTTACTCTAACATCGTTCTGAATATTTATAAAATCGACAATTTTAGTCTCTCCTTCCAATAGCAGAATCAAAAACACCCAAAATTATTGATGTTTTCCCAATACGTTTTATCCAAGTGAAGTCGTGTAGACAATATGATGTCTATTTGAGAAACATGATCATTCTCACTATCCAACATTAACCTGTCTCCCAGGATTGTAACAAGCAAACCACCCTCACTCCCCTGTGATTGAATGCCTCAACCTAAGACTGAGAGTTATTTCACTCACTTGTCAAATCCTGTTTCAATTTCTATCGATATTCAGTCCTCTTCTTATTATATCATTCTTCATAAAAGGAAATTCCTGTTAAAAGGTTGCATACTGTTTCCAGTCTCATCTGCAAATGGAATGGCACATATTCAGTCTCCTCTCACTTCAATTTCAATTTAATTTAACCCTCTCTACAATGCAGTTGCAAGGAAAATGTCCAAATCCACTACCTTCTCATCCTATATATACTCCCGAATTCCTTCCCAGACATTTAACTTTTAACCCACTTGCATTTCAATCACAAGAAACCCTTCTACAAATTCTCAATCTCCTAACCACAAAAAATAGTCAGCCCTCCCATTATACCATAACTTCATTGTCTGAATAATGTGCTCAGCCTCACCATACTGATCAGACCCCCCAGGATATAGCGGCATGGATTAGCAAATTTAGCGGCACAAAAATGGAAATTTAGCGGCACAAAAATGGAAATTTAGCGGCAATTTTGCGGCATTTTATTTGGCCCTGGACCTTGATAAAGCGGCATCCAGTGACCCCATTTGTCACCCGTCCTTCCTTACACTCTTTCTGCCTCCCATTTCTCCCTCTCTTAGTTGTGTTTTACCGCTTTTAGCTCCTCTATCTTCCTTCCTGTTACACTCTTTCCACTGTCCCATTCAGCTTTCTGTTTCTCATGCCCCTTCCTTTCTGTGCCTCATTCACTCATCCTCTCTCACACACACACATCTTTCTCTCCTTATCGATATCTCTCTCATCAGCCCAGTCTCTTATCCCCTGTCCCTCTCTCTTTCCATCTTCGGATCTCTCTAGCACCCTGCCTCTCTAGTTCTCTCTTGTCTCCCTCTCTCCCTTCCTCGCCCTCTCTTCTCTCTCTAACTCTCATACTTTCGTTCTTCCAGACACTGTCTTTCTTCCCCTTCCTCTCTCGCCCTCTTTCTCGCGCATTCACCCTCCCTCTTTCTCTCCTGCTCACTCCTCTCTACTTTTCTCCACCTTTCAGTTTCATTCGCCCAGTTTCTCTCACCCCATACTACCCTTTCCTTCTTTCCCACCTCTATGACTTCTTTGCTCACCCCCCCTCTCTTTCACCCCTTCTTTCTCGTCTCACCTGCCACATACCCTCAGTTTTCATTCTTGCTCCTCCTCTTTACCTTTGCGCTCCACCTTTCACCTTCATCCTCCCAGTTTCTCTCACCCCTACCCTTTCCTTCTTTCTCCATCTCTGTGACCTCTTTTACTCACTCCCCCTCTCTTTCACCCCTTCTTTCTCGTCTCACCTGCCCCATACCCTCAGTTTTCATTCTTGCCCCCCTCTTTACCTTTGCGCTCCACCTTTCACCTTTATCCTCCCATTTTCTTTTACCCCTTCCCTTTCTTTCTAAACGCCCCACTCTCCCTTGCTTTCACCCCTTTCCTCACACATGTGCCCCCAGCCACTCCTCCTTTCTTTCACCCCTTTCTTCTCCTCACACGTACCTCCAACCCCTCTTTCTCTCTCCCTCCGGTCTGTGATCCTCCGTGCAGGAAGCCGACTGTCTGATGAAAGCTTGCACCACCGCAATCCCCTGACACCTGCCAGAGCCGAGGATAACAGGCGGGGGCGTGAAAAACTAAGCCTCATTAACAAGTGAAAGGTCTTTAAATGACCTGTGAAGTACTCGGGTGCGGCTGGCAGTTTTGAACTGCCAGCCGCACCCGAGTACTTCACAGGTCATTTAAAGACCGTTCACTTGTTAATGAGGCTTAGTCTGACTCTCTGTGTGTGTCCCGGGAAGCTGCTGACACACACGAGTGGGGGGGGCGGCGCGCACAGCCAGGCATTCTTTGTTTTGCTGTCTCACTTGTTAATATCGCGGCCAATATGGTTTTTATCGCGGCCATCGCGGTAATCTGCCGATTTCGCGATTTTTTCGTGAATCGCGAAATCGCGATAAACTGGAGGGTCTGACTGATGCTTCCTGGTCAGAGTGCCCATCAAGTCCACGCCTACCTTAGTTCATCTCGGACCGCGATCACTCATACTCGATTGTCAACCAATCACAACACTTGAGTCTCCGTGTTGCTACCTGTTCCCTCTCTGGTCCTCCTATCTAGGCACAAATCAAACCACTAACATCACCTGAGTTTTACTGTGAGAATGCTTTACCCATTCTTAGTAATGCCCTCGTATGCGCCCCTTTTGGGACCCTCTCCCGTTGTCGCTCTTGCCCTGGGTGCATCTTGCCATGTTGAGATGGTTTCCATCGATGCCCACAACCCGGGTCCGCCATTTTGTTGATTCTTGTCCTTTCCTTTGGTCCCTTGGATTCCATCCTGCTGACCTTCATACATTTCACTTACACTGGACTGTCTTATCTCTTTCTCCCCCTCAGGTCCCCCTCTCTCCTCTCGCCAATCGCAGCCTCCAACTCTTCTCCCCCACATACAGCTCTCTACCCCTTTTTATTTAAATTTTATTTTATTTATTTTTATTTCTCTTTTTACTCTGTAAATATGTGATATATACTTGTCCAAGCCGAATCGCAGATAAAATGGAATCCTGAGAAAATCTACTATTTGTATATATATGTATATAGAGATAACTCTAACCACTAGTATATGTAGTAGACCTTTGTACTCACTACCATTCCTATGTGATTCTTAGAGTGTATCTATTTGTATCTCTTCCTTGAGTGACTTTACAACTTGTACATTTGCAATTTTTTCTATTTGTATCTCTTCCCTGTGTGACTTTACAACTTGTACATTTGCAATTTTATTTCCTGTTTGTATCTTTTATGTAACTCATGTAATCCTAAATCCTTATGTATCGCAACTGGTTCTTTTGTAAAGCGCTCTGACACCTTCGGGTAATGTTCGCGCTATAGAAAATTGCATTAAATAAAAAAAAAAGAAGATCCCTAAAACCGCTCAATCGCTCAACTACAGTACTTCATTATTCTAATCAGAGACCCGTTTTAATGTGGGTATTTCTGAATCCTTCGCGTGAATTCCGGTGAAAGCTCGGTGTTGATTCTGTTAAAATTTCACTAGGATTATAGAATATCCCATCTACACTCAATCTCCCTTAGTAGAATGCTCCGTCATCCTGTCCAATCACACAAGCGCCGGACCAGAATGAAAACCGTCCTGTTATGTGCAGGATTATGGTCCTGAAACCAGCTATTGACACGTTTCCTTCAGGAATCTTTTAAAACAAAATGTTTACTATGGGCATCATCGTCTTCGTGAGACAATCCTCTTCTTTATCTCAATCCTGTAGCCCAATCAAGAAAACCTCCGCAGAACACCAAGTTAAACAAGCATTGAAAATGCAATAGGTCTCGCCCTTGTTTAAGTTAAAGCAATTCTGTTTGTAATTAAGTGGCTTTTTAGCTTTGGTTTTATTAGAGTTTTTCAAACTTTCATGTACATAACATGCATATGTATGCATATATGTATATGTATGAATGCATTTATATTTGTATTTATATAGATATGCAGATGTATATATATGTTTATATATGTATGTATGTAGCATTCATATATATATATATATATATATATATATATATATTCACAGAAAAAACCATAGGTTATAGACCATGTATAGTTAGGAATTAGCATTTACAAAACCTTGAAAATTCACTGAAAAAACCACAGGTTATAGACCATATATAGTTAGGAATTAGCATTTAGAAAACCTTATTTTACTCACACAAAACCATTGAAATTCCATATATAGTTAGTTGCACTAACTATATATCGTGCACCCGCAATCCACTGCTGATGATGTCACATATTACATCATTCATGACATGGTCAGTGACATCACTGATGACATCACTGATGACATCTCAAATGACATCACTGATGACATCACTGATAACAACATCCAGTGATTTTTTGTTTCTATAAAGTTTAAATATGTCTTACATATTGAAGAATGAGTGGATGTGTAAGTGTCTGGACGAAGGATTTAGTAGGTGCATGACTGACTGTATGAGTGAGTGATTAAATGTGTCTCACTGACTGCATGGGTTAGTGACTAAACTGTCTTAATTTGTGCATCATTATGTCTGTTGTTCTGTAAACTGCTGCATGTGTTGATCAGTAGCTATATGAGTAACTATATGGGTTATTGATTGATTGCCCAAGTATTTGTATGGGAGACTGAGTGTGTGTGTGGCTAGCTGGGAGGTGTGTGACTCTGTGCAGATCAATCTGTACTTGTATCAATGATTGTATAAGAAGGTAAGTATGTGTTAGTATATGTTTGAAAATGTAAGGTGCTCTATGTTTAACTGTATAGACAAGAAAATGGAAGTGTCATTGATTCTTTACAGGACTGACTAGGTGTGTGAGTAACTCCATGGATGAGTGGCAGACTGTGAGTGTCTGTATAGGTGTATGAGTGCATATGATAGTGTTGTAAAGATGAGTGATTGTATGTATGAATGATTGTATGGGTGAATGAGTGAAGGTGTGTGTAGACGTAGCAATCAGTGAGTGCGTATGTAGTAACTAGTATTGGTGTGTCAATGGTTTCAAAAATTATACTCTCTTTTTAACACTGGGTGAAACAGAGGTTATATTAAAATGTGAGGAGATGCATTGTATTGTCACATGAATGATATCATCAGTGATGTGGTCATTGATGTCAAATGAGATGTCATCAGTGATGTCATCAGTGATGTCATTTGAGATGTCATCAGTGATGTCATCAGTGATGTCACTGACCATGTCATGAATGATGTAATATGTGACATCATCAGCAGTGGATTGCGGGTGCACGATATATAGTTAGTGCAACTAACTATATATGGAATTTCAATGGTTTTGTGTGAGTAAAATAAGGTTTTCTAAATGCTAATTCCTAACTATATATGGTCTATAACCTGTGGTTTTTTCAGTGAATTTTCAAGGTTTTGTAAATGCTAATTCCTAACTATATATGGTCTATAACCTATGGTTTTTTCTGTGAATTTCATTGGTTTTTTAACAGCTAATATCTGTAGCTGTAAAATGTATTCTTCTTTAAATCCAAAAATATATTTTATATGTTTATGAATAATTTTTTTTTTTAATATTTTTTTTTCTTCGTTCCCGCTTCGCGAATCGGGAAGCTTCCCGTTAGCTGACCTTGATGCCGCGAAATAGACCGCGAGCCGGTAAACGTTTCTTTACCGCAAGTGCCGCGTTAGAAAACAACATCGTGACGCCTCCCGTCCGCATGACGTTTCACGTTGTCGCGTGATACGTCATATGACGTGCTACGTTAGCGAACTGGTACGCGAAGCGAGTCGCAAAGCGCAGGTTTCTGGAAGCAAACCGGGAGGCCCTGCAAAGCGCTTAACGTAAACACATCAAGTCATGTGACTTGGTAATAACACTTTTCATTGGTTCATTTCACTTTTGGTTTCCTAATGATGTAAGACTAGGTCATATAATCTAAAATGAACACTTTTGATTGGTTGAGAACTCTTGTTTTTCCCAAATGATGAAAATCCCTCCTTCTTTCCTCACTCTGACTTTCATCATTGTGAGAGAAAGACCCTTTGTGATCACTGAGCAATGGCTTCTTTAGTAGCTTCAGCTGGTGCTTCCCCACCACCTCCACCACATCCAAGGAAGAGTGGACCACCTGCTCAAGTTATAATTCAACAAGAAGAAGAAGAAGAGGAACAGGACGACGAGCACGAAGAGAGGCAGTTTTTGCCTGAGCAGCCCAGGACGTCTCACCGGAAAGAAAACTTCATTTGGCAATTTTTTAAAATTCCCAAAGGTCAGAAAAAAGTAAATGCAAGATACGTAACTTGCCTTATATGTCAAGATAGACTGTCCAGAGGAACCGAGAAAAAATACAGTTTCGGAAACTACACAATGCATCGCCATATGACTAGGTGGCATCCTAACAACTACAGTGCTGCACAGTTTCGGAACGACCTAGATAATCTCCCTATTATGGCCAGAAGATCTGTTGTACCGGAAGTAACGGGACCAGAGGGCAGGGAGATGGTGCCAAATATACAAATGAAATTTGGTGAAGTAAAACACACCTGCGTATTTTGCGATTGATTCATTTCCTACGGAGAAAAAAGCATCACTCTGATCAACAGAGCTATTGACTATCATATGCAAGTTTGTACGAAACGCCCAAAATAATAAATACTTCTTTTTTTGTTTTGTTGCTCCTGTTGAGCCCTTTACAATGAATCGTTTTCATTGCCCCCTCCAAGAAAAACCCCAAAAAATATAAAACTTCAGAAAAATTAAAAAAAAGTAAAAAAATGTTCCGAAAAATAATAAAAAAAATATAAAACAACAAAAACAATTAAAAAAAAAGTTCTTTTCAGAACTACCTCCCCGTTATTAAAAAATTGGTACAATATTTGGAACTGTGCCAACCTCTATTTCTCTTAGTTCGCTTCCCAGTTCGCTCGCCGGTACGCGAACTAGAAGCGAACCAAAAACAGTAAGTATAAGGGAAGGAAACAGACACTTATGTTAAAAGAAAGACAGCTATAGGGGAGTAAACTAGAGATACTATTACCCGTAATCCACTGCTGATGATGTCACATATTACATCATTCATGACATGCTCAGTGACATCATCAGCAGAGGATTGCGGGTTTTTTGGCAACGTGCCTTATCCACGGTTTAATAACGCTGCCTTTTGCTTTATATAAGTTTTCAAATTGTATGAAATATATACCAATAGGTCGTTATGAACCTTTAGGTAGTGCTTTTCTTCATGAGGTCTGGTCGCTTCCATACACATACAGATGTTTCAAAGATGATCAAGAAGTTTATCTGAATGGAGAGGAATGCACTGAGACGCCAGATCATTCACTAATGTGTAGGCACATACAGTTACACGGTTCATGCAACAAACACCGACCAAATATGGCTTGCGTGTTGCAAGGCACGCCAGTTCCTGCTATCATCCCCACGTTCAAGTTGTTGGAAAATGGTAGTTATTTGATGCTCAATAATGAAGATTGTTCTGAGTTAATTGAAAAGGGTCTGCACCTCTGTACGGGTGTTCGCTATGTGAAGCACGAAAGTTTCACGGGCCGAACTCAAGGCCACCTCTCTCTGAGACAAAAGAGCTCTTATTCTTGCCATGCCGTTGAAATCTGTCCCAAGGTTGGTATTTGTGGCCAGATTGAAAACTCCCTATGTTCATGTGTGGGAGGAAATAGAACATTTCTGCAGCAAATAACCCGTTCACTTACTGTTACGATAAAAGGAATACTTTTAATTCAGATTTGCCTTTCAATTTCAGCAAGATGGTTCCGACTATCTTTAACGCATCCTCCACAAAGACCCTGGCGCACTTTTTTAAAGTTGTTACCAGTGGTCTCGTGACTTCATTTGAGAAAATCTTTGGAGTCATCCCTGCTTCCTTTCATTCCATTTTCTCCACTCCGGTTCGTGGATTGGCATTTTTACTTGCATTACCAGCGGACGCTCTTGTGCTTTTTTACATTTTTAAATATGGATGTCCCTCCTATGCAACCTCCCACCCTGCAGCTGCTGACACTGTTCCGCAATCGCATGCTAGAATATTATGGCACAATGCCGTTGGCGATATTAAGCACGGCATATGGATTATCTTTTCGATTCTCCTACTTCACCTGTGTCCAGCCTGTATTTCACTGCCTGACCTGTGATTTCGATTGGGCCATTGATTTGTGTCTCTGCGGACCGGTTTCTCCTGACGTCGACTTTAATCAGCTGATGACTCCTATCATTACTCACGAGTTGGTTTGTCCTGGCGAAAGGATTATGGCTGTGGCATTGATGCATGGACTACTTGGTCCCTGGAATTTACTGGCAGCAGCACAGTCTTTCTTGGAACAGAGCTTTCTTGAAAACCCACCGAGCTGTCCTCTGATGGTGATAGAGGATCCGGTGCTGGGAGAGCACGTATGTTCTTTTCCGCTTTTAAATTGGATGGCTGAACTGTTTTCGGATGAAGACGGTGACTTCCTATTGGAGGCTGTTGCAGCTTATTTTGCATACACAGTTATGTCATAGACCTTTTTCATGTTTGATATGCTGAGTACTAGCATTTCATTGACAATTCATTGACTTATTTGTCAAGTTTTTATTATTTACCTTGCCTATTGGCTTAAGACTCGATAAAGTACTTGGCTGTTTTATTTTTCTTTAGCATTAAATTTTCCTAGTTTTTAATGCTTTACCTTGCGGACCGTCCACATATAAACTTGCAATCTGCTCTCATGAGATGGCACTTCTATTATCTTATTCAGTTCGTTTCCGGATCATGGGGAGGTGTCATCTAGGTCCTGGATATCTTTACACCGTGTTAAGTTAGCATGGGCTCATTACCGGTTTAAACGCCATTTTTCCTTTTTTGCAACTTCTGCACACGACACTTAGTTGTTGCTTTAGCTTTCCACCTAGTAGTTCATCGTGGTTTACATGAGAATAATATGTTATTGCTCTACTATCTGCTTTGCTTGTTAAACTATATCTGTACAGCGAGTGCTAAAGTTTCAAGAACAACACGATACAGAATTGTTATGAGGTCTGATCTCCACGACTTCATACTCATAACATAAGTGCAACTTCTGCCAATTCTGGGCATGAGGCGAGTTTTATATTGCTTTGCCGAACACACATACACAACAGTTGATGCGGTTCACATGAAGAGAGAGCTGGTGTATGCTGATGTGATTCCTTCAAATCTAAGACACTAAAGTATGGGCACGCCCTAAACCAACACAAAGAGACCTTCTTAGCAAATAATATAATATGTGTATTAGGGAGGGTGAGATATAAGCAGCCGCGGGCCGTGGAGGGAGTTACGGTGAGGCAGGGAGGCGGGGAGGGGGAGAAGCAGGGTGGAGCCCTCTCTACCTTGCCCCTCCCCCTCCCCGCCTCCCTGCCCCACCGTAACTCCCTCCACGGCCCGCGGCTGCTTATAAGTGTTGCTAACTCTGATTCATTTACAGCATGTTAACATACTGTCACCATTCGCTTTTTATGTACTAGTAACTATGCTGGTAATTTTGCTACTGATAATATGTGTACTTCTATTATCTAAGATACTACGCCTGAGAAGACGGCATTAGTAAATAAACATTTCAAATACACATGTGTTCTTCTTAACTCCATGTTCTGGTTTCTAAGAAATATATAACGACCGACTGTTCATGAGTTCCACGTATCCTGAGGTACTATAAGTTCATATTCTGGATTGTCTAAACATTGAGAGTTTGTTATATCCAATGTGACACTGTACCTAGCTTGCTAAGGAGTTTTTGATTACTAACGTGAGTTTTGGGACACCCTAATTCGCCGAGGTTCCAATCCTCTGTCCACAGTTCTGTGTGAGAACAGAAACCCTGCGACAGGGGCACCCCCGACCCTTGCTGGAGCTTCATCACACTTGCGATACAACTCCAGCAATGCGCCACCTTTACGGCACAGATACATCACGCATCTGTGCTGTTTTTGCCCCATGATGCGCCGCATTGTAAATGCAGCACACCATAGGTGACGGAACAGCGGCACAGAATGACTAACACATCCCTGGTGATGCGCCAGTCATCATAAATGTATCCCTATGCTTCTTATCTTGTTAGAGATGAACCGCCATATGTATCATCAAAGTTTTTTGCATTTCCTAAATAGCGAACTTTAAGGAATAAATAGCGATTCTTTACCATTCCTAGTTTGCGATGAGCTATTTGCTAATTACAAATTACCCATTCATTTCCTTCATTTCCATAGGGCGGTTGGACTCACTTTTAGCTCGAACGGCTGAATGGATTTCCACGAAACTTGGCAAAATTGTAGGGACTGGTAGCCCGATGTGCCTTTGCTATGTCTCAAGATATATGCTCCAGTGGTTTTTACGAAAATTAACTTTGAAAAATATATATTGGGCTACATTGGCCTATATATATGTTGGAGCCCAAATGTAGCCCAATGTAGCCCAATGAAGCCCAATGTAGCCCAATGTAGCCCAAAGATGGCCGCCAGACACACAAAAAAACAAATGTAGCCCAAATATCAGCCAGATGTAGCCCAACTATAGCCCAGTGACAGAATGACCAATCAGCTTCGCAAACCTCCGTTACGCCAAGCGGAGCGCTGTTACAGATATATATCTTTTTTTGAACGTTAATTTCTCAAAATCCACTGGAGCACATATATTGAGACCTAGCAAAGGCACATCGGGCTACCAGTCCCTAATATTTTGCCAAGTTTCGTGCAAATCCATTCAGCCGTTCGATTATTATTATTATTATTTTTTTTTGCCCCGCGGGGCCCTTTTAAAACCTCCACATCAAACCTAGGGGGTCAGCGAGGATCTACTATGCCCCCTTATAGTTATTTCCCCCTTTGTTTTGACCTCCTTTTGTCTCTCGATCCTACCGAGAGACAAGATGGCGGCCGCTACGGACTTTTTGGAATGTTGACAGACGCCGGAGAACCAATCAGCTTCGCTTCACAAAGCTCCGTTGCGCGTAAAGTACGCGAACCGGAGCGCTGCCTGGTCCGCTGTTACAGATATATATCTTTTTTTAAACGTTAATTTCTCAAAATCCACTGGAGCACATATATTGAGACCTACAAAAGGCACATCGGGCTACCAGTCCCTACAATTTTGCCAAGTTTCGTGCAAATCCATTCAGCCGTTCGGGCTAAAAGTGAGGCCAACCGCCCTATGGAAAACTCAATGTTAAAAACACGTTTTGGGACCCCCCTTTTTTCTCGGCCCCCCCTTGACGAACCCCCACCAAATTTTCAAGGGCTGCTCAGAAACAAAATGTGCCATTTTCCTGAAAATTTCAGCCAATTCCGTCCACAAACGCCAAAGTTATTAGACATAGAATTTTCAAAAAACCCATAGAGAAAAAATCCTAACTATATATACCTACTGGCGACCGCCAGTAGGTAATATACACACATATATGTGTGTGTGTGTGCAGGTAGAGTAGTAGAGATTAGTAGAGAGTAGTAGAGAATGAGTAGTAGAGAGTAGTAGAGTGTAGTAGAGAGTAAGTAGTAGAGAGTAAGTAGTAGAGAGTAGTAGAGAGTGAGGAATAGAGAGTGAGTGGTAGAGTGAGTGGTAGAGAGGAGTGAATGAGTAGTAGAGCGAGAGAGTAGTAGAGAGTGAGTAGTAGAGAGAGTAGTAGAGAGTGAGTAGTAGAGAGTGATTAGTAGAGAGTGAGTAGTAGCGTGAGTAGTAGAGTGAGTAGTAGAGAGTGAGTAGAGAGTAAGTAGTAGAGAGTAAGTAGTAGAGAGTAGTAGAGAGTGAGGAATAGAGAGTGAGTGGTAGAGTGAATAGTAGAGAGGAGTGAATGAGTAGTAGAGAAAGAGTAGTAGAGAGTGAGTAGTAGAGAGAGTAGTAGAGAGTGAGTAGTAGAGAGAGTAGTAGAGAGTGAGTAGTAGAGAGTGATTAGTAGAGAGTGAGTAGCAGAGAGTGAGTAGTAGAGAGTAATAGAGAGTGAGTAGTAGAGAGTAGTGAGTGAGTAGGAGAGAATGAGTAGTAGAGAATAGTGAGTGAGTAGTAGAGAGAAAGTAGTAGAGAGTAGTAGAGAGAAGTAGAGAGTGAGTAGTACAGAGTAGAGAGTAGTAGAGAGAGTAGGAGAGAGTAGTTGAAAGTGTAGTAGAGAATGAGTAGTAGAGAGTGAGTAGTAGAGTGTAGTGAGTAGTAGAGAATGAGTAGTATAGAGTAGTGTGTGAGTAGTAGAGAGTGAGTAGTAGAGAGTACTAGAGAGTAAGTAGTAGAGAGAAGTAGAGAGTGAGTGGTAGAGAGTAGTAGAGAGTCAGTAGTAGAGAGAGTAGTAGAGGGAATGGTAGAGAGTGAGTAGTAGAGAGTAGTAGAGAGTGAGTAGTAGAGAGTAGTGAGTGAGTAGGAGAGAATGAGTAGTAGAGAATAGTGAGTGAGTAGTAGAGAGAAAGTAGTAGAGAGTAGTAAAGAGTTAATAGTACAGTGTAGAGAGTAGTAGAGAGAGAGAGAGTAGGGGAGAGTAGTTTTAGAGTGAATAGTAGAGAGTGTAGTAGAGAGTGAGTAGTAGAGAGCAGTAGAGTGTGAATAATAGAGAGAGAGTAGTAGAGAGTGAGTAGTAGAGAGTGAGTAGTAGAGTGTAGTGAGTAGTAGAGAATGAGTAGTAGAGAGTAGTCAGTGAGTAGTAGAGAGTGAGTAGTAGAGAGTACTAGAGAGTAAGTAGTAGAGAAAAGTAGAGAGTGAGTATTAGAGAGTAGTAGAGAGTGAGTAGTAGAGCGTGAGTAGTAGAGAGAGCAGTAGAGGGAGTGGTAGAGAGTGAGTAGTAGAGAGTAGTGAGTGAGTAGTAGAGAATGAGTAGTAGAGAGTAGTGAGTGAGTAGTAGAGAGTAAGTAGTAGGGAGTAGTAGAGAGTGAGTAGTAGAGAGTGAGTAGTAGAGAGTGAGTAGTAGCGTGAGTAGTAGAATGAGTAGTAGAGAGTAGTGATTGAGTAGGAGGGAATGAGTAGTAGAGCATAGTGAATGAGTAGTAGAGAGTGAGTAGTAGAGAGTAAGTAGTAGAGAGTAGTAAAGAGAAGTAGAGAGTGAGTAGTACAGAGTAGAGAGTAGTAGAAAGAGAGTAGGAGAGTGTAGTAAAGAGTAAGTAGTAGAGAGAGTAGTAGAGAGTCAGTAGTAGAGAGTAGTAGAGAGTAAGTAGTAGAGAGAGAGTAGTAGAGAGTGAGTAGTAGAGAGTGAGTAGTAGAGAGTAGTGAGTGAGTAGTAGAGAATGAGTAGTAGAGAGTAGTGAGTGAGTAATAGAGAGTGAGTAGTAGATAGTAGTAGAGAATAAGTAGTAGAGAGAAGTAGCGAGTGAGTAGTAGAGAGTTGTAGAGAGTGAGTAGTAGAGAGAGAGTAGTAGAGTGAGAAGTAGAGAGTGAGTAGTAGAGAGTAGTGAGTGAGTAGTAGAGAATGAGTAGTAGAGAGTAGTGAGTGAGTAGTAATGAGTAGTAGAGAATAATGAGTGAGTAGTAGAGTGTGTAGTAGAGAGAAGTAGAGAGTAAGTAGTAGAGAGTAGTAGAGAGTGAGTAGTAGAGAGTCGTAGAGAGAGAGTAGTAGTTAGAGAGAGTAGTACAGAGTAGAGAGTAGTAGAGAGTGAGCAACCTCCTCTGACCTCACAGTAACGGGCTGCAAGGAGCTACACATGCATGCACCCAGAGAAGAAAAGAGGGGGTGTAGAGGAGACAAACAAGTTAAATAAGAGGTGACAACATACATATACCTATACTGAGAGTAGAGGTTTGAGGGTTTTGGTGTAGTTGGCGCTATAAAAACTCCAATGCCAACAAATTAAGAACGGATCAAAAATGACTAATGGGGGGGAGGTATTGCTGGCGCACAGCAAGTGCTCTCACAACCCAACAGGGCCGGGGCGGGTAAACGTGCACATTAGAGGAAGTGTTGGCGAGTGCTTGGCAGCTCAGCCTTCTGCCTAATAGTTACAGGCAGGGCTCGAGTCGGGGTACCACGCGTGTGGACGGCGTCCCCCCACTTATTTTTACCGGGGGGACGCCGTCCCCCCTGCCAATCCGCTGGACTTCACTTTTTGGCCTCTCTGGGACGAGGAGCTCGGCACCTTTCTTGACGTCACTCCCTGTTGTGACGTCACTTCCGGTGACAGCATCCCCCCACTTCTTTTTTTACGACTTGTGCCCTGGTTACAGGGTTCCGGAGGGGCGGGGGCGAGGGGGGGACGGTGTAATCATCACGGGGCTCCTCGAAATCTGCATTAGACTTCAGACTTAGAGGCTCGGCGTAGGCACGCACACACAGGCACATGTATGGATAGACTAGTGCAGATGCACACACACAAGTGCACACCCAGATGCACAGTCACGCGCATGTTTGGGCACAGACACTGGCACAAGTGGAGAGACTGGTACAACCACACGCACACATTTAGACCTACATGTGCAGAGGCGTGTGTACACACAGGTACATGTAAATACAGATGCATATATGCTGTGGAACATCTGAGGACTTGACACTATTAATACTCCTGGCTCTCCTCCTTCTCACATCCCCCAGCACTGCCGCCCCAGGGGTCTCTTTGAAGCTGAAAGATATGCTGCTTCCGAGCAGCGAGTGTTGGAGTTCATGGATATCCCGAATTTGACCGAGCATTGAGCGCTGCATGCTACAGTCAGGCTTCGAAACAAAGCCCCCAGAAAACGAGACTGCGCAGCGCGATGTGTACTCCTGTGCACATAGAGACTGCCAGGTGGAGGTGGCTGGGTACTGGGGTGCCCTGCGCTGCAAAATCGATGGCATAGATTATGCAGCCCCGTATCTCGGAAATAAACGCCCTCTTCATTGCTGTATGTTCCAACAGTCATGAATTGCACGGAAGCCGCTCCTTCTAAAGCCTGGGTTTTAGTTATTTGATTTACCTGCAGGCAGGGTTGTTTGAAATGATGCACTTTACCAGAAGGGGCATGGAACTTCAAAAATAGGAGAAATAAGCTAGAATGTGAAGTCTGTCGGCCGGGAATATGAAACAAGAACTGCTAACATGGGAAAGAAACCATGCGCTCGACATGTCGCCATGACGTAAACTTTTCTCTTTTTGAGCCATCACACTTGGACAGGCTAGTCTGCCTTCCTTCTGAAGTAAAAGGTTTGTTATCTTTAAGAGGCCATATATTTGGCCCCATAAAGATAAGAAACCTTTTACGGCAAAAGGAAGTCAAAGAACCCGTCCAAGCGGGCCGTTTCAAAAAGAGAAAAGTGTACGTTAGAGAATGCTCTTTCCCAATGGCTGGCCACCGTTTAGCATAAACGGTGACGCCGGCCAATGGGAAAGAGAGGCGGGGCTTAAAGCCTGCTAGTGTAAGCTCCTCAAAAACATAAAATCTCGTGAGCGAGACTGCGCATGTGCACAGTCCACGCCAGCGAGACCTAAAAAGAACTAAAACAAATAAGTTTTTATTGCCCACAGTGCTGTTGCAAAGCCAACCAATCAAGATGAGGGTTGGACCAGAATGGAAACCCTCATCTAATACTTCCGCTTGTATTCCCACTAATCAGAAACTCCCCAGTGTCTCCAATGAGTATATTTTAAAATATATATATTTCCTGCCTCCGTTCAAAAACCTCAATTATTCAATTAAAAAGATAAAAATCCATTCACTATTTACTCGTGCCCAATTAAGAAGAGTGTGTGGTTAAATGATGGCTTATTGCCTGCCAATTGTGTGCGCGATCTAAATATAAGCTCCCACCGGATAGCCGGTGAACAAAAAGCAGAAATAAACATATTCCTGTTGTACACATAGTTATCAGTGTACTTTCCCTCTACAATTCACAATATTGGTGAGTCCCTAAGAACTACCATGTGTCCAGTCCAATCGTTTCAACAATCCCCATAGAAAATGATAATCTCAATCAAAAGACAAGAATCGAGCCACAGTATTCAACCTAACCTCTTTTCATACCGCTCTCTTCCGTGAATTTCATTCAAACCAGTACAGGGGTGCAGAGTATAGGGGTGCAGAGTAGAGTGGTCCAGAGAAGAGTGGCATTGAATGCAGTGACGTACAGCACAATGGTGTACAGTGGCATTGTGTGCTGTGGCATAGCATGCAGTGGCATAGAGTGCTGCAGAGTAGAGTATAGTGGTATAGAGTAATGTCGTGCAGAATAGTTGTGGTAGAGTGCAGTGTCATAGAGTGCATTGGCATAGAGTAGAGTGGTGCAGAGTAGAGTAGAGTGGTGCAGAGTGGCACAGCATAGAGTGCAGAGGCGTAGAGTGGAATGGCGCAAAGTGGAGTAGACTGACATAGAATGCAGTGGTGTAGAGTAGAGTGAAATGGCATAGAGTGGAGTGGTACAGGGTAGAGTGCAGTGGCATAGAGTAATGGCGTAGATTGCAATGACAGAGAGTGCAGTTTTGCAGAGTAGAGTGGTATAGAGTGGAGTCGTGCATAGTAGAATGGAGTAGACTGGAGTGGTGTAGAGTGCAGTAGCGAAGAGTGCTTTGGTGCATAGAAGAGTGGGGTAGAGTGGATTGGCATAGAGTGTAGTGGGGTAGAGTGTAGTGGCATAGAGTGCATTGGCAGTAGAGTAGGATGTAATAGAGTGGCATAGAGTAGAGTGGTGCAGAGTAGAGTGAGGTGTCATTGAGTACAGTGGCATAGAGAGCAGTGGTGCAGAGTAACGTGGTACAGATTAGAGTGGCAGAGAGTTCAGTGGCAGAGAGTGCAGTATTGTAGAGTGTCACAGAGTGCAGTACTGCAGACTAGTGTGGCTTTGAGTGCATTGGTGTAGAAAGCAGTGGTGTAGAGGGGAGCAATGTAGAGTTCTGTGGCGTATAGTGCATTGGTGTACAGTGGCATAGAGAAGAGTGGTGCAGAATCGAGTTCAGTAGCAGATACTGCAATGTTGCAGAGTTCCGTAGCATAGAGTGAAGTGGCATAGAATGGAGTGTTGCAGAGTAAAGTTCAGTGTTGCAGGGTAGAGCACAGTTGAGTAGAGAGGAGTGATGTAAAGTAGAGTGGTGGAGAGTAGAGTGGGGCAGAGTACAGTTCAGTGTTGCAGATCAGACTGTCGTAGAGTACAGTGGAGAATAGTAGAGTGGCGTAGAGTGCATTGACATGGAGTGCAATGGCATAGAGTAGATCGGTGCAGAGCAGAGTGATGTAGAGAACAGTGGCTTAGACTACAGTGGAGTGGAATGCAGTTGGTTTAGAGTGCAGTGGTGTAGAGTGTTGCAGAGTAGAGTGATGTAGAGAACAGTAGCTTAGACTACAGCGGAGTGGAATGCAGTTGGTTTAGAGTGCAGTGGTGTAGAATGTTGCAGAGTAGAGTATAGAGGCTTAGAGTACTGTGGTGCAGAGTGCTATGGCAACAAGTGCTGAGTGCAAAGGCGTAGAGTTGACCATTGCAGAGTGAAGTGGTGTACAGTGCAGTGGCAACACATGCAGGGGTGCATAGCAGAGTAGTGTGGAGTAGAGTTAGTTTGCATAGAGTAGTGTGGTGTAGCACAGAGATACATTGAGTGGTGCAGAGTAGAGTGCAGTGGCACAGCATGGACTGGAGTGGCATAGTGTGTAGTGGTGCAGAGTAGAGTGCAGTGGCATGGAGCGGTGCAGAGTAGAGTGGAGTACAGTAACGTGGAGTATGCATGGTGTAGTAGCGTACTGACATTACAGACAACACATCTTCACTTGAAATGACTGCTACATTTGCACAGACAAACAGTTTTACTGATGAAAGTACAGAGCACACAAACGATAATGTGTGGAAATGTCATTGCCTAGTGCATTGATTGCTTTAAACAAATATAATATTTGTTTCCCCCACATTTAAGAATTTCCAAAAAATGTGCTTTATTTGTGATGTCCTGATTCTGATATATTCTGAAATATCTATACAGTTCAGTTACAGACTTTTAGATGTTTTTGTGTGCTAGAAAAATAACATCCTACATCAGTCGGGCCAGAACACCCTGAGTAGCCAGCATGATTGTCACATAAATCCTCTCACTTTGATGTCAGAGAAATAAGAGTAAGCACCAAGGTCCCTGAAACAGAGAGCCTGACAGTCGACCTCTGTCTTTGACTGCACAGCAAATGTGACAAGATAAGAACAAGATTTGAAAGCCTGCTTCAGAAATCCAGTCCTGGTGGAAGAATACGGTAAATACGGTTTGGGCAAGATTGGCAGCCTAAAACACATAAAGCCAGCAAATAGAATTCAAGCAAATGCGAGTGCAAACCACAAAGCCAATGGTAAGCAATGGGCAGATTCCCTGGGAAGCTTTCTGAATGTCCCCAAAATGTAGTTAGCAAACCACACAGCTGCGCTGTCTGCGTAGGTTTCCACCCAAAAAAGCAGGATGTGAACACACTATTGAAGAAAGAATCGAATTGAAAGCAAAACATTGACAACAGTCAACAAAGGCAGCCAATAAAACAGCCTAAAGTAGACCAGATTTAGTCCCAATTGCCAAATACATTCACAGACTGATAATTTCTGCAGTAAACTGAGAGCTGAGGATTATGATACATAAGGTTGCTTCCACACAGCATGTTTTGAAATGAGGAGCACACCCAGCACCTTCTGCTAAATGTAGTGAGATTCCCCAAACATTTTCAGTTGAAGTATGCCACAGAATAGATTAGTAAATCACAAACGCCTATTTGAGAAATGTTAGGTAGATCTGGGGAAAATGTTATGCCTGCAATTTGCAAATTTCAGCAATTTATATGAATTTCTTAGCACCTCACTCAACTAAAGATTTGGTAGTCCGGTGGTTAGACACCTGACGAACAAAAACCTGTCCTTGAAAGAATGCCATGATCGAGGGAGGGAAGAAATATATCTTCACATTCTAACTTCCATTGGTTAATTAGGTTTTAATCATGTGTAAAGGAGGTAGGCATAATAAATGAATGATTGGTTAGTGCGCCCAACTCATCTTTAGTCTTGCCTAAGACAGGTCATGTACTATAGCTTGTGAGATCTTTTGTTTTCCATACAGTACCTGCCCATTACTTACCATTGGTTGCTTTCATTGTCATTGTCATTTCTTTGCTTTGCTTCTTCTTGGCTGTAAGGTTCCTTCCTTTTCATGTGTTTACCTCTCCCATGGAGCTTGGATGCATTTCATGTGTCTTTCCACAGTTCATTTTTTTTAGGTGCTACTTTTTTGGTTGTGCTCAAGCACTCTATCAGAGTGCATTCTTTTCAGCTGGCTCCCTCACGTACTTCTCCCCCCTCTGTGTTCCCATTACCAACCTTCTGTTCCTCCCCTGTTACCTTTGCTCCTTCTCTGTCCATGTTGCTTCTTCCCCCTCAATCGTGCTCCTGCCTCCGGCTGCCTATGTTGTGTTTTACCCCTCCTGTGTCAGTATTGCCTTTGCCACCTCTCTTCAGCTGCCTGTGCTGTCTTTGCCCAATCCTCCCTCATCCATGTTGTCTTTGTCTCCTCCCTCCTGCTGTCCATGTTGCATCTGCTGCCTGCTGTCAGTGTTGCCTTTGATCCTCCTTCACTCCCTGCTGCTGTTGTTCGCCTTCGCCTTGTCCATGTTACCTCTGCCCCTCCCGCTATTTGTGTGCCTTTGCCCTCTCCCTCCCAATGTCTGTGTTACCTTTTGCTACCTCCTTCTTGCTGTCTATGTTGCAAGGCACCCAACTGTCTGAGTTGCCCCGCGCCCACCCTAAAAACAAGCATTTGCATTGCCAATAGGTCTCACCTTTGAGACCTTATAAGTGTTTAGCCATGCAACAATTGATGTTGTGGCACCAAGGATATTGTGCTGGATAACTAAACACTTATAAGGTCCCAAATGTGAGACCTATTGGCTAAGCCAATGCTTTTTTATTTTTAATGAAAAGGCAACCGCCCGGGCGGTTAATTCCACGAGTTGAACTGCTTCAGCTGCAGTGTAAGGCATGGAGGGGGTCTCCTGTGGGAGGCATAGACAGAGCCTTCTTGCCTGGGTGCCACTGCCTGATCAAACTGTGAACGTGCACAACTGGTTAATCTGCAAACGTAAAAGGCCCTCGGAAGCCCTATTGGCTTTAATTGATGGAATCCCTTGAAGCTCTCTGATGAAGCATTTATTTTTTGAGGTATTATAAGGGACCCACCGGCTAAGCTGTGAAGTGTGTGCTTTTAAAATACAATTTTAAAAAAGATGCACCATGTACAGTCTAGGTATTACTTACATCTGCATTTTATCTTAAACCTTTTAGCCCATTTTGGGCAAAAAGTGTGATGCACTGTGTGTGATGCAAGTTTAAAATAATGATGTACATGTTCACTGTGCTTTCTGTCACAGACTGGCACCTCTTAGCAGAAACAACTGGCAAGGGCAATATTCATTTTGATGCCCGATGCAAATGAATGTGTAAAATAACTGAACATATGTGTGAAACAGGGACAGCTTTCAGAATGTACAACAGTCCTTCCCAAAAGTGTCAGAAACACAACCAATTTTTTGGAACGACAAACATTCACAGCACACCTTTAATAGATATGAGGTAGGCATTTTTTTTTACTTTTTATGTAACTAAAGCATCGTGCGTCAGTGCAATGTTATTTACAGACAGTGTCTTTTGTGATGAGACGGCCATTACATTTGCACAGACATACCGTTTTGCAGACAACATTCCCACGGGACACCTTCTACTGGGAGAAGTTCTGTGTGCATGAAGCCTTTGAGAGAGCCCTGATGAAGCTCCAGGTCCATCAGTGAGTGAGCCACATACCGACCGATGGCCGCCTTCACACTGTTGTATGTCGTTACAATGCATTCCGTTGCAACGCATGCCTTTACCACGCATGCGTTACAACGGAATGCTTTTTTCGTGCATAACCTTTTCCACGAATATACCTTTACCACGGATAGATTTACAATGATTTTCACCATAAATTTATGCATGGTAAGGGCATACTCTTGGGAAAGGTTATACCCCTCCCCTGTACCCTTACGTGTCCCCCCAACCCCCAAACATTTGTCTAATTACCCCTGCGCTTAACCCTCAATCTTTTTTTTTAAATTAAAATTCCCCTTACCTCTTCACGTTGTCATCTCTTCTCCGTAATCTTCCTTGATGACGTCCTACATCGTAAAGAGGAAGCAGAAGTTTCTTTCCGTTTCCTCTCTTACGACGCCGATTGCCTCCACTTCGCTTAGTCACTTTATTTTCATTTTTTGGGGGGGGGGGGGACCCCCAACCACCCTTTTGTATTCTCACACTTTTTTTGGAGGGGGGAGGCCACCAAGCCCCCCTTTTTTGATTTTTTGTTTTTACCACACATGCCTTTACTATGCATCTCGTAGTAAAGGTATGCGTGGTAAAGGCTTTCGTGGTAACCATGCATGCGTTCCAATGCATGCTTGGTAAAGGCTTTCATGGAAATGGCCGCATTGTAGTAGCCGTTTCCCTCTTCACACGAGGTCTTTCATCGGCTTTGTGTCAACAAAGGTACTATGACCAACAAGCAAGACAAGAAATGGACACGGAGCTTTAGGTATTATACTCCGTGGGCCAAGATCGGAATATCTCCCCTGAACAACCCTTTATCTACATGTCTCATTTATTTAGCATATTCCAGGTATGAGACACTTCCGGGTTATCTATCTATGCACACTCCAGGGCCCTGTAAACACCACTTTCCATTAAGAAACTTCTCTGCAGTGTGGAACCTTACACATTTAATGTCAATATGTCTCAATAGGAGGAACTCTGGGAGTCAAAAGGGAACACTTAAAGGGGCGCAAAACATTTGAGATGTTTCTAAAGTCTCTGGGCCCTCTTGAAATAATGCAGCTTTGTGTTTAGTGTGAGGTCCGTGAGCAGCTCTGTTGGCGAGCCAATGAACCCCAATTCAAAAACACCTGAGCACCTGGGTTGGGACCTACTTGTGCATTTATGAGAGTCTTCCATTAGTGTTTCAACCCCACAAGTACAAACTTGCGCACTTCAAAACAATGGTGAGGAGGAAGGAAGTCAAGGAAACAGAGTGCAAACAAGCCAGGGAGTGGTGCACGCGCAAGCCCAGGAGTGGTCTCTAAGTGAACTATGCTTCTCTGGTGTATATCAAAGATGTTGGATGGGTCCCTGGATCCTGCCCTAGAGGCGGAGGTCTGAAGGAGACATTACTGTGGTATGTGGAGCTCTGGGTATAATGTAGAATAGGTGTAGGGATGTCCTGGGATGGAAACAGATATACTGTCGTTGCTCACGTTCCCCTTGATGAGATTAAGTTAATTCGAGGTCCCATCAACAGAAATATAGATCCATAAATTCACAAAAAATATTTGATGCTTGTGCTAATTGGCACCTTATTTTAAGAGCACAACACTTGAGAAAAAATGTAATGGCTGCATAAGGTGCGTCATGTGCACCGCAGAGAAGTTAACGTCCTACGAAAAAAGAATTCTCTCCGTCAACTGCCCTTGGACCGACAGACCAGCGCTCTCTACTCATTGCACAAACCTGCCGCCATGCTCATTTGCTTCTGGGGCTAATAATAGTGGTTGAGTGGGAACGTGACCTGGGATACAGGGCAGAGTCGATGGTATGAAGAGAAATAACCTAGGGGAGTATCCAGAACGGACAGACATACGAGTGTTCTAAGCTTTGCAGGCAGCATTAGATAAGTATGCGAAGCCCTAGAGGGTGGAGAGGCCCGAAAGAGGACACTAGCTAGGTGTACTAGGCCCCTCTCTAGTTCTAATACACTACACTTCACTTACTCTCTCATGCATTCTGCTGTATCGGTAAATTCCATCTTTGCTACATATTCTTTCCACTTTTTCTCTAGCTATTGGCATTATTTAAATGGCACTGTAGACAGATATGAGATTATTTAAGAGAAGCTGAAGCTACAAAGTATTACACCAAGGAAGCCTTACTCTCCAAGGATTGGAAGAAAACTAACACCTTGCTGAACAAAATGGCTCTACATGTCCGGGATAGCTGCCTGTATCACAATGAAGGTGGGGCAAAGATTGTACAATAACAGAGCAAGTATGATGCCTCATTATTCTCTCGTCTAGCTTAAAACCCTAAAAGATTCAATTTAAAACTTGCTTAAAAAAACTGAAAGTTGCTTCACCCAAAAACACACCACTCACATAGTAATGCAACCCAACTTACATTAATGAAGAAAGTGTAAGGTGTCATGAGACTCCCGGTTTAGTTCCAGAGGTCAGATCAAACTGAACTAGTCAAGGTATATATGTATTATTGCACAAAAGCAAAACAACCAGGAGGTCACTTTTACGAAGGGGAAATGTCAATACACCTAGGAAGGATTTTCACTGAGGTAGGGGAAATACTACTGTGAACAAAGAAAAAGTGACAACCTAACCTGTACTCATATAGATAGATAAAAGAAGGCTGCCATATTTACATGAAGTCTGCAAGGAGATTACCAAACGCGTGCAAGCATGGACGTATCCAAAATTGACACCTTGCATTCAATATAACTGTAAAGAACGCATGCACTCAACCAAATCACACACCCATATACTCACCTGCATCTACACAGACAGACAATTATCCATTATGATAGGTAAGGGACCCAGAATGATTGAACAGGCTTTTACAGGGCAGAGCTGATGGCAATTTCCCCAACTGGGGTGAAGGTAAAGAGTCACATTATCTGAAATGTATCTTACTCCACCAAACTCAATAACCATTTAACAGTGGTGGTAGCAATTAGTCACCTTCGCTGAGTTTGATGGACACTTGAGGTGTAGACCAAGAGGAAAGTCTAGTTCTGCTGAGGAATGCAATGTTGAACTTTGCAGCCCAATCAGTAGACTTGCAGATAGTTTCTTTCCAGTACACTGTGTTTTACTCTTGTAAACTCATAAAACCGGGCAGGGGAGCTCTCTTTCCCAAGCCCTACACAATACTTTGTTCCAGCCATTTCCATATAATACACAGTCATAAATAATGTGTCAACTCAATATCCGAGGCAACAATTCCAATAGAGGGAAGGCAACTCCAATGTGAGGGTGCACACCTCAATAGTTTAAACAACCAGTATGGCCTTGCATTCCATTAGCGCCCGAGAAGCAGAATGCCCTACAACATAAGAGCAACAGCTCTCCACAAAAGCCTGAAGGGTTGGCTGGATCGTTCGCACAGCCTTAAGGTGTGAATTTTACTTTTTCATGTATTTTCAGTAGGTACAAATAGCTGTGCAAAGGACATATTCCTATGTAAGGGCACTTCCAATTTAGTAACTTATAAAGATCAAAAAATATTAAATGCCTTAGAATGCAGTTAACAGAGTGGGCAAACAAGAAAATGCAAACTAAAGCACATATGTGATGTGCACACTAGGGTAGTGGTTAAATGTGCCTATAAATATTATGGAGGTTAGTGCCCTCAGAGACAGTTAACCTTGACTGCTATCGGTTAGCAACACGAAAGAGACTGGCAGAATGGGTTCACTTCCAACACAAACGCAAGAGGTGTAGGACGGTACTTGCTACCAAGGACAGCTTTAAATAGTAGGTATTCACCGCACACACACAAGTGAATACGGGAGCTCCTTCAAGAGACAATTAAGGAAAACCTTGGATACTTAGCATAAAGCAGAGGATGCTGCTTCCTAAAGTCATAGCCCAAAGAATGTGTAATCCTCTAACAAAGCGCCACCATAGAGAAGCTGCATAAGAGCCAGAGAATGTGCATGGCCCAAAAGATAAGACGATCTATACATTTTTACCTTTAGAAGAGAGGGCCCCCAAAGCAAAAGTAGCCACCCATGGCATGAACTGAAGTAGTACTTGACAATGAAGTAGGATTGCCGGCTCCAACAAGACAAAGAAGAACAAAACAGGGTTCTGTTTGAAAATGAGAATTTATGTTAGGAAGGGTTTAGCGGAGCAACTTCGGGATTATGCATTTTCTGCTAGTCCACTATTGAGATTAAGTATCGCTTCTCGATCAGCAGCCATTTTTGTTACAGAATGTTATGATAGAGTAGGCCCGGTGAACATTTCCATTATACCAGCGTAATCTTGCATAAATTGTTAATTTCAGATTAAGATTGTTAGGTACAATTCCATGTTATGCCACACATGTGGCAATAGAATACGAATGACCAGAACACAGATGGCTGTTGCTCACAGCACTTGTGTTTTTTGTGCCTTTTAAGCAACAAATGTGTACTCATGTTCATTTTTGCATGTCATGCTTAAATATAGTGTTTAGTGTTGGTTTTGCATAATTTTGTGCAATCTTTGCATAATTTCACAAAAGCAGATTACACAAATCTCGTACATCGCACATTTGTATGAGGGCTCCTTGCAATGTTCACCATTTTAATGCTGTTCAAGTAATACTACCCCTCAACCAGCATTGGGCTACCTGCATTAGAGCTCTAGAATTCCACATACACTATTTTGAGCTGAACTCACATCTCTCCTCAAGTGTAATTTACTCTCCCACTCACTCCCCAATTGGCTCTTATGCCAGATGATTATGCATTCCCAAAATATTACCGATTTCCACTGTGCCACAGCAGTGAAAGGCCACAAGAAGACCAATTCTTAAAGAGTGAAACCAGGGATGCGCAAAGTGCCCAACGAAGCTATAATTCAAGTCGGGGGTGCACTCACATGAAATCGGGGTGCATGGTAACTGCGCTCATAACCGACTGAACGTCAGAAAAGTGGACACTGCAGCCATCAAACAGTTGGTGCGGTGAGGCACGGAAGGCGCCAAGTGCTTGAAAGGTGCAATGCATGTGGCGTGCTCCACAGGGGCTCGCTGAGGATCTTAGCTCGATCGTAAAATGCACTCAGATGTGAATTGAAAGATTAAGTGCACTCAAGTGAAATGTTCAAGGACTACTCTGCCGATTGATTTGCGTGTAGGGGGGCATCGCAGCCGATAGGCTGTTGCAGTGTTGGTGTGATAAGGGTGGGGAGCCACGCAGTTAAAGTGCCAAGTGCTTGAAAAGTGCAACAGGGATGTCCGAGATGCACCACGATGCTACGGATCCTAAGGAGGTGGGGTGAGCAACTTTGCACCTTTGTTCTGGAACTTTCCGATAATTCCAAGGCACCATCCAAAATACAATACCCTGTCCATTCATTCCTGGAGGAAGCCACTCCCAAGGCCAGTGAAAACAGCTGCGGTGTGTGTGAAATCTGACAGATTGCACACTGCGCGCCGCTGCTCGTAACCGCAAGCCCTAGGCCTTTTTACACGCAGGAGCTGTGAAAAGGCCAGAGCGATTCCAAAGGGTCGTTTTCCTAGAGCAGTGCGTGTACACTGCTCTAGGCTCGACCTAAAAAGCACTATGATGCGGACACCACTGGCTTTATCATAGTGCTTTTTTCTCCCCCCTCTGTGTAGCCTCCCCATCCACCCTCCACGTTGCCCTTCACCCTGCCCCAGTAATACAAAAAATCGCCATGACGTGGCAAGAGCTGACTACTTCATAGCGCTGTTTTAGTCAACTTCTTTGGTCCTGCAGGAATATTTTTTAAATCTTCTTCCTAGAAATATCATTGAAGACATTCTTTTGCAACTTTTAGTTTTCATCAACAATTACATACATGTTAATCACATATTAGGCACGATAATATGTTTCAACACAAATTATGCATAGATTGAAAACCTTTTATTACGTTAAAGTACGCTTCATCTGCTGACTTTCTTTGGCTGCCAAAGTCCCTGAAGGCTGAAGGGTACTTTTAATTAATTAAAGCCTATTAATTGATCAACACGTCACTTTATAAATACAAAAAAACACACAACACAACAAACTAACATAGCTAGATTCACTGCTCTATTATGTTATATCTCTGTGGTTGTGTAAGGAGAGGTATGTGATTTTGGACAACACAGTGGAAGGTTCACTGTTCACTTCATGTGCAAAAGGCACAAACCAAGGTGTAGATGCTTGTCTAAATTAACCATTATTAAGGAAGGAGTCTTGCATATGATTGACATATCATTGTCCATCATTACAACTCTGTGCCCAAATCATTGGTTCTTACCTTTCCTCTTACACACTTGGTGTGTTCCTGCACACAGTGAAAAGTAAGTACATACAATTGATTTTTTCTGCTCTACCACCCACAAAATCATCTAGGATCGGGGAAAGGCCAGGATTGACTTGATGTGAAGGAAAAAACTCATTGGGAAAGTCAAGATGTCTCGTCTATGTGAGCTATTTTGCCTTGTCAAATTTTTAGCCATGTTGCACAGCAGGATAGCTGGAGTGCAGCATGGCTGTAAGTAAAAAAAAAAAGGGCTATGACGTAGTCAGTGTTAGCCCCTTCATATCGCTATTTTCTAAACTTGCTACAGAGGGGGCAGCCTAGAGGCATTTCACATGGAGGAAGGGAATGAAACACAGAGGGTGTAGAAGCCTCCTGTCCCGTACTCCACCTGCAATAAAAATTGCTTTGATGTAGGCAGCGCTGGCAACTTTAGAGCCCTTTTTTGTAAACTTTCAGCCATGCCACACAGCAGGCGTCTTGCTGTACAACATGACTAAAATCATTGACAAAGTCAATAGCTCACACAAGCAAGAACTTTTGGCTTTGCCAATGCTTGTTAACCAATGGTCCCACATACGTTTTTACTTGCAAGGAGATTTATGAAGGGAGTTTCACACAAAAAAATAGCCTATTAGTGACTTTTTCTAAACCCGCTAACAAAAAAACTAAAAGAAAATGTCATGGTGAGGAACCCGGTGATGAAGCGTGCCACTTGTAGTGGGTGAGGGTTTTTCTCCTTTTAAAATCAATGTCAGATACAATTTCAGAGACCAGAACAGATATAGAGATGTGTGGTAGCGCCTAACCTGAATGAGATTTGCCCTTCATTATTGACTCATATGCCTTCAGTAATTTTTGTATGACAAGTTATCTTTGCAAGGCCATACGAGGTATACACATGATTTTACTTTTCATTCTCTCTCTGGTGAAAATAGATATTCTAAATGATACAATTTCATCATGTTCATGAGGGACTCTTCGTTAAGCCTCTTACATGAGTGTGCAACAGTAAAGTTGTTCTATGGTTCTTTGCAGGTGCCCCTTTGTGAAACTCAGTTTTACTATTTTGCTCTGCTATGCTGCTCTGGAGCCTGGAGCCCCAGCGCCTATCTGCTTGTAAAGACTAGTGTGCCCTGTGAGTAGGAGGAGAGTGTTGGAGGGAGGGAGATCCAGTATGGAGTTCTGTTGAGTACACTCCTGTTTTGCGAGGTGTGAGGAGACAGATACTGTGTAGTATATGGTAATGTCCATATTCTTATGAGTGTGCCTGAAAAACATATGGCTGGAAAGCACACCATCAATAACTTCAATATGGCTATCTTGCCAAAGGACATATACAATGAGGATAAGGTAAACCTGTATGCCAAGGTATCCCTCAAACCAGCCACAGAGTTATAGGGTTAGGAGTGAGCCCAGTATGGGACCCTGCCCACCTGGCTGGGACAAAGGACTCAGAAGAAGAGTCTTGCACCATCAACAACCCCTCCCATGCCGTTGTGGGGTAAACCAGACACTTTTACTGTATCATGTATTTTGGTTGCTGCATGGCATACAACACTGTGTGAGGAAATCCATGACCGCTGACAGCAACCTGCCTGGATTGCAAGCACCATACTCACCTGGAACTATTGCTCTCACTTGAGCACCCATGACTTGATTAGCTTGAGGTATGTATACCCTCACAAGAAAAAATTGCGCTCTACAAATCAACTGATGTATAAGAGTGATTATGGGCCTGTTGTCCCCATGGAAACCTGAATCTAGATAATTTTTCGTCTCTGAAACATATTTTGCCTTAAAAAATAAGAGAGATGTACTGCAACTCTGATTACTAGTGGGGAGTAACCTCGATGTATCCTAGAGTGATTGGTGATTGAACACTACCTCAAGAAGTGAGGAGGCAGTGGTAAATTTGCTGAATTTTACATATGGCTGGTTACATGTGAGTGCATAAGCAACAATTAAGGCATGCACTCTTCAAACAACGTAAGGCAAGTGAGTCCTTTGATACACTATCCATTTTGTAACCCAACTGTTGAAAACTAAATTTTAGTCGTCTAGTATGAAACATTATTGTTATAATTTGTTTTTCAGCTGTTGTTTGCAAACATAATACCTGTACAATATTGTTTCTTTAACATAGATATACAGGAGCGGTTTGATTGAAAAGTGTCAATCAATCGGGAAGTTCTAATAAAGCGCGACTTGTCACCCCAGAGAAGTCTCCAGGTGCTGGGGTTCTACTGCCCTCGGTCGAAGGTCTTGAACCTCCTCCTGGAATCTGTGAGAGACAGGCAGGTGTGCAGGTGGAGGGGGAGGTCGCTCCAGGACTTGGTGGCTCTGATGGATGCAGGGTTTTTGGCCTGGGTGAGGGAGTGGGAGTGGAGCTCTCTGGTAGGCTGGTGGAACATCAGGTGGTGGTTAAGGTATGCAGGTCCGAAGTTGTTGAGGGCTTTGTGGGCATGGGTGAAGAGCTTGAAGAGGCATCTTTTGTGTATGCAGAGCCAGTGGAGGGATCTGAGGTGGGGTGAGATTCTGGTTCTTCTGGTGAGGTTGAGGATGTGCCTCGTCACAGAGTTATGGATGGTCTGGAGGCGTTTGAGTAGTTGACTGGTGGTCCTGGGTAGATTGCTTTGTCATAGTCAAGGCAGCTGGTGACGAGGGCCTGGGTCACTGTTTTCCTGGTGTGGGTGGGGATCCAGCAGAAGATCTTGTGGAGCATGCGAAGAGTGTGGCAGCATGAGGCGAAGATGGCGTTGACTTGCTTATTTATAGTTAGCTGACTGTCAAGGATGAGGAGGTGCGTGGTTCGAAGGTGTAGGTGCTGGGCGGAGGACAGCGGGCCACCAAGAATCGTTCCAGGGGGTGGGATTGTGTCCGAAAATGAAAACCTCATCTTGTCTGAGTTGAGCTTCAGGCAGTTGGCCCTCATGCAGTCTGCGATGTCGGACATGGTGTTCTAGAAGTTGGTTTTGGCGGGGTCGTTTTGGTTTGTGAGAGAGAGGATGAGCTGAGTGTTGTCAGTGTACGAGATGATGTTGATTCCATGAGTGCAGGCGATGTTGACGAGCATTGTCATGTATGCGATGAAGAAAGTGGGGCTGAGGGATTACCCCTATAGGACCCCGCAGATGATGTTCTTGAGGTCCGAGGAAAATGGAGGAAGGTGGATTCTCTGGGTTGAGTCAGAGAGGAAGGAGGGGATCCAGTTGAGAGTGTTGTGTTAGATTCCTAGGTGGCAAAGACTGATGATGAGGGTTTGATGGGAAATGGTGTTGAGTGCAGCAGAGTGGTCAAGGAGGATGAGGGCCGCTGTTTCCCCTTGGTCGTGAAAGGGTCTGATGTCATCAGTGGCTGCCATCAGGGCGGTCTTGGTGCTGTGGTTGGTCCGGAATCCTGACTATGAGGCGTTGAGACTGTTGTTTTGCCGATGTGTGCCGTGAGCTGGAATTTGGCTGGGAAGGGTAGAAGAGATATGGGTTGGTAGTTCTTGAGTTCGCTGGGGTTGGCAGAGGGCTTCTTCAGAAAGTCTTGACTTCTGTGCATTTCTAGACAGCAGGGATGGTGGCGGTGTCTTTGGTGGAGAGCTGATTCAAGTCAAAGAGTCGGTAGCGTCAGTGTAGGCGTGAAGGTGGTTGAGGTTGGTAGGCTGGTGTCGAAGTTATTGTTGATGTCTGAGATCTTCTGGTGGAAGTAGTCAGCTAGGAAGTCTCAGAGTACCTGGGAGGGATGGATGGAATTCTCAGTGACTGAAGGGCAGGAGAACTCTTTGACAATGGAGAAGAGCTCTTTGGTGTAGTTGGGGCTGGCTTTGATGTGGTCACCGAGTTTGGTCTTTTTGGCTTCCTTCACTTGCTGGTGGTAGTTGCTGAGGGCTGATCTTAACGTGTTTTGGTCTGGGTTCCTGCTGGATCACCAGCATCTCTCCAGTGTTCTGCAGCAGCATTTAAGGTCCTGGAGCGCAATGGTGAACCAGGTCGCTCGTTTGGTGGGTCTGTCATCGTGGATGTTTTTCAGGTGGGCGAGGGTGTCTGTAGCGGAGGAGATCCACTTTGAAAGGTTTTGATCTTTGAGTTTAATGTTGTTGGCAGGGCGGGTGAGGTAGCTATGAGGGCAGCGATCCAAATGGGTTTGGTGATTCCTATCCATTTCTGGCAAGGTTGGGAGGGGCAATTGGTTGGGGTGTGTGGTGCCAGTGAGGGTGAAGTGAATGCTGCTGTGGTTCATCCATGTTAATTTGGTGGTGTGGTAGATTTTGACTCTATTGCTGGAGGAGAGGGTCGGGTCCAGGGTGTGTCCAGCAGTGTGCATGGGAGTGGAGGCCAACTAAGAGAGTCCAAAGTTGTCCAGCTTTTTCTGGAGTGTGGTAGAGTTGGTTTCTTTGGGGTTCTCTAATGTAAATTTAGGTCTCCCAGGAGAATTTAGTATTCAGTGTTGATGGCCAAAGATGGACCTTGCATCGGGTTTGATGTGGAAATTGAGGGGCTCCATGATCGGCGTGGTGTCGTCCTCAGTGGCGGAGCAAAAGAGGGTGTCCTTGTGAATGCTGAGGCGATAGCAGTGTATCATCATTTAGCCTGGAGGTGTGGTGTGGTGATGTCGGGCGACTGATGATGGGGTGAGCCAGGTTTCGGTGATGAACAGCATATCAGGGGTGAGGGTGTTTATGGTGCTCCAGATTTCCATGGTTTGCTTGCCGAGGGATCGGAGATTGAGGAGGATGCAGTAGAGCTCATGGTCAGGTGTTGCCTGCACAGGGTCGGGGAGCCGATTGCTCTTGTTGGGTGTTCACGTGCAGGGCATCGCTGGGGTGAGGGTGTTGCAAGTGAAGCAGCAGTTCTGGCAGGTGAAGGGTCCCTCTGTGGCTCTGGGTGAGGTGGAGCAGCAGTGTTGGTTCTCTTGGGGTCCAGCGACTTCAGGTCCTCAGCAGTGTATTGTGGGAGGCGTGGGGACATGGGGTACTGGTGCTGGGCATGGTCCAGGCACAGATGGGTGCAGAGAGGCTTGCCTTTGGCATGCCTGCTGCACAGCTACCTCAATTAAGTTGTTCCTGGGGTGAAAGGGGCGCTGGGATCCAGCGTTAAGAGAAATCAGCAGGAAAGGTGGGAGGCGCAAACAACTATCTAATACAGAAAGAAAAAAAGGCTCACTAGCAAGGGGCTCAATACAATCCGAACAAGAACAAAAAATATTAGTAGGCAAGAAAAAGCACAAGCTGACTAGCCGGGGGCTGGGGGGGGGACAATATGATATAAAACAAGTGAAGTAAAACGCAAGCAAGGCAAAGCACAGAAACAGATACCGCACAGTAAGGCAATCACAACAGAGGCAGGAGGGAGCACAACCTTAGCCTAGTGGTGAACCAGGCACAGTAGGGGCAGCTAGCCAGAGCAGAGGCCAGAAGAGGGAGCAGCGGCCAGCACCACAACCAGGAGTTGAGGGGAGCTGGTGGGATATATTTTATTCATTATATTTGTGAACATATCTGCTAATGCTCATGAACAATGAACTTTACATATGTAATTTATGATTGAACATATATATGAAATCACACATATGTTGGTCCACACTCTCACTTCCAAACCCTGATCGGACAATGGGATCTTGTCCACCTGAAAATACACAATAACTTACATTAACAAACTTGCAAAATCAATACAAATATGTATTAACATACTACATTAACTTCAAGCTCATTTGAAAAAAAACCTTGATTTATAATGTGAATGGTTTTAAATCATATTTGTTTGATGTCATGTTACTCAATGTAATTGTGAATATTTATTATTATATTTATTTTGCAATGACATCATATTGAATAGATACAAATATAAAATACACTAACAATATTGGAGTTTTAAGTTAGGATACAGGATTGAGACTGACACTCTCTCTCTCTTTCTCTTTCATTCTATATATAGAAAACAGGTATGGACCACTTTCTCGGATAATTTTCAATGCAGTGCTTTATTTAGATGGTATCCGCACGGCGACTAGTCAGTCCTAGCCAGAGCTTCAGCATGACGCGTTTCGACCGAAACAGATTGGTCTTGATCACATATATACATCATTATTTTCATATGCCTATGCATAGGTCCATTGCCTTCAATCTCAACATGTTGAAGAAAATCCTTTTCTTGTGCTACAATATTTAGACCAGCGACATTGCACCTATTGGAATGGTCCTCTCGACTCACTCACCTGGCATGGAAGCCTATTCCACCAACCTTGTCTCTCATGCAGTGGATATTCCTGACCCACACGTCCTTCTCCTTGAAGCATTTGCCGTTGGTCCCATTGAACATCATATAGCAAGAACCATATTGCTTTAGCATAAAAAATATTTCAAATGCTGCAGCAACTTGCACTTTCCTGGGAATCTTTAGACATCTTCAATTGTTGTACAGGTGCCCAATAGGTAACTAACCAATCCAGATGGCTATAAATAGTTTATGTGAAGAT
Source organism: Lissotriton helveticus (assembly GCF_964261635.1). Taxonomy (NCBI): domain Eukaryota; kingdom Metazoa; phylum Chordata; class Amphibia; order Caudata; family Salamandridae; genus Lissotriton; species Lissotriton helveticus. The sequence continues at coordinate 619,982,781 of NC_136059.1, read as the reverse complement.
TGCAGGATAGTCCTGTCTGCCCAGCACTATGTTTAGCTGATGTCCTCCTCAAACTACTCCTTGGTTTCTGTAGTACTCCTAAATAGAAAGGGCGGGTCATGTACATCCGTGCACATGCGCCTTGCAAAGATTCATACATTTGCATAGTTTATGTGGATTTCAAGCCATTTTAATATGAGTTTGCAAGTAAAAATCTTGCATGACATCTAAAATCAATGCTGAACTATTACAATCAACAAATGCAGTTCTAGATATTAGTTTCCTAGGCTCTTTTCAAATCTCTAATTTACATGCTTAAGATAAATAATGTGTTAGTATAGAGAGCACTTACACATACCTAATTTTTCCATGTGCATAATTATTTTATTAATGTTTTTATTTATTATACATCTATTGCAATATACATTTTTAGTTTAAGTGTGCATGTTATGTTTATGTATATAGAATCTTATTCATACAATGATTTTTTTGTAATTACATCATTTATTTGGTTACATTACATAAAAACGCTACCGTACAGAAGGACGCTCATTTTCCAACCTCTCAATCCTCCTCCACCTCTGTACTTCACCATCACTGAACTGACTCACTTCAGGAAGGGACTCAAGACTCGGTTCTTCGACTGATACCTGCGGCACAGCACCAGGACGCCCTCTTAGGTGATAAGCAGCACTTTATAAATACTGATTAAATGATCAGGCTGCATGCAAAATTCTATTGCAAATATGTTTTTTATGTGTGAAGAAATCAACTGTTTTTCACCAGGTTCTTTATACTACAAACTTGTTCCCTAAGACACATTGGCCCAAATGTTTGACCCTGTCACGCAACGCAGCACAGCACCCAAAGTTGATGGGCTACACTGCATGACAGAGAGAGAGGAGGAAGGTGCCACATCTACAGAGATATGGCACCCTCCTTCCCTCTCCCTAGCACCGCTGCACAATCATGCTGCCAAGCGCCAGTCACACGCATTTGCACCATGGTGCAAGGGTGTCTTTGTGAGTCTAGCGTGGGTTTTGTATTGGAAGGGTATCTTCATATATAAAACAATTTGTACTTAAACATTGTTTACATTTGTACACACTTTGGATGATGACTCTACAGTGCACCACACAAGTGAAGTTTGAAAAAATTGTAGAAATACATTTAGTAATCACTGTTTTCAAGACTGCTCCAAACTGTAAGCATTTTTTCACCTATATTATGTCCTGTTTACTTCGTACAGAATATTTTGCTTCACAAACTATAGGTAGTTGCATGACATTTTCTAGTGTTCATGATACACCCCCTTGAAACAGAGAAGGCACAGTAAAACAAGTTGCTGTATTGCACTACTTTGAGGGAACTCTTGAGCCCACAACAACATTTGTGCTGGTCATTTAAGTTAATCTTTTGTGCACACCTTTACATCACAAATAAGGCTACCACCAGTGAAAATATGTTTCCCTTTATGTAGGGCAAATATCATTATTTAATTAGAAACACAGTTCCTTTTGGAAGTATTATGATTTATTATATTTCATATTCTAAATATTGATTGCAAATTCTAAAACATATTTCAGGATGGAAAAATTAAAACAAAACTAGTATATTTCATATAATTTTTATTGTTCATAAATTGTTGGAAGCCTTTATTGCACAACGATTTATACCTTCAGCATGTACAATAAAGCAACATTAGATGATGGACTATCTTAATACAATAAAAACTTTTAGAACTAATAGTCAAAAATACATTTATATAATTTCTATTGCATGGCAGTTTGTGCACAAAATGTGCAATTATTGTTGTAATTGTAGACAAAACTTTATGCAGCATTAGCAAATATTTCTTTCTTTCACACATTTCAACACAGTGTCTCTCCTTTATCAGACTTAACATTAGGTACATCCTTAGAAATAGACACTATTTTCCGATTCTTGTTTACAAATGTAGTGTGATCATGATCTACATTCATATTTGCATTTTGTGACTCCTGTGGTACAGCAATGTTCTCCAGGGCAGAAGCTATCTTTTCATGAGAGGCCAGTAGTATTGTATTTTGTGTTGTCATATGTTTAAAATGCTATATGAGACCAATAACTATTTTCAATATTTTTTAATGTGTTTGAGATACCAACATTGTCAAACTTTGAAAGATGAGTGTCAATTCTACTTTGGACTGATGTATTGGAACACAATAATTTTGATTTCTGTTTATTTTTCACAAAATTCAGCATGTCCTCATGAATGTCCACATATGATGCATCTATACCATTCAAGAATGATCACAACCCTTCAACATACCATGAAGTGTACATAAACCTTCTCTCACAATATCTAGAGTTTTTTTCCAGTGTATTGTGAATGTGCCTATAAAGACATGTACATCCACATGTACTGTTGATTGCTGCATGCATCTGGTTGAAGCAGAAGATACATCTGTTGAGGTCTGTGCTTGACCATCTGTCTGAGTTTGATACATTGATGATTCCTCTTCTAAATCTTGCAGCAGCACACAGATTTTCATCATCAAGAGATGGTAATGAAATATCAAAATTGTGACTTCTTTCAACATTAAGTGAAAAGTTATCTTGTGAAGTCTCATAATCTGCACATGTTCATAGGGACAAAAATTAAATATGTGATTAGGATTATACATCTATGTATGATAGTTTTGTATAAGGAAAATAAAACATGTATCTTAATTTCATACAAGTGTAATGATCAACGAATACTATTATTGCTAGAAAATCTCATATTAATGAAAGTCTAGTGACTCTGATAGTATGCATTAATGGGTCCGTATACTGCTCACCGAGGAGATAATTAAGACTCATTGATGTTTGACACATGCTCAAATTACTGAGATAAAGTGAAAGTATGGGCTGACAAATTACTAATATTGTGAAAGTGCTCCTGCCTGCTGTACAGTGCAATGCACATGCTAATTTAGACAAACAAAATACAAAGTAGTTTTCACACAATACTGCCACTTTTGAATGCCCATCAATTTGAGATATCTAATCTGGTAATAATTTTCCAGTACCTATTGTTTCCCACCTATTTCCATGAGTAATTAATTGACTGGAAACACCCATGCACCAGGCATGTACAAACCCCTTGAAGGAAATTGATGACTAGCAGACGTAAACACTGCTTTGTGTAACTGCAATGCACATATGTGGCACCCACATATTAAATAGGATATGATAGTGTGAAGCATATAGATGTTACCTTTGAATGCCCACTCTTGTTTCTGACAAAGCACAATTATTTTATAAGCAAACTTTATTTATAGGTGTTATTCTCACCAAAACAGTTTTAAGTAAACAATGTGGATGGTGTGAATATTACCCTGAAAATTCGTGGTTGAATACACATGCTTTGCACAAAGTGTAGATTATTTGTTTTATGTTAACATAAAATATTATTTATATTGTAATTTTTGTTGCACTAGTGAAGACAGTTGCTTCCTTCTAATTGTGTTAAGTAAGACAAACAAGTTCAAACAGTATAAGTTTGATTTGGGAGAATTGGCAGAGTACAGCACAACTATGATCTTTTGACAGAAATATATGTTCGAATACCTTAGTACTTCTTACATCACTTGTGTGACAAGATAAAGATTTGCAGAGCGATTAATTTGCTGTTTGTGAACTGAGAAGAGGCATTAAATTCATTTCCTGCTCCCCCTGGAATTAAATTGAAGATGTGGACTCTAGACACATTTTGTATTACAATCAAAAACAACTAGAGAGTACCATAATCAATAAATAACAAACTAGGTGAAAACGCGGGGAGTCGCCAGCAAGCTAACGCTGACGTGAAGAGTTCCCCCACCACGGACTCATGGAGTTTTTCTGTAGGATCTATGCAGTCCTAAAGAGAATGCTCGTCTTTCACTAAAATCTAAGAAAAGACTGGAATACTAACAAAATTCCATAATCCTCACAGAACAGAGGTAACACATCTGAAGTTTTTTCCAGCACAACGAACAAAAGTTGGTAAAAACATATTGCCTTGAACATCCATCCAACGTGAGTAGGCACTTTAGGGGGTGTACTGCCGCGCTGGGTGAGTAATTTTTATCACTGGTCCTGAGGAATGCTGGGTCGAATAAGACCATCTAGCTGAAACATGTCGACCGTTTTTTAGGACAGGGGGTTCAAATTTACTTAACTCTTCACTGTCCGCACAAGCACATTGATTTTAACCAGAGTTCGAGTCACCCCTCTAGTAAAATTGTTGGTTGAGGGAGTGATCTACACTCTTTTTAATTTGCACTTCTGTTTTTCGTACCTCTCACATACGAAATAATGGGAACCCGATGAAGACAAACGGCTACCTACCGAGTGTGGGTGCCTGAGGGGCCCATTTTTTCCTTTTGGTATACTCGTTCTTCCTTCTCTCTATATATATTCATTACGCTTATTAATACAGTTTCAGAACCACGCATGGGGCACTGATGTTGGCTGGTGAAAGGTCTTTTCAACATCTCTCCCAGTGAGTTTGTTATTTATTGATTATGGTACTCTCTAGTTGTTTTTGATTGTTTATCCCAAGGGGTGTGAGAGTATTTCACTTTTCCCTTACTCTCTCGTTGTTTATACACATTTTGTATTACAACATGTCTGCTTACTATTACAAATCAAGGTGCCAGTCGAATTTTCAGGGATGTAGATTGACAAATATGAAATTGACATGGAGTGAAAACTGATGATGGGTTCTGCCTGACTCCCTGTGAGATTCAAAGTGACTCCTCCGCTGTCATGGGTACCTTAGCACTGTGAATATGTGGGTGAGTGATACTTAAATGGAGTTGATACTGAGATGTAATGGTCTATATGGACAATCCGTATAGTAGCGTCATATTTAAAACCCTTTAGCACAGAATATGTATTACAAGAGTGATGCTAACGTACGCAAAACTTTTTTATTTGGTATTACTTTCCAACACAAAACTTCTCTCGCGCTAGAAAATTGTGAAAGCTTACAGAATCTAGTGCAAATTACTGCTTTGTATTACTTTGCATCAGAGGGTCTTTACATGGCTGGTGCGTGTACATTGCCTTGTTTTTTGACAAAACAACATATCTACTAACAAGAGTAAACAGTATTTTCATCAAACATGTAGGCAACTTTGAAGCAGCCGTTAACAGCTTCCATACTTTCATTTACCCGTTATTCACTAAATTTGCATGTGTGATGCACTGTACCTCACACATCCAAAGTAGGACAATTCTTATAGTTTCTCTGGGTTTTGTAGTTTGTAGTGCAAGAGTACCCTTCTATGATATTCTAATAATATTCTAGTCTCACGGAGATACCCTTGAGCTATGGTGCAAATGTGTGTAGGTGGCACTCAGCTGCCTGATTGTGCACTGATGCCATGGAGAGGGGAGGAGAGTGTCATATCTGTGTACTTATGGCCCTTTTCTCCACTCTCCCTGTCATGCAGAGCAGCACTTGGGTGCTGTGCTGCATTGTTTGAAAGGGTTGTTAATGTGGTCTGTAAAACTTGAATGACAATGAAAAGCATACCTTCACTTGGCGCATGAGTTTAAATCTGTATTTCAATGCCACAGCATGTATGCCATGGCTGTTATGCTGAACATCTGACTCTGTCCATTTAAAGCATGATAACCAGGAGTAAAGTGGCTCTGCTCACCTTTTAAACATTATGACCTTGAATTGCACATGATTTGCTTGATGAACTTAGCACAAACACTCTACAATGTTGTGCAATGTGTTACCTAGACATGTTTGTAATTTATCAACTGTGAACACCAGCACAAAATGTGATACACACTTCAGAGACACAGCAAGGCCACCCAAAGCTATACCATGGTGGCCTCCAACTACTTCTATTATTGCTTATTACAATGATCTATCTATATAGATATCTATATGGGATGGGATGGATCTCATCCTTCCTGTCCAACCGGACCCAGGCAGTGTTTACCCCTCCATTCACTCCAGAAAGTCGTCCGCTTCGGTGGGGAGTCCCTCAGGGCTCCTCGCTGAGTCCTCTTTTATTTAATGTTTATTTTTCCCCACTTTTCGATATCATCGCCCAAACTGGTATAAAGGTCACCTCCTACGCTGATGATATCCAGCTTTTGTTTTCATTTAATAACATTTCCTCCTCAACATTTGACCCTTTAAAAAACTGCCTCCGTTCAATTGCCCACTGGATGTACAATAATTTCCTAAGGCTGAATGCTGGGAAAACGGAGGTTCTCTTTTTTCGCCAGCCATCTCCTCTGGATCCCAACATCTGGTGGCCTATCGATTTAAGTGCCCCCCCTCTCCCAAAAGACTCTGTGAAGAATCTAGGAGTGAGATGGGACTCCAACCGTACATTTCAACATCAAGTGCATACAGTCTCCGCTGCATGTCTTGCTAAGATCAGAATGATAAAAAAAAGTTCATTCATTTTCTGTCTAGTAACACCAGGAAGATCGTAGTCCAGGCGTTAATTACCTCGCACCTGGACTACGCTAATGGCCTTTATTCTGGTCTGTCTGTAGGGCTTAGTCACCACCTCCAGACAGTACAGAATGCGGCGGTGCGATTGGTTGCCGGTCTCCCCCTACGTGAGCACATTACCCCCCACCGCCGTGAACTTCACTGGTTCCCATTGCATAAAAGGGCTGAATTTAAAGCTTTGGTACTAGCTCACCGGGCCATGCAAGGCAAAGGCTCCGCCTACCTGTCCTCTTGCTTAATCCCCTATAATAACTTCAGGACTCTACGCTCCTCGTCTAAAAACCTTCTTACTGTTCCCAGATTCAGGAAAATTCGTTCCGGTGGAAAAACTTTCCCAGTGTTGACTGCGGCTCTCTGGAATAAACTTCCCAACGCCATCCGGTTGATCAAAGAGGAACAACCTTTCCGGAGAGCACTTAAAACTCACCTGTTCTGCTGATCGTTTCTCGCCTCAAATAACCATCTTAGGCTGCATGTAGTTACACAGGAGCGCCTGGACACCCCGTTGGGGTAGCTGTGCGCGATACCAAAACACACTAAATAAATAAATAAATAAATATATATCTATAGCTATGTATATATATATATATATATATATATATACATATATATATATATATATATATATATATATATATTTAACACACACGGAGATGGCGTGCTCGAGCCTCTTGAACGGCGGGCTCACGACGGGGTTCGCCAGCCCCTATAATTCCACACACTCCAGGTTCGTGTTCCTTTTAAGAAAAACCAGAGTCGGAGCCCAATTGTAGAACGGTGTTGTCAGAGTTTATTTGACAGACAGAAACACCCAACGCGTTTCGAGATCAGCCGATCTCTTGCTCACGGGTGGAGTTTATCGGTACCATCGTTCTTTTTAAAGGAACATTCAGCACTATTTTTTTAGTCACACGTGATCATAGACATAGTGGAAACATTTTGTGTAAACAAACTGGGCCACAAAAATGAAAAGTTTCATGTGAACAACAAATTAATTACCCATTGTGGAACGGTACATCAACAATTAAAGACACTTAGTATGGCAGATAATTGAAGCAGCGTAAATAATAAAGCACTGGCCAACCAGAATTTATAAATAGCCATGTGGCCATTAAATTATAAATATCCACCGGAAAGGTTCCCTCGGCAGAAATGGCTGTTTTATGTCACAACCACACATTAGACCCTGAAGAACCAGTCTATTAAACAACTGTACAGCCCCAGTGGGCATATGCTGCAAAGTTCAAAAACCGCCATTTGTAGTGATTAATCCATTCATGCCCAAGTGGGCAAAAATCACAGTGGTGTCCCCGTTCCTGCAAGGAAAGAAAAAAAAGGCCCATTGCTACATGTAACACGTATTTCCATACAGATCACTATTAAAACCAAGGTTAAAAATGTTATCAAACTTTAGTTACCCAAAAGGCAGCAGCTTACTCAAAACCCAGTTTCGAACTCAATTTTCAATTTTGGAGGTGAATTGCTAGTTCCTCCCCAAGTTATGCCCTATAGGTTGCATTGTGTTGTACATAATAACGTACTTAGATTCTAATTTCCTCAGCTCCAACCACCTGTTGCCACCCCTCACATTGCTGTCAACGCTGTCAAGAACACAGAATTTCATCAAGTTAGGGTTTCTGTTATGTTCCTCGGCAAAATGCCTGGCTACAGGATATTGCTGGTTTACATTCCTGATCGCTCTTTGGTGCTCCAAAATTCTGAGCTTAGCTTGCTTGGTGGTACACCCTATATAAAACCTGTGGCAAGGACATTCCAAAGCATAGATGACGTATTCCGTAGTGCAACTAAGGTGTTTGGTGATTCTATGTGGACACCGGTCTTTGGACAATTGTATAGTCTTACAATTGTTGCTGTACTTACAGGCCTTGCATCTACGGCAAGGATACAATCCTTGTATGGTGTCTATCCTTTGGTTTTCTTTCAGTAAAGTAGTGCTAAGCACATCCTTCAGTGATCTAGCTTTTTTGAAAGTCAAAGAAGGAACGTCATGTATTGCTTCCTGTATGTCCTTGTCCAGCTTGAGTGTATCCCAATACTTGGATAGGCTTTTACGTAATTTCCAAGATTGGCTGTTGTACGTGGTGATGAAACGTATTTTTTCATCATGTACACGTTGTTTTGGGATTAGAAGCTCATCCCTGTCCATATTGTTAACTCTGACTAGAGCTTGTTGAATTATTTTCTGACTGTAGCCCCTTTGTGAAAATCGCTCCACCATTACCTTGCTTTCACAGGAAAAACTCTCAGCAGAACTACAGTTCCTCTTAGCTCTGATCAATTCCCCCATCGGTATACTCCGTATTAGACTAGGAGGGTGACAGCTGCCCGCCTGGAGACGACTATTTCCTGCAGTACTCTTTCGAAATAAGGAACTAGTTAGCTTTCCCTCGATGATTTCAAGGCTAATATCTAGGAATTCTAACCTGTCTTTGCTGGTAACACTGGTAAACTTAAGGTTCATAGAATTTTGGTTCAGGATTGACTCAAATTCCTGTAGTTGGTCAAGGGTGCCCCTCCAAGCACAGAAGATGTCGTCAATATATCGTCGCCAGAGGGTGACGTGGGTACTAAAGTGGGAGATCTTATTCACCACCAGCTCCTCCCACCAGCCCAGATAGAGACATGCCAGGCTGGGGGCAAAGCAAGTACCCATCGCCACCCCCCTGATTTGTTTAAACAAAAGTTTGTCGAAGATGAAGAAATTATTAGTCAGGCATTCTCACATCATGTCAAGGAGCATGTTTGTATGTGACAAATGAGAGATAGATCTCTCCCTCAGATAATGTTTGCATGCTTCCACCCCAAGTTCTTGTGGAATGCTTGTGTACAAGCTGGTGACATCAAAGCTCACCAGCCAGTACTCAGGGCTCCATGTCATGTCTTTTATAATTCTTAGGAAATCAGATGAGTCCCTCACATATGAGGGCAAACTAGTAACAAATGGCTGCAGGAAGTGGTCTATGTATCTAGAAGTATTTTCATACAAACTTCCTATCGATGAAACAATAGGTCTACCCGGTGGTGTCTGAAGGCTTTTATGCAGCTTGGGCAGTAGGTACAGTGCAGATAGTTTGGGATATTTTACATAGAGATAATTGTACTCATCGTCCTCTATCAAACCCCTTGCTTTCCAGTCTCTCAATGTGTCTCCATATACACATTTTGCCACATTGTACTCTTCCTTAGTTGCTCTAACATAGTTGTTAACATCAGACAGTTGCATCAGGCCTTCTTCTAGATACATATCAAGTGGCCAGATCACCACATTCCCACCTTTGTCACTGTTCCTAATGACCACATCTGCCCAACACTCCATCTCCTTTAAAGCCAGAAACTGTTGTTTGCTAAGATTCCAATTCACTTTGGGCTTCATTCTGTCCATCCTTCTCATCTCTTGTATCATGCCTTGTTCAAAGCTATCGATATAGCTATTATTGATTTGTGGTACAAAAGTAGATTTGGGTTTAAACCCACTCTTGCTGCTCATTTCGACTGAGAACTCAGTATCTACTAAGTTAAATACTGCGTCATCGCACACATTATCACAACCTGCTAGTATATGCACAGATTGTAGAAGTTCAGCATCATTTGCACTTAGCACACTGGGTTTATCAACCATTAAGTCTTTTCTCAGTCGAGGTTTGGTCGCAAACCATTTCTTTTACTTGAGTTTGCGTGTGAAGCAAAACAAATCAATGCGGGCATTGGTAAAGTTAAATGTGGATGTAGGACAGAATGAAAGCCCCTTAGATAAAACCTCAAGTTGTGTAGGAGTTAAAGTACGTTTAGAAAGGTTTACCACAGTCATGGGATTCGCTTCTTCGCCGCTTCGCCGCTTTGCCACGTACAACAGCCAATCTTGGAAATTACGTAAAAGCCTACCCAAGTATTGGGATACACTCAAGCTGGACAAGGACATACAGGAAGCAATACATGACGTTCCTTCTTTGACTTTCAAAAAAACTAGATCACTGAAGGATGTGCTTAGCACTACTTTACTGAAAGAAAACCAAAGGATAGACACCATACAAGGATTTTATCCTTGCCGTAGATGCAAGGCCTGTAAGTACAGCAACAATTGTAAGACTATACAATTGTCCAAAGACCGGTGTCCACATAGAATCACCAAACACCTTAGTTGCACTACGGAATACGTCATCTATGCTTTGGAATGTCCTTGCCACAGGTTTTATATAGGGTGTACCACCAAGCAAGCTAAGCTCAGAATTTTGGAGCACCAAAGAGCGATCAGGAATGTAAACCAGCAATATCCTGTAGCCAGGCATTTTGCCGAGGAACATAACAGAAACCCTAACTTGATGAAATTCTGTGTTCTTGACAGCGTTGACAGCAATGTGAGGGGTGGCAACAGGTGGTTGGAGCTGAGGAAATTAGAATCTAAGTACATTATTATGTACAACACAATGCAACCTATAGGGCATAACTTGGGGGAGGAACTAGCAATTCACCTCCAAAATTGAAAATTGAGTTCGAAACTGGGTTTTGAGTAAGCTGCTGCCTTTTGGGTAACTAAAGTTTGATAACATTTTTAACCTTGGTTTTAATAGTGATCTGTATGGAAATACGTGTTACATGTAGCAATGGGCCTTTTTTTTTCTTTCCTTGCAGGAACGGGGACACCACTGTGAATTTTGCCCACTTGGGCATGAATGGATTAATCACTACAAATGGCGGTTTTTGAACTTTGCAGTATATGCCCACTGGGGCTGTACAGTTGTTTAATAGACTGGTTCTTCAGGGTCTAATGTGTGGTTGTGACATAAAACAGCCATTTCTGCCGAGGGAACCTTTCCGGTGGATATTTATAATTTAATGGCCGCATGGCTATTTATGAATTCTGGTTGGCCAGTGCTTTATTATTTACGCTGCTTCAATTATCTGCCATACTAAGTGTCTTTAATTGTTGATGTACCGTTCCACAATGGGTAATTAATTTGTTGTTCACATGAAACTTTTCATTTTTGTGGCCCAGTTTGTTTACACAAAATGTTTCCACTATGTCTATGATCACGTGTGACTAAAAAAATAGTGCTGAATGTTCCTTTAAAAAGAACGATGGTACCGATAAGCTCCACCCGTGAGCAAGAGATCGGCTGATCTCGAAACGCGTTGGGTGTTTCTGTCTGTCAAATAAACTCTGACAACACCGTTCTACAATTGGGCTCCGACTCTGGTTTTTCTTAAAAGGAACACGAACCTGGAGTGTGTGGAAATATATATATATATATATATATATATATGATTTTGGAACCTTAATCATACTGTTACATATTTTACATTCTTGAACACAACACATATAGTATGCAAATATACAACTACTATGATCAGTACACATTTATAAAATAAACGCAAGAACCATGACCTTTTTTGCATCCATACAACTATGAATGATAAAATACTTTACTGTGATCTGCATTTTCTCAAGTTCAGCAGTGTCTGGACCTTCTCTCCTACAAGACAACTCACATCCTATTACAGGTGCAACTTGTTCCTCCATTGGTGTGAGCTCAATGTTGCTCCCAGGTCCACCTCCAGTTGTCCGGGCAACATAGCGATTATGTGCTAACTTCTCTTTAGTACAACGTTTGTTGTCATGTCAACACTTTTTGCACTCCTTAACCATCCTGAAGGTAGGTGCTACTGCATTTATTTTGGCTACTGTAGAGTTCCATAATGTTTTTTCTTTTATTGAGGTAGTTTTGAATCAACTTATGTTCATATTTGGTTAGCTCATCTATTATTATTTCTACCTCCTCTAGTGTAAATGTATTCACTTCAACACATTATTGATACTCCCCCCCTCTCCACATAATTGCCAAGACTTTCATTTCAGAAATTGGGATTGACTGGGATGCATACTCTATACAAGGTGCCTGAATATCAATTAGCTTTTAAAGGATACAATTGTTGCAAGAGCTGTAGCAGTTTTTGAAAAGAATTGGTGAATACCTCTGCTCTGTAATGCTTCGATATGAGCCTGCTTTGTTTAGATTTTGCTTATGTGGGCTTTAGTCTAACAAAACTACCTTTGAATGAAAACATTATTTTTGAGCTGTAGCACTGACTCTAACTACTGTAAGGCAGTGATAGCAGTTGACACTCGAGAATACATATCCGAATCCCATAGCAGCTATTTTTTGTATGCATTTTCACACGTTTGTACAAAAAGCCCCCTTTGCTATAAATGCACGAGGCTAAAGCTGTCTATGGCAGACCGAAAAGGTGCAAATTTCATTATTCGCAAAGTTGAATACCGGTTTTCAAATGGTAGAAGTATTTTACTGCATCACTGCTAAATGACTTTAGTAGGGCCTATGAAGTCTCCATTGTATATCTTTAAAAATCGCAAAGAGGCAATTATACTAATTTAATGCGTGGAACCCTGCGAAGAATACTAAAGTTAGCAATGAAGATAAAGGCCTCTGGATGCAAAGAGGAGACTGAGCAATTACAAAACTTCAACATGGGTCTCAGGGCTTCAGATAAAACGAACAGCAATTGGTTTGTTAAAGTGGAAAAGGCAAGAAGTGCACGGGAGTCTTTATGGCCCAGACACAGCGTCTGTTTTCTGGTCTTTACAACGCCTCAGCATATATATACCTTTCATTATGACTTAAGAATGATTTTAAAGCGGCCTTTCATCTTAGCTTTTCTTTATGAATGTCCAACTTCTTACTTCAGGTCAGAGGAAAGGGCGAGGGTTATGGCAACTAGATTACAGGGAGAGAATCTTGTTAAAATTGCTCCCAGCCACATGCTTTTAACTGGTTTCCAGCTTCGGGGGCACGCACTGACCATCAAAGGTTCACGTTTAGATGTATACAGCGCTGGCGAGCAGGGAACACTTTTGTTCAGAGATAGCGAAACCCGTGCCTCCTTATACAGTGGTGGAGGCCACGCATGCAATTTTTGTCACTGCCAATTTTACTTTTGGATGACATGAAGCTAACTAAGGCGGCTACCTCCTGCTGCAAAACCAGCTGCAACCCATTCTCTTCCTGTCACTCTGCGCTCTGGTCTTCAGCACGAGGCCGCATGCACGGTCGCTCTCAGTTTGTAAATAGGTGTGGGCAGGGCTTTAAGTGGGCCGGGTCTCGCCGGTGCTGAGCACCGACAGTTTTTGAAAGGAGGCCTCGAAACGGGTCTCTAGCCAGCTCTGTTTTGTGCCCTGGCGCAGGCGGTTCGTTTTTCCCTGACTGCAGTGACAGCAGGCACATCCATATGCGCACGCTCACACTACTCACTTCTCAGTAGTGGAGGTTAGAGCATGACGTCATGTCAGGTCAGCCTTCTAGGGGTTGGAAAATCCTGTAAAGAGAGTCATTTTCTCTCTAGATTTCCCTTTTTGTTTTGAAACTCAGGAGCAGCAACATTGTTGTGGTGTCACCAGGGCTTTAAGGGGAAGCTTTTTCAATATTATATACAAGCAATAGTTGCTGCCTATTTATCTTAGGCAACTAACAACCTTAGACAATACAAACAGTACTGGCTTGTTGTAGGTATGATGTTACTTGTCTTGTTGTAGGTATGAAGTTACTTGTATCATATAGCTGGGTGCAATGACAGAAACAGCAAAATGCAAATCTGGCGGCACACTATGCTAAGAACAGATTTTCAGCTAACTTGTTTTTAAGCCAGGCCCATACTTACATTGGCCACGCCCCTTTGATAGACCCCCCAGTTTTTTCATCCCACTTAAAGCCCTGGGTGTGAGCATGTATGTGGAGCAGGGCACAAGTCCTTAAAAAAGAAGTGGAGGTACTAACCAAGTTAGGCAGTATGCAAGTAACATCATAGTGCGTGACAAAATGGCGCATCACAGAAAGTGCATCACAACCCATGACATCACAGGAAGTGACATAACAAGAAGTGACATCATACCTTAAAGCTTCACACATATGTTCAGAAGGTCTATCATGAGTATATTTGAGCGCATTACAATTTTTAACAAATCCGATTTTGCATCAAGGTTTTGGCAAACGAGTGAGGCAAACCAAGCCTTCAGGCAACCGCGCGCTTTATAAGTTTACAAATCAAATCAAATCAAAACCCGACGCAAAATCTGGGTCTCTACTTATACATTAAATTGGTAAAGCTGTGCCACAAAGAAATTGCCAACAATGAGAAATGAGGCAGTATATCTGTTCTGCTTAATTGGTTGCAAAGTCTGCATTTTAAAATTTCTTATGATATTAAAGAACCTGCTGCAGAAACCTTTGTGTGCCCACAAAGCACAGCAAATAATGATAATGGTAAGATAACTCTGGAGGTTGATGTATTTATTGGAGAGATCTGTGTTTTGTCTAGTTCCAGTTTTGAATCAAAGTAGCATAGTGGCTTAATATGTCTCCTGAAAAGCACATCATGTAGCACGCAGACGACTTTGTATTTTATGTAAATGGTTAAGTGGGTTGGTGTTTTTAACACAGAGATCCTTTTGTTGTTTGCAGTTCAAAAATTGTACTCCTTCTAATATTGCACAGCTATTAACCCCTTGGGCGCGGCCGCGATTCTGCGCCTGTGCAGCTGTTTTAATGAGTGGGCGGGTTCATGACGGCCCCCAGCGGTCATCAGCACACGCCCACCGTGATGCATGACGGACGGGGGCAGCCATCACCATGGAAGGGGTTAAGGACATGTGATTCCTAAACCTTGTAAGTCTCACTATCTTATGTAACAAATCCGGTACATTGATTTACACACTTATAATTTATTATGACTGTATATTTTGTACATGTGATTTAAAGCGCATTGGGAAGAGTAGCACTATATCATTAAAAAATAAATAAAACAAAATAGTGGCACTTCAATTGTTATTTGTGTAAATACCTGGACAGACCAACACATCTGACATTCTTACAGAGCATGCATATCTCCTATATACAGGGACTAAAAAAAAGTCAAAGGCATGCCTCTCTTAAGTGCTTGTGAAGTAATAACAAGTTGGGTGTCTTTGTTTCCCCTCCATTGCTTTTGCATCTAGGTGTGAGGCTCCAGGTGTCTCCCAGCCAGAGTACTCCAACAAAAGTTGACCTGATTGATGACTATGAGTTGGGTACAGGTGGAATTTAAAATAACCAAGCGTCCTTGCTGCTTGCACGTTACTATTCGGAATGAAAGCAGGCAACGTGCAGGCTTTTTCTGAACATGTCCCGATGTCTAAAAATGATACTGGGATGAGTTCAGCATATTTCTGTGGAGCCCATCTTCTGCTTGGCAGGCTAGATGGCATCTACCCACATGTACTCTTATCTTCTGCCCTGATGTGGATCATACCTAGCTACAAAGAAGTGGAGGAGCATGGAACAAGGGTGAGCAGGGGCAAGATATGCAGAGGTAGGACACAAAGGCAGCACCTACAAGGATCCAATAGTCACAGGTTTACTCGTGGATGAAGTGTTACTTGAAGTGGGGCGAGGTTCTATTTCTTTCTGAAGACCAGGAATTTGAAATGTTAACTTCACCTTGATAGAAACACACAACGTAGAACATTTTATATGTACTTGCTTAGGGCTGGACTTGGACCCAAAACCGGCCCTGGCAAACAGCATCTGGGTTGGCCGTATCTGTTACCAGGGGCTGGCTTTGCAGCATAGCTGCAATATTGCCCCCCCCCTGTAGCATAACCAGCCGAAACTAGCCCTAGCAAACAGCTCGGCTGCAACCCCCCTCCCCCAATTCACTTGGGCCCTCATTATAACAAAGTTGCACATTTATGAGTAACATATTTGTGCTCCGTGATTACATTGCTCCAATCCATGCTAGATCAGAACTGCCACAGAGGAAGGCCATCCCCTTACACATGTGTCCCTGGCAGTGCCCCAAACTTTCTAAGTGGAAGCATTAGTAAAATGTAATTTTCTGATACACAAAATGTACTTTCTTCCACGTTGTTTCTGTGCATGGAGAAGAGGATTTCTTTATGTGGTCTGTAAACTTTTATTGTTTAGGTGTAAAATGCAGGTAGTGCTTGCGGCTGGTTGCCCACTGATATGCCTGTCAATCATTAACAATCATTTAATATGCATCAATATGTATGCAAATTCATTAGGTTTGAGCACAGATTCCACTCAAAAGAACTAACGATTGCAATCGCTGTTTTCTGGTTGAGTGACACGGGTGAAAGTCACAAGTTCAGGAAGACCGCAAAAGAGCACGGGCCAAATAGTGTGACCAGGTTAGATCCACTGTAAAAGTTGCCTCAACTAGGTTTTCTCATATTTAGTGATGTAATCTGGGTTGGTGAATAAAGAAGACCTACAGTGGTGTGCGAAACATTTTTTGACATATGCTAACCAGGAAATACTCTACCACAGATCACAGCTTAAACAGTCTGTAATCACTTGCTGATTAAATGTTGCCTGGGGATATTGGCAACCGTTACATCATGGGGAGAAACATCCTTTACCCAGAAGTCAGAACAGTGACCTGACTTTACAATGCAGTCACTACCTCGACTGTGACATGACCACGTGTTGCTTTACCCCGCAAGTTGTTACAATGACTTGCTTTACGGGGTGCATTGTTGGACTGGTGTTGGATTTTAAGTTGAACATCTTCCCTAATGTTGCGCAGACTGGAGTTGGAATAGTAATTTATACTATTCCAAAGTCCATCGCTCTCCTAAGTCAAGTCATCAAAACTACTTCTGTGGTAAAGTAATTTGTGGTAATGTCGCAGTTGGGGTAGTGGCTGCATTATAAAGGAATGTGGGGTTCCGTTACACAACCCATCACTGGTGCCAGTTTGATGCGGTCCTCCACATAAGTAAGTCCCAGTTCCTCATGGCATACACAATCAGGACAATAGGGGAGTAAGGATAAGAATCTTTGACAAAAATGATTCTCTTCGATCTGAATAGTGTTGACATTTGCATAACCCCAAACCCTAGAATAATACCAGGCATTGGGGAAACATTGACTTTGTTATCTTTCTAAAAATGCTGACCCAGGCTTACCTCCAATCATGGGAATCAAGTTAAAAGTGCCCCAATGAGCTGGGTGAATTTTGTCCGTCTGGCTATCACATTGGTATGCCTTGAGCTTAATGCAGCAAAATAAACCCCTAAGTCAGGGAAGGTAGACCCGCAGTCACCTTATTTGAGTTGATAGGTGCAGAGCTCTTTCAATGTTACCTAGTTCCACTGGGCATTATATGGGATTTGGACTAATAAATCCTCATGTCAAACCCTTCATAAATTTAGCAATATTCTGTAGCAAATGTGAGAGACTCGTAGGTGTGTGTGAAATGAGTACAGCATTGTAGAGAAGCGTGGGAACTTTCGAATTACCAATCTGCAGAACATCCTGCCTGCAGTCAGTAAGATGGTTAGAAGATGGTTTAGGTATAATATGAATAAAATGGATGTCAGGCTACAACCCTGACTGACTACTCTGCCTATATTTAAAAAGAGAAAGGAGGCCAAAAAATTGCTAGATTTGTATCCCTTCTCTCCTCAATTAGCAGGGGCCAAAGTGCAGACCTGTTGACTAGGTCAAAAGCTCTAGAAAGATCCATGAAGACCAGGTACAATGAGCTGTTTCTAGCACCTACATATTTACCTAGCAATAGTTCCAAGGTCCTCCCTGAAGGCAAAAACATAAAATATTTTGATTATTAGGCCAAGTAGAGATCCGATTAAAAATCACCCTTCCCAAGATTTCAGCAGTGGAATTTATCAATGAGATCGGGCAATTGTATGGGAGGTCTAAACGATCCCCATTTTTAAATATCAGTACGATAAGGGAAGATGACCACAATCGAGGTAAGGATGTGTAATTCAAGTGGTTGAAAATATTGGTTAGCAAAGGAGCCCATATGTCCAAATTACATTTAAGTAAGTTGTTCAGAGCTCCATGGGGTCCCTGAGTTTTATTTCAGGGGCAGTCATGAAAACAGTCATCACCTCTTCCAGGCCAAGCTGTAAGTGGGCCCCCAAAATCACCAGGTGGTTTCTCATTTTTGGTCACTACGATTGACATTAGAGAAGTGACTAGCCCAGTTTGCTGTAGCAATATGCAAACTTAATGGTGCCTTAGAACTTGTGCCATCTCTTAATCAATTTATCGTATTGCAAAAAATATTGTCCTGCTTTCAGAATGTTCAGATCGATGTACCTGCAACTCTTGGATTTTTTCCCAGTGCGAGTCTTGGGTTACAGGTAGCAAGGAAACAGGAAACAAGCTGAGTCAAACCATTTGGCCTTTGAGCACTTGCTCAATGCAAGGGTTTCTTGGCAGTTTATTTACTGACCCAAAAATATGAACAAAAACTTGATTTTTGCCTCACTATCTCTCTGAGCTGTGAGCCCATCAAGGAAAGCACAGTGAATTCCTTTTATTATTTCTTCTAAAAAGGAAGCAGGGTTTGGTAGTTTTCAAACCAGGCACAAGTTACAATTCTTGCTACAAATTCGCAAGGGAGCACTTGCATCTGGGACACAATGACAAAACTGGAGATCAAGGGGCTCGGTGAATGGATTATGAGCTCCGATTCCCATTTTAACTGTCTCACAGTTCATAACACAATCAGTTCGAGATCAGGACAAAAAAATATGATCAATAACAAAGCTGTGTCCATGGCCTAAAAAGGTTGAGACAGAAGGTTTTAGTGGGTGATATAAATCTTGGGAATATATTAGCAGCCGCGGCCCGTGGAGGGAGTTCGGTGGGGCAGGGAGGCGGTGCGAGGGAGGGGCAGGGTGGAGGGTGGTAAACAACGGAATATGGATTATTGCAGGTAAGTAAACAATTTAATAAATAAAATGAATTTCGTAGCGCGCACTGCATTGCATTTTGCGATGCAGGGTGGCCTACGAAATTCCGATGATGGAATTCAGCCAAGATCTGTGACGGGTTGAGTGTCTGAAAAGTTTCGGCGCTCCGTTCATCATCTCCTTGTGTTTGCTTTCCTTGGAGTTATAGCTTCTAATGTGGCTTGAGATGGCACATTTAATGGTGCATGCCGGGCACTGTGGATTATACTTGTCGGGCCAGGTGGATCAGATGGGAATGTGACAAGCGGTGGGTGACATTGTAATACCAGTAGTGCATTCCTGCAGCTTTTCTATTTGCTTCTTTTCTAAGAGGGTTGAGTAAGCTCACCTTATCTTTGAAGCTGAGTTTGACTCCTCAAGCTTTTTAGGCAGATTTCTATATGCGAAAGTATTAATTTAAGGGGGCAATAAGCTCACTAATTAAGGTAGCTAGCCTATTGCACAGCTGATTAATAAACCCATTTTCATTTAAACTCGCAAATGGTTCCTGTTCTATTGTGTTAAGGCCCATTTCACATGTGGTAATTAATTTTGGTCGCTTTCACTTTCTTTTCACTACAGGCTCGACCTGTAGTGGGCTGCAATTTCTGGTGGGCACACTGGAAGTGGGGGTGCTTAGGCTAACCACCCCCATCATACCAGGTGCTACCAAGTGTATGTTGCATGCCAAGTGCAGGAGGCCTAGTTGTGTAAGCCCCTCGTTTGAAAGCCTCCTCTCAGCTAGTTCTATTTATTTATTTAAAACCCCCAACAGCTCTTATATTGAACTTCTCAAATGAGTGGCCATTCATGGAGATTTTCGATGAAGAGGCTTGGATTACTGATTATTTTACGCCTACCATTTTGAGCGTAGTTCATGAGACTATCAACAGAAGTTCTGGGTGAAGGGGCAGGGCGGGCACAGATGGGCCCGCTCATGGCCTGGTCTTTATCCTTGCACAGCCCGAGCACGTCACACACAGCAAGAGTGCCTAGTGGATTTTTTTTGGACTCTCGTGCTTGTCGGAGTCCAGCTTATCTGTGGGCTATGGAGTCCCTCTGGCCCAGCACAACACTCCTTAATCCTGTCAGTGGATCTCTGGGTTTGTTTGTTTTTTCTTGGATTTATATAAAGCGCGTATTTGACCAGAATGTACCAGGTATCAGAGCGCTTTACATGAGCACCAGTTGCATTACACAAGGACACACTAATTTTTTGTTAGGCATGGGGAGATTAAGTGATTTGCCCAGAATCACAGGATGCTGAGCGTCATTTCCGAGACTTGAACCCGGTTCCCCAGATTCGTGATAGGCCTACCTAGCCATTAGACCACATCCTCTCTCTTTTTGGGGAGTTTCTGTTTTGTCCAAGCCTCGGCCCCCTCAGGCCTGTCAAAGCTGCTTCTCTCGCCTCAACAATGACCACCAAGCCTGGACATTGGGAGCCTCCATGAAGACACCAAGTGCATCAATACCGGTGCAGCACCTCCTTTGTGTGTGTCTGGGGGTGTCTAGTAGCCTGAGGCCACCTGTCCAAGACTGAGAGGAAGCATCTGCTCATGCTTACAGGAGCTCCTGCTGCTAGCTGCTCGGGTCCTATGTCACCGTCTAGGGAGGAGGCTGTCATACATGGTAGGCCCCCGCCTCCTTCGCAGTGGTGGGGGAGGGGGCAGGCAGGGGTCTTCCGTGGGGGCAGGGCTAAGGTCAAATAGATGGCACTCTGCTGGGGGTGTTCCATCAAGTCGTAGCAATGCAAAACCCACCACTTCTCTAAATATATGGGAAAACTCCCACCTGTGAAATGACTGCATACACAGGATTACCTTCACTATGTTGTAATGTCAGGCGCACGGCCTTTCCTGCCGGAAGTAAGCCTACTGGTGTCAGATTGACTATATCGACAGATTTTACGTTAAAGCCCGCCTCAAAATCAGACCTTTACACTCCAAGTCTTTCTGTGCCTATCAGTGTTAGAATTTAATTGACATTGCACTGTCAGACTCTAACTCCAGAGAGAAGTACTTATATCTTCACCGACTTTGTAACTGGCCAGCACATGTCCATTCAAATACTGAAACATAACACGCAGAGATGACCAAAATCTACACTGAGACTGTCAGACAATCATTAAATATTGTTTGCAGAAAGTTACCCACTGGCTCCACCACAGCCGTATTTCTGAGCAAAACGTTTACAAAAAGAAGAGTTTTTTTCTGGAGAAATATGCATAGTCAACGGCAAGGTCACATTACTTTTAACTTTAAAAGGTAAGCGTGTCAGAGGTCACATGCCTTCCCAGTGAAAATTCACAAAATTACACCCCTTTGGCGAAATTCCACAGTCAAGAAGCTGCAGTATGTCTGATGCGGGGTGATGGCCCAGTGGCGCTCAGAACAAAAGAGATGACACAGACCGAGGACAGACACATTTACATGACGTGTGTACGTGTAACACGCACGCACACCATCGGGCAACTTCGGGCTTTAAAAAGAACAAACGTCTATTGTTACCCAACAGTCAAGGGCACTCATTTTATTCACCTCCGACGGATGAAAGGCAGAGTGAACCCGCTGGAATTTGAACCTGTGAACCAGTATGTGGCCTGTTTGATCACCACAGATGACAGGCTGGAGCGTTGAATATCATGTTAATAGCAAGCAAGGCCAACGGATATTAAAGCAACCGTCGGATATTTATTAAACATGCGACCGTAGTACTCTGGCACATATAGTAACAATTCTGATAATACTCGTTTTTCCTAGCTAACAATTGGGAGATGAGCAGAGATGGAATCCACACCCTGGCGCAGTATTTAGAGCCTGTCGTATTTTATCTGCCATTGCATCGCGGTTTCAAACGGGGTTCACTGTATTAATTAGCATACCTTCTCGCGTGGCACTAATATATGTCTGCTGTGCATTTAGTGTTTTGTATCTGGCAGCAATGAATAATTTATACGCATGTATTGTATGCATGTTTGTCGTGGGTACTATATGTCAGACCAACCCTGACGCAATGCAATAATTCATTGTTCCCTGTAGAACTGCCTGTAAATGAAATGGCTTGCTTTCTAAGCAATAGATTCGGAAAGGTGTGCTGCAAATATACTGTTGGACCACTTTCCCCAAAATCTTGCTTATGGAATGACGCCCCCAAGACCTTTAATAAAAATAGCCGACAGTCACTCACTACTCTTGCTCGCTTAGCGCAATGTGGTACCCAGATGGTAACGGCTCTCACTGAAATATTTCTAAGCATTTCTAAAGATTTCTAAAGATATACAGGTTTACGGAAGCGCAGCCATGGCGCTTCCAGTGCCCCAGTCATGTGATATATTTTTATCAAATCAAAGGCCGTGTGCTATAATTTCCTGAGAAGCCTTCATTTATCGAATTAGTATTTTTAAACCTAAATGACTCTACTTTTTTTTTTATCAAAGGATGCAGGCAAATATGTGGCTGTAAGTTGTTGGTCTGAGTGAAAGTACAGCTTAGTGTGTGCAGAGAGAGAAAGTCTATTGACTTAAGGGCACATTGACAAAAAAGTACCCAGTTACAATTATTTTGCTTTCGTGTTTGGTCATGCATTCAACCTAGGCTAAATCCCTTGAACCTAGATGGAGACAATATTGATAGCACAAAAGATACATTTACTACAGAAATATATTCATAAATTGGTAAATGCTTCAATAATGGTACACAAGTTTATACATGCTCCCAAGACTAAGCACTGTTGGTCTCTCTTCTTTGACACATATCAAGAATCAGTCCCCTATGTACAGGTACCACTGGCTCAGCCAGAGTATGTTTCGACCTAACCTTTGGCTCTTACAGCTATAATCATGTTAGTTCCACATCACAAGTAATATTCGAACAAAAATCATTAAACAAATGATCAGAGACAGAAACATTTATAATGGAACAGAAAAAAATCACAACAAAACAACAAATATAAAAGTAAATCAAATGAATGAAGTGATATGATTATTTGGGATGTATGACATTACAACGCATGCTTTTACCACGCATGCCTTTACAACACTGTTTTTACAACGCATGCCTTTACAACGCATAGTGCTTTGGGGCGCTGGATAATGAATAGTTAAATTTACTATTCCAACTCCAGTCCCCGTGGATAGTAGGGAAGGTGTTGGATAGTAATTTAAACATATTCCCTATCCTAGAGCGCCCCCCAGCGCAATGCGTTGTAATGGTTTGCGTTGTAAAAGTTGCGTTGTAAAGGCACTGCGTGGTAAAAGTTGCGTTGTAAAGGATGTTTCCCGATCATTTGTATCAAACTGTTGTCCACTTATCACACTCTGTGTAAAAAACGGCACATTAAAATTGTAGATTCATTTATGCCAGATAGTGCGAAACTCGTCATAAAATTCGTTACAGGATAGGATGGTGTGAGATCGATCAAAACACCACCCAGATGTCTAGTGATGTAAGGTTTGAAAGGTGTTTTTAAAATGATATGCAATATCAGAGGCACAAGGCAATCAAGAATTATACTGGCAAGTTGGAAAAGTATTTAAAGAAGAATACCTAGGGGAGTTTCTGGATGCCAGAGAGCGTAGTAGTACTCTAATCAATAGTTAATAAGAGTGTTTGACTCCAAATCTGAAAGTAGTCAAAAAGGAGACATGGCAATGAGGAAGATAGTGATGTTAGCTCAAGATTAGAACATTGGATGGATGGTTTGGAATAGAGTCAGGCGAATAGCTAAAATGAATTGTATTACCATAATATATCCAACTATTGTGTTCCTTTTGTAAAGGGACTAAGTAATGTGAAAAGGTGACGGGTGCATTAGAAAATTAACTCAGGGTAGTATAGGTAATGTCAGGGCTTCTTAGAGAAATACAAAAGAGAAAGAAAAATAAAATGAAAAATTCCTGTCTGATTGGATCAAATTGTGGTAGTAAATATGGTAGAAAAGAGTCATTTCCAAATAATTTATATAATTTTAAATCCTGGTGAGAGAATAGACAGTGCCTTAAGGTAAGAGTGACAATATGTGCATGTAAACCGCGAGTAGTGGCACAGCCATGGAGGGACTCTAATAATTCCAAGCAGGTGCTTACATAGTCTCGCCATTATGGCAAAATCATATAAATCGGAGGATGGCTGCGAAGATCCCCGCCTCCGCCTAGCCTTAGGGGACTGTTGCTCCTCCACCCGGCAATGGAGCGCGCAAATTCCAGCACCTGGGCATTTGTGCTTCGGAGGTGAACGCCGCTGGAGCTTTGTGTGATTTTCTCTCTTGTCTTTTTCGCCAGGCTGTTTGACGGTTTCAGAGCACAGCTTGCTGCTCACAGCGGAGGGCACATTCAGCGGCGAGATAAGGATCTGAAGAGGCGGTCTGACGGCTAAAGCTGAATCAGGAGGCCAATGAACGTCGGTACAAGGCAGGCAAGGCGATGATGGGTGTTTGGTGCTCGTGACAAGTCTTGGCCTTGGACACCTGGAATCTAGTAACCTGGAATTTGGCAACAGGGCATTTTCAATGGAAATTAGAGGTGAGCCAGCAATCAACATTTAAAGTCAAGTTTGCTAGCTGAAAGGACTCGGGCAGCCTATATAATTGTCATATGTCAAGGGGGGCTTAGGGTAGCAGAAGCAGAAGTAAGCAGTAGAAACAGCAGCTTTCCCTCTTCAAGGTCCAGGCTCGTGGCAAGTAAAGCAAGATTTGTTCTCACTAATTGGACTTTGCGTACCTGGCATACAGGTTCTAGGAGTCAAGGAAGGATGGGGAAACATCTTAAACAGATAATTGCGATTGCTAAAGTCGACACTACAGCAGGGCTTAAAGCCAAAACGTGTTTATCTCAAGCAAAATCGGCGTCATCAGTGGCCAGAGCAGGAAATACTTCAACCCGGCCGGGCATGAACTCTAGCTTTGAGAGCTCTGAAGAAGAGCTGCCTGAGCCCCTTATAGGCGAGGAGGTTCCTACTGTACCGTAACAAATAGGTGGTTTCACTGTTGGGGAGAAGGAGCCATTTAGCGAGTCAGCAACTGCGATAAATAAAGGCGAGATAAAAAGTTCTAAAGACTTTCCATTATTTTTTTTAAAAGCATCGCAGCCAGTCTCAGCCAAGTCTATGGTAGATCTGCGGCAATCAAACTTGGAGCCAGGCGCCAGGAGGAGCACCAGAAGAAGCGTCTTCCAGCCCTTCGCAGACTTGCATTACATCTCCCCCGGCCTTGGCTTCTCCTGCAGTCACCCTAACTTGTCAAAAGACCGACCAGCCAGTGCACTCCCAGTTGAGTTCACCAACATCATCATCTCAGAGCCCGGCTCTGGACCGGCCTTCCTCCAAAGATATCTCAGAACAGCAGTTGGAGGCCTAGGCACAGCCTCAGGCATCGCCTCAGATGCCTAGTAAGGGTGATTTGGAACCGCCAAGCTAGCCGGCTAGCAATCATAAACAGGATGGAGAATCTCAACAGGACAAGTCCAAGTCTGAAACACTAACCAAAGGAGCCTATATGCAACAGATCGAAATAAAGACAATGTTGAATCTAATATTAGATGAGATAAGGGAAATGAAGAAATCTCAAGAGAATGAGATAGCTGCCTTGCACCAGCGACTAGGGAAAATTGAAGAAGCAGTGGCTGTTTTCCTGGAAAGAATGCAAGAAGCCGAATCCAGGATTGCCTTGTTAGAGGATCAAATGAACTCCATGCTCTGGAAAGTAAACGCGGCAGCGAAGGATAAAATAGTTTTCGAGAACAAACTTGAGGAACTGGAGAAACACTCTTGCTGATCGAATCTTTAGATTTTTGGGTACCCAAGGGAAGTGAGGGATCGAACACTCTTCAATAGGTTGAATCTTTTATCAAACAAAGGCTTTACCCAAATGCACTGGAGATGTAATGATAACAAGGGCACATCGTGTACCCTCTCATCCCTTACCCAATCCCAAGTTTCCACGTACTATTATGACAAACTTTTCAGACTACCACAATCAAGAAAGAATTCTGGTGAAGGCAATTCAGCAGAGACAGTTTTCTATCAATGAGGTGTCTAAATGCCGGATCTTTGTAGACTTGTCTGTGGTAGCTGCACGCAGACATAAAGAGTTTGTGAAACTTTTATATCTCTTTAAAGCCCAAGGTGCGCAGGCATCTATCGCTCAGCAATCTAAGCTCGGAGTTCTAGTGAGAGGGAAATTCCACATAGCTTAGAAGAAGTCCGGGATTTATTGGAAGGGATTTCTTCTTCAAAATGAATTTGCGGTTAATCTGATGTTTAGGGTCTCCATTGCTGAGTGGGTGGGGGCGCGCGTCACCCAGGGTGCAGGTCCAGGGCAGCCCACAGTGTAGAAGGGGGATGAGGTATGGTTAGCGCGGTTCAACACATTTCCTGGGGTGGGGTTTCACGGGATTCGGCATGGTAGGGATTGGACTTGCAACAAAAAGGGCAATAGCAAAAGGGACTTACATGAGGGGAATAGGGGTTTGAACCAAAATTAGCATTATAACCACTTGAAACACAATATGGCTAAAACGTGTTGTATTATGTCTGTAAATGCGAATGGTATGCTGAACAGACACAAATATGGAGAGCTTATGAGGTGGTTGACCACTTTTATGCCTCAAGTCCTCTTTCTTCAAGAAACCCAACTAAAAAAGAATTCACCAAAGCTTTTTATCCCTGGGGCCTTCTCTAAGGCTTTTTTTTGCCTCAGCTGGGGTGGCAATGAGAAGGGTAGCTATTTATTTTTGTAGAAGCATGGCCTGGAATTTGTTCAAGTCCAGAGAGATCCTCAGGGAAGATGTTTATGGGTTATGGTTAAGATGAACAGGAATATTTTGAATTTTATGAATTTTTATGGTCCAACTATGGATGATCCATCTGTATTGTCGACGTTACATAAACTTCTTAGAGGGGTCTCCGGTCAGATTATTCTGGGAGGGGATTTTAATTACATCCATGATCTGAGAGAGGACACCTCTAATGAAAACAAGAAACAACTGAAGCCAAAGACCTAAAAAGTCTTTGATGCCTTGAAACAAGATTTTCAGCTTATCGATTCATGGCGAAAAATCAATCAGGGAATTCGCGATTATACCTACTACTCTCATCAATTTCAGACAGCATCACATATAGATTTTATTTAAAAAACATGATCCCTGCACCTCGTAGAGACAGAAATTGGTGCCAATGCATTCTCGGACCACTCTTTTGTCAGGCTGGATTTAAAAATTGACGATGGGATGAGGACGAGATCCAGGTGGCAGATGGACCGCCTCCTTCTCCAGGATCTCCAATGGGTAGAAAGACTAAGAGAGTGGACACTTGATTATTTCAAAATAAATTAGGATATGGCAGAACCATTCTCAGTATGGGGTGGATTTAAGGCGGCTGTTCGGGGACAAATGATTGCCTCTTCAGCTGCACAGTCGAAAATTTGATGCAGGAAAATAGCTGAACTACAGCAATCTGTTGAAAGAGCTTCAAGTCAGAGAAACTCCCCTTTACGGGGTCAGCTGGAAAAGGCTAAGAAGGTGCTAAGGGATTTTTTTATGGTAGAAGAAATCAATAGCTCACGGACCTATCAACAATGTGTGTATGAGGAAAGCAAAATGGTGGGTAAATTACTAGCTGGCTCTACTAAGACGCGACAGGAAGTGGCGCTAATTACAGAGGTCATAGCTCCTAAGACCAGACTAACAGTGACAGATAGGGAGGCGATTGCCCGAGTTTTTGCGGAACACTATTAACAGCTTTACACTACTAAATATGTGGTTAGCTAGGAGGTGATACAAAACTATTTTGAGGGGTAGAACTCCCGACAGTGGCGGCTGGTGACATTTGAAAGTGGTAGGGAGTACAATTTTCGTTGGTGTGTACCACGGCGAGCGAGCATAGGCAGCAAGCCCTAACAACCTAAGAGCATTTGTGGCAAATCAATATTTACATAGAAAAACTGTGTCTGCAAAATCCGGTGACTGTCATAAACACATTGTGACCACCTCTCTCTCCCTTTGCCCCATTCTACCCCCACTCTCTCTCTCTCTCTCTCACACACACACACACTCTGGCACGCACGCACACACACGTCAGACTGTCGTGGCTCCAACAGTGCACATCACTGATCTAATGCAGCTCTCAGTAAGATTATAAAACAGGGTTCCTAGCATGGCTCTAGAAATGCTCCCCAAGTCCGAACTCTGGGATTCTGCTGCTTGTGTAAAGCTAGGAGTGGAACCAAGACCCCTCTAATGCTGCCCTGAGCAGCAACACAACAGTCCTGCTACCTAGCACTTCATCGCGCTATGCATAACATAAAATTATTTCCAGAGGTGTGTGAAACCTCCTCGGGAGTACAGAGTCAGCCTTTGACACACTTGTGTGGTGAGAGGACACGGCTCTGTGTGCAGCTGTCTGCGGGAAACTGGCTCGGCCTCTGGTGCCCATGTGTGAAAAGTCCACACGTTTCTGACCTCATACGGGAGTGCAAAAACACCTACATTTCCAATAAAATACGCCCTCGCAGTCACTAAATCAAAGGAAAATATACTAGACAGCAATGACAGGACGAATAAATATTATTTATTAAATATCCTATTTGGATGATTTATTTTCTTTGAAGGTAATCAAAACTCGATGGTTTCAGATCTAACTAATGCAGTCTGCTAAAGCTTTAGGTTAGCACAACGAAATAAGCATGAAGGTGAAATGCGCTGCAAAACCATCTTCAAATGACGGCAATTTATGTGTAGCTTAAATAAAAACGATAATAGAGCCGCAGCACAATGTATACAATTGCTGCCTACCAAGCAGGTGCTTTCTAGAGTTCAAGAGGAACATTGCCATGAGTGAACAATCCTGATCGGAGCATAGCATACTTATGTTACTCACTTGTCCATATATGTAAACTAATACAAACATAAAATGGGCATACATCACATTGATAAGACACATAACGGGACACAGATTCAGCCTATGATGCAGGTGTGGAGAGCCCTCCTGTGTAGAGTCACCCCCAGGCTGGAGGCTCAGCCCCTGGGTATGTATCTAAAGTCCACGCGCCTCTGTGCGCACCTTCCTCAGAGGAGCCTTTGCCGCATGTGTGAAGAGCCAATAAATATAATAAAATAAAACTTACCTTGGCTTCCGAAGTTCCCGCTTTTCTTAAGTCCCGACTCCCGAGACTGCAGACTCCCACGGTCCTGGATTTTGAATTCGTCTGAGGGGGGCTGCTCTCGTCAACAGGAAGGCTGCAGGCAGCCTCCCTCCCCTCCACCGCAGCCAGCGCTATGATTGGTTTGGCCGGCTGCCCGAACCACGTCATTTCTCTCTGTATGCTGCAGCAAGCAGCATACAGAGAACACAGGGAGAGTGGGAGGTGGCAGGGGGAGCGGCTTGCCCACTGTTGGTAATACTGTCTGTTTGGGCAGCCTCTGAGGCTGCCCAAACAGACAGTATTAACAACAGTGGTATATCTTGTTGAACCTGGTCCACAAGGGTGTTAGATAACGTCGGGAGTCAGTGGCGGCTCGTCCATGGGGGCGTTTGGGCGCCGCCCCACTGCTTTCTCGCCGTGCGAGAAGGCAGAAACAAATGGTAGTTATCACGGTAATAACTACCATTTGTTTCTGCCTTCTCGCACGGCGAGAAAGCAGTGGGGCGGCGCCCAAACGCCCCCATGGACGAGCCGCCACTGACTCCCGACGTTATCTAACACCCTTGTGGACCAGGTTCAACAAGATATATCAAGAGCAGAGATCTTGGCAGTCCTAAATTTAATTGCTGGAACAAAAGCTTGCGGAGACGATGGGCTGACCATAGAATTTTATAAAGTATTCGCTAAGGAGCTGATTCCCTTCTTGACTAAGCTTTTTACTTATGTAAAAGTTGGAGGTGCTGTTCCCTTAGACTTCAAAATGCCATTGTTGTCAGTTATGTGAAGAAGTGAAAGAACCCTAAGGATGTTAATTCTTACAGACCAATCAGTCTTCTTAATGTTGATCATAAGATTTTAAAGAAAACGTGGGTGCAGTGCTTCATCCCATTAGCCCAGGAAGTGATCCACAGAGACCAGTCGGGGTTTGTCGCCGGGAGGTCGATGTCATCTAATAGAGGGTTCTTGATACAGGCTCTCAACTTCTTTAGTATTTAACAAGACTCCAGCATGCATTATGATGGTGGATCCCGAAAAGGCGCTCAACCTGGTCAACTGGGAAGCCCTTTTCTATGGTCTCAGTAGGTTTGGTGTTCACTCCGAGGTCATAATAATGCCTAGGTATATCTATCAGGGGCCCAGGCCCAGTTGGTGATAAACGCAAAGCAATTAGGGTTAGTAAATATAAATTGCGGGTCCAGCCAAGGAGGCCTACTTTCCCCCTTATTATTTACTTTTTAAATCAAACCCCTGGCTTTTGAAATTCATGGTAATATAGCAATTAATGCCCCGATCCCGGGCATGTCTAAATTAAAGTTGTTTGCAGACAACATTATTTTATATCCTAGTCCAGAGAGTCAGAATATGAACCAGGACTGAATTGAATCAGTGAATTCGAATTAATCGGGGGATATAAAATCAATCAAAATAAAACTGAGATTTTACCTTTGAACATCAACACAGATTTACTCCTGGCAAATCTTAAACAACAGGCCCTAAAGTCAGATGCTATACGGTATCTGGGGATTTATGTCTCAAATCAATATGGGCAGTTATATAAATTGAATTATGAGGCAACGTGGGGCAAAATTAAGAAATTGTTGGAAAACTGGTCGCGTTTGCCGCTAACCTTGATAGGTCGGGTAGCCATTATCAAGATGTCCATACTCCCTCTTCCAATTTTCTTGTTTATTAATATCCCTATAAAAATCAATATTAGCTACTTCAAAGAGCTTGAATCTATGTTCATAGCATTTGTATGGAGTAAGAAAGCTCCCAGTGTTAAACTTTCGGTGTTACAACTTGATATTATTCAAGGTATGCCAGCATTACCGCATATCTGTACATATTACAAATCTGCAATTTTAGATTTAACATCATGCTTATTGTCTTCTGATATGTTATCAGATAACTTCTTTCTAGATAAAATGATACAAGAATGTGTCTTGCAGATTCCGACATTTCATAAAACTTTAAAACTCCCCAAAAGGACTAGATATAAAAAATCCTCTGGAATACTCCTCTAGACTACAGTTTTTCTTTGAGAAAATTGGTTTCTCTGGGTTTCATTATTGAAATTAAGCGAATGTAAAAGCTTGAGTCTCCAATTTCATTCTAGCCATCTCAGTAAGTGGAAGGATTGTGGTCTAGAGGAATTGGGGCGTTTTTTTTTAACTCAGAATAGAGTTATCACATGACAAGAGATTCAGGATATATGTGGGGATCGGAAAAAGCCTGTTTTTTTAACACCTACCAATTGTATACTTTTTAAATAGATGCAATCTTTCATCTAGTCGTGCCCCGGCTGATTTGGCGACCTCTCTATTTGGAGTAAAAGTTAGAGGAGTGGGCAACAGGTACCGTCTTTTGCGTGCCCAAAACTAGTCACCACTGGTTGAGTAGAGTAACACAGGAAAACCAATGTACTTTTTCTAGCCAGGAGTGGCAGGCCATATCCCTGTTGGGGAGTAAGGCTTTAATAGGTGCCAACTTTGAGAGAATGGCTTTTCGGTCCCGATGGATGGCTTACCACACTCCTAAAGCCCTTAATAAGAAATATCCAGAGGTGGAGAATAGATGTTTTCGTTATCAGGCAGACCAAGGTTTGTCCAAGGTTAGGGGCATTCTGGGGCTGGATTTTTGCAGCTATTAGTTAAGCAACCCAGAAGGGGATAGTTCCAGCTGCTGAGGCGGCATTTTTCAGTATTACGAGTTCTGGGACAAAATTGACAAAAGCGGAGGAGACTTTTCTAGCTATTTCCTCCCAGGTTGCTCGCTCCCTAATTCTTCAAAATTGGAGTTCTTCGGAAGCACCTTCATATGCGAAATGGCTAAACAAGATGAAGCAAACCAGGTAATTTGAAGAAGCATATGCTAAACAGGTGGGGGGCAATAAAAACGTTTACTGCGACTTGGAAATACTAAATTAATCTCGAAAATAATGATGGGATAGCAGCCAGGTCAATTGTAGCACTTTAACACTTTAGCACTTGATAAAATGTTTGTTTTAGAAAAACGTGGGGATAACAATTTAAATGTATGTGGGAAGTGTGCTATTATGCCAGATTATCGTAGTAATCTATTTTTTATGTACATATCTTTTACTCTCTGTACCAGATTAATTGTATGATTGGCTAATGTTGAATCAATTGTTGCTCTGCACTTACTTGCTTCTTCAGTATGGATTTGTATGTCTGGATCAAAGGCGGATTAAAAAAAAAGCTTCATTAAAATGTTGTTATTATATTATCCATGATGCTTTGCTAAATAAAAAAAAATCATATCAATCATCTGGTCCCATGAAAATGAGGAAATCCTTTGCTTTTGCACCTGTCTCATGCTTGTTAGATATATGAGGAAAGGAACCAAGAGGCCGCCAGGAGGATTTTGACTTTGAAAGTTAGGCCAGGCACAGTGAAATATGGACCTGCGGATTCAAACAGTTAGTCTGTCTTTCAATAATGCTCTTTTCCAAGGACAGGCATGGGTCTCATGGACACAGATTAAAGTGTGCACCACAGCACAGAGTGGGACATTGAGCTGTAGCACTATTACGGCCCCAGTTGTGCTAACATGTTTAAAATGTCCCATTATAACATTTCTCTTGTCATAGGCTTGGAGGTGACGAAATATGAAGGTGCTATCTTAAATGTTTGTGTGTGTGATGTGTATTGAGTTTAATTTTTTTGACCCCACAGCTGCATTCAGTTTTTGCTTAGATTGTACTTTTGACAGATGAAACTGGCAATGATTAGATAATGCCATTACCAACAGTGCCTGTGCCACAGCAACAATTTTTTTTTATTTTGTTGAGCCTAGGCAGCGCATGTGCTGCTCGGCAAGGCATGCTGTAGTGGTGTATGGATTTGATGCCCCGCTCACTCTCCACCCATTGTTATTATTGGCTTGTGTCATTGTCCTTTGTAAATGCTGGATTCTGATTTGTTTATAGTCTTGTTAGTCCCTCCTTAGTCCCGCCTTGTCTTCATTTGTAACCTCCCATGAGGACTACTCCTTTTGCGTCTTATTTAGTCTGTAAGCACTATTTTCTTCACTGCATTTGTCCTACTGAAGGCATGACGTGCTTTCCTGCAACATTCAGCACATTCAGCCGCCATGCGTGCTTTAACATGTAACTTTTACAAAAAAAAGCAGTTGTACATGACAAACAAATGCTTTTTAGTAAAAGTGCCGCATACCGTGCTTTCAATTTAATAGTGACCCCGGACCTTTTTTAGACACAGTTGCTCTGGAGAAAGGGGCGTAGCCTTTATCAATGTGAAAGCGCAGCATGGGGGCTGGTAAATAACAAGTATTTGCAATGCAATAGGTCTCGCATTTTAGAAACTTTGAAATATTGGTATTGTAAATGACAATACCTTTTATTATTACAGGTTTTTTAAACACATAAGTAAAAGGCATTGTCATTTACAATGCCAATAGCTCAAAATCTCGTAATTGGGAGACTGATTGCATTGCTATTGCTTGTTTGGGTGTTGCAGAACAAAACTAGGTTCTCCAACACTCTCACGAAGTTGGTACTTTGGCAGAAGATAATAAGTCACATATTCAAGTAGAGATTACAGAACAGGGTCTCAAATGTGGTTCCTGTTCCAAACACCCTAAGAACAGATGTCTTTGCCCGCCATTTGGGCAGGGACATTATGTTGTTGGTTTTTGGACGCACGTTTGCTTCGATTGTGAAACCATTTTTTTTTATCTCAAAAAAGTTTTTATTATAAAATGTGTAAATCTCCAAGGAAACCTGTAGACCTATAGATATTAAAATCTTCGAGCACTAATGAAAAGTTAAAAGAGGTAAATATTTAACTCCAACCAGAGGAAGTCTGATTTCAGCCAGAGCCAGAGGGAAATATGAAACAAATTGTAATTTGAGGCCACGACCTCTTTGTATGTCCTCCACCCTAGTGCACAGCTCTTGCCTAGCAGCTTCATTGTGGACTTCTCATGACCTACCTTGCATAATAACACCAACACAATGTCACCACCCCCAGTAGCAGTATTCTCAGAAGGTCGTGAGAGGGTACATTGAAGAGCTGTAACCCTCTATTTAGGACTGTGTGGGAGCCCTTTATCTCTGCCCGCTCTTCACATAACATGTCCATGAACAGTAGGTATGTGTAACATCCCCACAAAGTATAGGAGAACAGGGACTCTGGAGGGAGAGAGGGATTCCTTTGCTGTGCATCTGCTCATTTCAGGAGAAATGAATGCTAAGGCTTTGCCAAAGAAATGTATGTGAGTAGGTGAAATGCAGCAGGTCATTTTTGACAGAGCCAACACATAATACATGTCGTATGGGCTTATCCAAAAAGTGAATTACATCGCTGACAAGCAAGGGTGCTCCAACAATTGTTGCTATGTGTTGATTACATAAGATCAGACAAACCGTTAAAGCTGTCTCTGCCAGACCTAATAAATGCCAATTGAAGTGTTTTTAATCATATGGTGAAAATGGGATATATATATATATATATATATATATATATATATATATATATATATATATATATATATATATATATATATATATATATATATATATATATGTATATATATATATATATTCACTGAAAAAACCATAGGTTATAGACCATATATAGTTAGGAATTAGCATTTACAAAACCTTGAAAATTCACTGAAAAAACCATAGGTTATAGACCATATATAGTTAGGAATTAGCATTTACAAAACCTTGAAAATTCACTGAAAAAACCATAGGTTAGAGACCATATATAGTTAGCTGGACATTTTATTGACATAAAACCAATGAAATTCCATATATAGTTAGTTGCACTAACTATATATCGCGCACCCGCAATCCACTGCTGATGATGTCACATATTACATCATTCATGACATGGTCAGTGACATCACTGATGACATCACTGATGACATCTCAAATTACATCACTGATGACATCACTGATAACAACATCCAGTGATTTTTTGTTTCTGTAAAGTTTAAATATGTCTTACATATTGAAGAATGAGTGGATGTGTAAGTGTCTGGACGAAGGATTTAGTAGGTGCATGACTGACTGTATGAGTGAGTGATTAAATGTGTCTCACTGAGTGCATGGGTTAGTGACTAAACTGTCTTAATTTGTGCATCATTATGTCTGTTGTTCTGTAAACTGCTGCATGTGTTGATCAGTAGCTATATGACTAACTATATGGGTTATTGATTGATTGCCCAAGTATTTGTATGGGAGACTGAGTGTGTGTGTGGCTAGCTGGGAGGTGTGTGACTCTGTGCAGATCAATGTGTACTTGTATCAATGATTGTATAAGAAGGTAAGTATGTGTTAGTATATGTTTGAAAATGTAAGGTGCTCTATGTTTAACTGTATAGACAAGAAAATGGAAGTGTCATTGATTCTTTACAGGACTGACTAGGTGTGTGAGTAACTCCATGGATGAGTGTCTGTATAGGTGTATGAGTGCATATGATAGTGTTGTAAAGATGAGTGATTGTATGTATGAATGATTGTATGGGTGAATGAGTGAAGGTGTGTGTAGACGTAGCAATCAGTGAGTGCGTATGTAGTAACTAGTATTGGTGTGTCAATGGTTTCAAAAATTATACTCTGTATTTAACACTGGGTGAAACAGAGGTTATATTAAAATGTGAGGAGATGCATTGTATTGTCACATGAATGATATCATCAGTGATGTGGTCATTGATGTCAAATGAGATGTCATCAGTGATGTCATCAGTGATGTCATTTGAGATGTCATCAGTGATGTCATCAGTGATGTCACTGACCATGTCATGAATGATGTAATATGTGACATCATCAGCAGTGGATTGCGGGTGCGCGATATATAGTTAGTGCAACTAACTATATATGGAATTTCATTGGTTTTATGTCAATAAAATGTCCAGCTAACTATATATGGTCTCTAACCTATGGTTTTTTCAGTGAATTTTCAAGGTTTTGTAAATGCTAATTCCTAACTATATATGGTCTATAACCTATGGTTTTTTCAGTGAATGTTCAAGGTTTTGTAAATGCTAATTCCTAACTATATATGGTCTATAACCTATGGTTTTTTCAGTGAATTTCAATGGTTTTTTAATAGCAAATATCATAAGCTGTCGAATGTCAAGTACGTGGTAAGTAAAAACATTTTCGTGTTTATGCACACTGATCTGCTTTGAATGCTGCCCCCCACCCCTCATTTCTATTAGGAGTACTCTCTCTTTGCAGATAGTGAAGGGTAGTTAACGCAGGCCTTTCCCCCCTTGTAATCCGTTGTGCCTGCTTCTCTCTCCATTTGATTGATTGTTCTCTTTGGTTCATTCTCTATTTACAAACAAGCACAGAGTCGCAATACTCTGTTTAGTCTTTGCAGATAGCGAAAAATCGTGTAAAAAAACAAAAGGAATCGAGCAAAATCAGTAGGCCACTAATGGGATCTCTTTTTGACCTCGCTAAAATAGAAACATTAGGAACAACCTGTTGAAAATAGCAATGTGTATGTACATAAGCGGCGTTCATTTGTGTTCACAGTACCCCTTGTTGATTGTTTGAATCGAGCATTGAATTGTTCGAAGTTGGTTCTCTTAAGGATCTTCTCTGCCTGCAAACGAGGAAGAATAGGAATATTCTCTCTCCCTTTGCAGATAGTGAAGGGTAGGTAACGCAAGCCTTTAACACGTCGTACCTATTTCATTCCTCATTGATTGATTGATTGTCCGAACATTGACTATTTGGGAATTAGTTCTTTTTGGAGGTATTCCCTGTTTGCAAATAAACGTAGGAAAATCTTTGCAAGTAGTGAAAGGGTACGTAATGCGGACCTTTCTCCCCCGTTGTAATCTGTCATGCTTATCTACTCCCCACTGATTGATGCACCTGTTTCACCCGGACCATTTACTAGAGATAGGTCATCTGGCCCGACCAGAGAGCACCCCTAGTGAAAAGGACATATGCAATAATAACGAAGTGATCACCGTATCCTGTTAACAGAAACTTTAGCATGAAACAACCTGGAAAGAAAAGAATAGGAAAACGAAAATCAGTAGGCCACTGATGAACTTTTTATTAAATAACAAACAAAGAAACGATAACAATACGTAATGATAAAACCTATTATTGTCCTAGAAACAAGAAACGTTAGAAGTAAGCCCGTAATAAGAAACCTGAAAACATCGCCCCTCACTGCCCCAAAATGTGTCTGTCCCACCGCCTGCCACGGCCAAATAACGGCAAACTGGGAAAGATAGAAGTCAGCAGACATCCGCCCCATTCTAGAAACTTCCAAAGGGCAACAGGTTTTCGGCTACGCCCAGCCGGAAGCAACACATATAAGGCGGGTCCTGCTGCCACGCCTCGGCCAGGAGATCATCACGTAGGGTGTAGCCGGAGGAGAGGCCGAGGCCAGCGGGACCCGGCCAGGGGGATTGACAACACTGGAGAGTTTCAGGGGGGGGAATGTCCCTGTCCTTGACCCTCCCCTTTCTCTCCCAGTCCGGCCGCGGTGGCCCTTGAGAGTTGCAGGTTGTCCCTCCACACTCTCTCCCGGTCCGGCCACCAACGGCCGGGGGCTGGGGCCGACGGGATCCGGCTGCAGCCGATGAGCCAAGGAACCCGTTCATGGGGCTAGAGCAAAGGGCGTCCGGCCGCCATCCACCGGAGGTGCGGCCCAAAGACGGACGGGACATTTCTTCTTTCTTTTATAATGGCTGCGACAACACTGGGGGGGGATGTCTTGCACATGCCTCCGACCCCCCCCCCTCATCCTCATCGCCTGGTCCGGCCATAACAAATGTCAAGCGAGACGCCGTGGGGTGCACTGGGAGGGAGAGACGATGCGAACAGGCCTCTCCCGCCTCCCCAGGTGGAGGCTTCCCAGCTGCACCCTCAGCGCTCCAGGCGCCCGGAAAAGGGTTCTTCCACTGTGGCGATGCTGCAACGTCTCGCCCGGCAGGGTGGAGCCCGTCCGCTCATTTGACCCCGCGATCGCCAGTAGCTACCGAACTCTCAAAATGGCGGTCGACCTGGCAAGAGCGGGCCCAGCATAAAGAAATGGCCCGGTCACTGGTTGACTCCACCACCGTAGTCCTCCACGACCTTGAAGATTCTAGAGGAGCCGCGGGAGTCTCCGACCCCCGCAGACACCCCCGATGGGTAATGACTGCCATGATCGCCCGTGGAGTGACGAAACTGTATCCGTGGGACGTCGGCGCTCCCATGCTGCCACCAGCCTCAGTTTGAATGACTAGAATCCTGCAGACCTCAGTTCCGGTGAAAGCACAGTGTGACCCGGTAGGAAAAATTGTTGCACCCCCTCCCCTTTTTGACTGATAGTTCAAACCACCGATCCTTTCCTTTGCCCTTTTACCGGAACTATGGACTGCCTCCCCCTCTTTTACATTTTCTAGAGAAAACAAAACATTAACCACTACATTAGCATAGCAGTTGACACCAGAACTGTTTTCAAATTGAAAACCAACAACATCTTCAACAGAATCCTTTTTGTTTCTGCTGTGACCCTGCTACAGCACAGGCATTGTCCCCAGCAGTAATTCTGCAATGCCGATAAGTATAGCTGTGGTGCCTACTGGACTCACTCACCCCCGCGGCGCCCCACGCCGTTATTTGCTGGGCGGCAACTTACTAGACATCACCTTCGTGACATCCAGATTTCAGCGCTTTCTGCTGCCTTGGAACTATTCGCACAACAGACCGCTACTGACAATCCACCCCCCGGGACGCCCCACGCCGGATACCCAAATCAGTGCGGCACCCAGGCAACATCTTCTGAATTTTCATAATTTGAAAGAACTAGTAACATGTCCTCATCAGGAATTTCCTCATGAAAAGTCTGCAATGATAATTCTTGTAACTCTATGGTCTCCAAACATTCGATAAATTCGCCATCAAGAGATTGATCAAAAAAATCATTCAAGTCATCTCCTCCTTGTGAGAATATTTCATTATTGGTGCTGTCAATTTCAATAAATGTATTGGATAATTCAAAAGAAATTGCCACGGTCTCTTCGTTGTTTAAATGTTTTTACTGTTTTTGTTTTGTTGTATATATTTATAAGTTATTAAAGTTTTATAATCCTACTACTTTGTTGGAGTGCTATATATTTTTAATATGACACATAATTGTAAAAACTTTTATGTACAAAGAGTCATCCCTGGAATCTTCCGCTTCAGGCTCGGTCCCCTCCCCAATCACAATACAGGATGGTTTTCAGATAGTAGGAACACGTGTGGTGTGACGGATCTCATCGGGTGTGGGCCTTGATCTACTATAACTCCTTTGAAGAGGGGTGATTCTTTACAGCTGGAGCCATAAACTACATCTGCAGGGCTAGCTGATAGCCTGGACAATCGGACACAGAGGAAGAGGAGTGTCAGAGGGTGCGGTAGTGAATAGGGCGAAAGGGAGGTGTCGGGCGGGCACAGAGTGTGATTCTCAAGGAAGAGCAGCGCAGATGGGGGGAGGTTTATTGCCCATGCATAACACAGAGAGCGGGGGTGACCAGTGCCTGGGGAAGATGCTTGCGAAGGTGGGGAGCCATGCTAAGGATCGACAGCGTGCAGAGAGTGGGTCTGGTCAAGGCATCTAAAATGGCTGCCGTGCACGACAAAAGTGTGGCATTTCAAAAAAGGCAAGATGGCGCAGACAATGTTTTTCAACACTTCCTCATTTCCTTCGAATCGAACGTTAACAGACGTTGGTGCATATTACCAAAGTTAAGCGATATTTATCGCTAACGATGCTTAGCAACGAATTTTTTACCGCTAAGCATCGTCAGAAATTATCGTAGATAAACCTTGCTATTATCAAGGTTTATCGCAAATGCGATAAAAAACGGCCGCAATGCATGAATATCGCTAAAAAGTCAGCGATATTCATGCATTACCGAGCTAATGCTCTTAGCCATGTTATCCACCTCCCATTGGATAACATGGCTAAGAACTGCTCAGGGCATGTGTTAGTTTTTGGAGATATTCGCGCTTAGCACGAATATCTCCAAAAGTTGGTAATAGGAGATAGATATCTTGCATGTTGTAATGCAAGTTATTGTGGTATATGGAACTCATACCATAATCTCTCAGGAAAGCAGAAACTGATCCTTTTGGGACTGCCTGAGAAGGCCTAGGAGGTGAGGGGTACTCTACTTTGCCCCCTTTTCACGTTCCGAACTATTTTTTTTTACTCTCTTCTGTAATTACACAAAATGGCAGCGATAAGATGCATCAGAGACAGACAGTGAGAGAAAGGAGGCCGGAGATGAAGAAGAGATGTCAAATACACATTGGAGATAATATAGTGGGAGAAGGGAAGTAAATCTGAGTAAACTTACCATGTAACATAAAAATGTTGCACTCTATACTATAAGTCTCATTTTATACTACAATCACTTCGCTACAACCTCATAAATTAAAAATAAAAATGAATAATGTCTCAAACAATTTTTGATTTCTAAATATAAATTTATTCTTCTGAATTTTCAAAATTTGAAAGAACTAGTAACATGTCCTCATCAGGAATTTCCTCTTCAATCATCTCATCTGGAATCTCCTCATGAAAAGTCTGCAATGATGATTCTTCTAACTCTATGGTCTCCAAACATTCGATAAATTCGCCATCAACAGATTGATCAAAAAAATCATTCAAGTCATCTCCTCCTTGTGACAATATTTCATTATTGGTGCTCTCAATTTCAATACATGCAGTGGATAATTCAAAAGAAATTGCCACGGTTTGTTCATTGTGAGCCATTTTATTTTGAAATTGCTTGCTGTAAATTGCAGAAAAAAATAATCACTTTCATTTATCGTTTTTAGTAATACATAATATAAAACTAACTTTATCAAGTATTTAGTATAACAGAAAGACTGCAAATAAATAACAGAAAACATTTTTCAAATTATCTTCAAGTGTACAACATAGTTCCCCTTACAAATTAACAACTCACCTTTTTAAAAGTAGGAGAAGTGTTAGTACTGTGTAAATCAAACACCAGAAATTCACCACCAAAAATTCCTCACAAATGTACCTCAGACAGTAGTATCACAAAATGGCTGTGGTTTCCTCTCATTTGAGATATATACATAACCAATTAACTTTCATCACACACAAATACAAAACCAAAGTAACATTTTATTTGGTTCTAAATTTCAACACTTTCAAATGTGTTTTCCCCATGCAATTTTCCATAGGACATTTACATACGTCTACAGCCTGAATGGCTGAACGGAATTACACCAAACTTGGCAAAATGGTACATCAAACCTAAGAGGTCAGGAAGGATCTACTATTCCCCCTTATGGTCATTTGCCCCTTCGCTTTGGCCTCCTCTTGTCTCTCGATCCTACCGAGAGACAAGATGGCGGCTGCTACGGACTGTTTGGAATGTTTACAGACGCCGGAGAACCAATCAGCTTCGCAAAGCTCCGTAACGCGAAAAGTACGCGAAGCGGAGCGCTGTTACAGATATATATCTTTTTTTGAACGTTAATTTCTCAAAATCCACTGGAGCACATATATTGAGACCTAGCAAAGGCACATCGGGCTACCAGTCCCTAATATTTTGCCAAGTTTCGTGCAAATCCATTCAGCCATTCGATTATTATTATTATTTTTTTTTTTTGCCCCACGGGGCCCTTTTAAAACCTCCACATCAAACCTAGGGGGTCAGCGAGGATCTACTATGCCCCCTTATGGTCATTTGCCCCTTCGCTTTGGCCTCCTCTTGTCTCTCGATCCTACCAAGAGACAAGATGGCGGCCGCTACGGACTGTTTGGAATGTTCACAGACGCCGGAGAACCAATCAGCTTCACTTCACAAAGCTCCGTACCGCGAAAAGTCCGCGAACCGGAGCGCTGCCCGGTCCGCTGTTACAGATATATATCTTTTTTTGAACGTTAATTTCTCAAAATCCACTGAAGCACATATACTGAGACCTAGCAAAGGCACATCGGGCTACCAGTCCCTACAATTTTGCCAAGTTTCGTGCAAATCCATTCAGCCGTTCGGGCTAAAAGTGAGGCCAACCGCCCTATGGGAAACTCAATGTTAAAAACACGTTTTGGGACCCCCCTTTTTTCTCGGCCCCCCCTTGACGAAACCCCCCCAAATTTTCAGGGGCTGCTCAGAAACAAAATGTTCCATTTTCCTGAAAATTTCAGCCAATTCCGTCCACAAACGCCAAAGTTATTAGACATAGAATTTTCAAAAATCCCATAGAGAAAAAATCCTAACTATATATACCTACTGGCGACCGCCAGTAGGTAATAAATATATATATATACGGGCACCTACCACCAGGGATCTGGTGGTAGATAATAGCCGGGAGACAAAACCCAAAAGTAGTTGACTAACAAATCAAAAAGGGTTTTTTAAGTGCCAGTCATGCAG
Organism: Lissotriton helveticus; assembly: GCF_964261635.1. NCBI lineage: Eukaryota > Metazoa > Chordata > Amphibia > Caudata > Salamandridae > Lissotriton > Lissotriton helveticus. The sequence goes on along the minus strand of NC_136059.1, from coordinate 619,939,966 downwards.
AGCCTGTAAATTTGGAATAAACAAAAGAACATATTCCACACCATTCAGAGACAAGCCCTATACTATCAATAAGTGGCTGTCTTGTAAGTCGGAGTATGCAATATATGTGCTGGAGTGCTTGTGTGGCCTGCAGTATGTGGGAAGCACTAAACTGCAGGTCCACAAGAGAGTGCTCCAGCACCTAAGGGCAATCACCAACTTAGATGAATCTTATCCTGTCGCAAGACATTTTAAGTAAGTGCATTCAAATAATCTAGAACATCTTAAGTATTTTGTGATAGACAATGTCCCTTGTCCCAAGCGTGGAGGGGACAGGGAAGCAATCCTTAGACGTTTAGAGACAAAAGACATTTTGGAGTTGGATTGTAAAAATCCCAATGGATTGAATACAACAGAGGACTTACACACATGGCTCTAAGAATACTCTTTGTAGAATAAAATCACTGAAATAAACAAGCAAATCAGAATAGGTAAACCAGTTTTTCTAACTAAGAAGATCATTATTATTATTATATTTATTTTGGGTTTTTACATGTCAGATTCGAAAAATTTAAAAACCATTCAGGATTTAAACCTTTATAGGATTAAGCCTCCTTTACCCACTTTGTTGTTTCCATATTGTTTTTAACCTTAACTTAATGCCATCCTTCACAAGGGATGACACCTCTCAAACACAGGATTATCAATGGCCTATCCCACAGCAGGACTTAGGAAGAGAAAGCTTGCCGTATAGTAATAAAATCGCAACATCCTTTGTCAAAGATATGGAAGCGATGGGCCTGCGTATACTAAATGGTCGATTTAAAGAAGATTCACCTCCAGCGTATACATATTTTAAGAACAAGTCAAGGTCAAGGATTGACTACACAATGATATCTCTTAATGCCTTCCATAATATCATTGCATATCAGATAAGGGAAGTTAGGGATAGTGATCACTGCCAGCAGATAACAACGATTAATCTAATGAATAAGACAAATCAACCATATGAAACTGTTCCGGGTCATATTGGAACAGTAAACTATAAAAAACTAATTTGGACTATTAAGAACAAAGATGTGATGAACGATCATGTTATCCAAATAATGGAATTATGTCTCAATGAAAGATCATCTGAAACCTTGATAGAACAATGGGTAAAATTTACCATGATGCTGGTTAAACCCCAACCTCAGCTGCGACGGGATAAAAGTAATCAAAATGATGATCAAAAGGAAAACAAATCATACATAAACCTGCCATATACCATTACTAAACTAAAAAGAGCACGGAATAGGATGATAAGGCAAATCAAGAAAACTATTCCTAACGAAGAAACATCAGGCAAACTGAAAGCTGCGAATCAAAATCTAAGGAAATTAATATGGGATGAGAAAAATCAGGCAAAACAAGCACTCTGGGCAAAAATATACCACGCAAGCAAACAGATAAACACAAGAGAGTTCTGGAAAATTATAAATGGTCTGGCTAGACCAAATAAAAGGGTTGTTTCCTCCGTTCTAACTGAGCAGGAATGGGTGACATTTCTTAAAAAACATTTAAACCAAAATAGTATGACAATAGAGAAAATTGAATCCCAACCGACAGATACACACGATGGAGTTATGGAAACCCCAATTGTAGTAACAAAGGATCAACTAAGAAAACTAATTATAAAACAGAAAGATGGAGCACCAGGACCCAACGGCATCCTGTTTGCTCTATTCAAAGAGAATCCAGATCTATGGGCAGCACATTTAGAAAAAGTATTTGATGAAGTTATTAAAAAAGGCGTTATCCCGGAGTCATGGCGAGGATCATTAATAATGCCAATTTACAAAAAAGGAAACTGGGCGTTTGCAGAAAATTACAGGCTCATCACACTTCAAGATACAGATGCCAAGTTGTTTGCTAGGATCTTACTGAATGAGTTGAGTGACTGGGCAACAGAAAGTAAGATCCTGCCACTGAATCAAAAGAGGCTTTATTAAAGGATTGGGGACATCAACAAACCTCTTGGCTTTATCTCTAATAATGGACAAGTCAATTAGTCTTAAACAGCCCTTGTATCTTTGTTTCGTTGATTTTAAATCAGCCTTCGATTGTGTTCAAAGGAAATTACTGTGGAAAAAGCTCAGAGAAAAGAACATTCCAATGGCCCTACTGAAAATGATCCAGCTATTGTATAGCAAAACTTGGGTTAGGGTAAGGATGGGGGATGGGCAAACGCTGTCGAAGGAAATCCCAGCCAACGAAGGATTAAAACAAGGCTGTGTACTGGCCCCCCTTCTTTTTAATATATTCTTGGCAGATCTGTCAGGGACTTTAGATGAATTAAATGCTCACCCCCCCGAAATTAGCGGATAGGCATATTTCAAACCTACTGTATGCCGACGATGCCATCCTGCTCAGCCAAACAAAAATTGGGCTGCAGCAACTAATTTCTGGAACATGTACCTACGCAAGGGAAAATGGGATGGTGATCAACGAAACCACAACAAAGGTCATGATTGTCGCAAAGAGCAAAAAATTAAGAAAAAAATGTAATTGGTATATGGAAAACACCAAACTAGAACAGGTTGAAGTATATAAGTACCTGGGCGTACTTTTTGATGAGAAGGGTAGTTACCAGCCCCAAATAAAAGATATTCAGAGGAAGTCCAACTCCCTAACAGCCGCATTTAGAATCTTGCAGAGATCGCTGGGCAACCTCACATATGGGCCATTTTTAAAGGTTATAGCGGCAAGATTACTACCAACAATCACATACGGCAGTGAGTCGTTAATGGGAAGGGATACGGAAACAATCAATAATGCTGTATCTAAAACATACAAATTACTATTTCATCTCCCAACAAATGCCTCACCAGCCCAAATTAGACTTGAGTTTGGTTTAACCAACCAATATTATGCGAGGAAGGGACACTTTATTAAAACCTGGAACCGGATTAAAAACGATCAAGATAACCAAATCTCTCAGTTATTATGGAAGAAGATAAGTAATAATACAAAGGCAACACCATGGATTTTTCTTAAAGAGGCTATAGAACAGTTTGCAGTCACCGCAATTTGGAATAATACCATAACTAACGCTTCCTTTAAGAAAATAATTAATAGAATGTCAAATCAACTATCAATTTTAAATGATAAAGATAGTCTGACAAAAAGAAAACATGCCTGGACAATAATAAATGGATATAAAACAAAGAAGGTTCAAGACTATTTAGAAATACCATGGTCAGGAAACAACAAACAAATCCTTCTAAAAGCAAGATTTGGAATCCTTCCAGGAAACTGCCACCTCCCGCCTTGGAAAATCTCTGAAAGGAGTTTAATATGTAGACTATGTAACAACGGATAGGAGAATATTGTCCACTTGCTCTGTATTTGTCCGGGACTACGAAATGAAAGGACAAAACTACTTAAAGTCTTTTTATTGTACGTGGAATACGATCATGTAGGCAAGCCCTGAAATGTTGTCTTCAATCAAATGATATAGCCATGAATGCTACCTTTGTAAAATGTTTATTAATGGTAAAAACAAAATTAGTATACTAAGTCCTAAATGAAGTATACTAAGGATATATTATCTAATGAATTTTATGATGAAAGTTTTATTGATTTTATACTAAAAGTATTTTTGTAACTGTATATTGTAAGATTTTAAATAATCAAACAATAAAGTAATTATTATTATATTGTTTTTATACAAAACTATAATTTTGGGTTTTAATATGGTTTTCAGGTTGAGGGGCAACTGAAGGACCATCACTAATAGGCACTTTACAGCACTAGTCACGTTTTTAGCACCATGTGTATAATACAGTGTTGTTTCCTGGCTTAACACTCTATATTAATAGGAGGCATAATGGAAAATATTGTTGGGTCCCTACCAGTCTTTTATGTCAGCAAATTTATCAGTACATATCAGTTTATTTGCAAGTTTGCACAGATAGAAAAGCATTCTTTGCACATACCAAATACGATATTTTGCAGTAGGTTTTAGAATTAGATCTGAGTGGAGATACGTTTTTAACATCAGAAATATGTACCTATTTATTTATTTATTTATAAATTTACATATTCTATTTATACATTTATGTATTTATTCCTTCAGGTACTGATATATATTGCAAAGTTGTGTATGACCTAGGATATAGGTGTGCTGACATAGGACAAAAGCATGACATGAGAGTCACGTTTGTGAATTGATAGGAAGCGTGACTAAAAACAGCAGATTTCCGGTATCAATATTATAAATTTTTGTGCCTGGGTGTTTTAGCAATGTCGGGGTCAGTAGGAGAATATGAAATTTATGTATTTGACAGTTGAGTTAAATTTTCTCCACAGAAAAAACAACAGTATTTAATAGCAACAAATCAGTATTTAAACTGATATGTCAATGAATGTACAATGGAATTGAATTGTCTAAATTGGTTTAATCATTGCTGAGAAAACAGACAATGAGTCTGTTTTCCATTATTTTTAAGCACTGTCAGTTTAAATACCAAAGGAAACACTAGTACGTCATGTGATCAAGGCCTCCAGGAATGCACTAAATAAATAAATTACTGCACGCAGGAAATCGGTGTCCGTTCCGTGTCTGGCTCTGGGATTATGGAGCGGTGAAGATTCGGAAGGGTAATTACTGTGAGGCTGTTTTTGACTACAGGAACCAGAAGGCTCTATACTGCAGTTCATCGTAATACCTACTGGAGGGTAATCATGGATATAAAAATGAGCAATGAGTTGGCCCTGATAGTTTGATTACAGCCCGTGATGCTTGCTATGCTCCTCCTCTGAAGAAGGCCAAAGGTTGGCCGAAATGCATAAGGACAGTGGAGCGCCCGAGTGAAAATAAAAATTTGGAAACTCACTGCGATGCATGCGGCTCACTCTTTCCCCTGGGAGAGGCTTTTGTAATATATATATATATATATATATATATATATATATATATATATATATATATATATATATATACATATATACATATATATATATATATATATATATATATATATATATATATATATATATTTAGAGAGAGAGAGAGAGAGAGATATATATGTTGCTGTAATGTTAACTAATGGCAGTGATTACTCAAAACAGTACAAGGGATATCTCACTGCGACTCTAGACTCATCTGCAGTGCAGTTCAAGACAAATCCCACATAAATTAGTAAAAGTGGCTCAAGTAACACTGTATTCAAGGCCCTGGTGTGGTCTTCTACTAGTCTTAGCCAGCCTGCCACCACCAGTCGTGAACTTGTATGCTTTCAAGGAGTTGCCCTATTTGTGTAACACATGGTAGATGCACATTGAATTTACATTGTCAGCTCTTGCGATGTGGAGAGTGAGATGCGCAGAGTAGACATCATAATGAACCTGTGAGGATTGCGGAACTCTAGGATGTCTGTAGTTGATCTTCAAGATGTTTTGAACTTGCGGCACAGAAATCTGAATATCATACATCTAACTGTTTTGCATGTGAAAACACGCACACCATATTCACAAACCATGTAACATCTAATAAGTTAATGTAATCAGATCAAAGAGTTTCTCTTCCCGGCTGCAGACCTATGTCTTGTAACCCCTACAAATACAAACTACCATTCACTGTATATTCCGTTAACAACGCACCTTTCAAGAAGCTCATAGATCAGTACAACATGCTAGAACCTTCCTTCAAGACATTTGATCAATAAACGTGTTCCCACAAAATAGACAGAATACCACAGAGTATGCTTACAAATTCCAATTACAACATAACCATATGTTAGACGATATAGACAGCTGTGGTTGCAAAGGTAATTGCTATTAAAATGAATACTTCATGATGCCAGGGGTATGAGACCCCGAGTTGCAGCCAATAGTTTAAGCTGCACCCATGTTACTTGCATCCAAGGATTGCATGTTTCCTGCCCATTAGAGAGGCGTAGACGGGCAAATTAAAGAAGCATGGTGGGAGGGTATGAGGGGGTTAAAAGTTTACAACAGGCATAAACAGATACCTGTAAGCAAACTCTAGGTATCTGGAGTGGACTAGGGGATTTCAGAAGAGGAAGCATTCTAGTTCTTTCCTAAAAGTCTGAGAATTAGCATCAGATAAACATTTTATATTCACAAATGTGGTTGCAAACCATTGATGCACTCAATTGTAATTCTGTGGAAGGAGGGGGTGCTTCTAGTTCACATAGACTCTTTGTACCGAATCTTTATTAGTCATTAAGGGCATTTTGCCAGTCATAAAGTCGATTCAGAATTACAGTTTGTCCTTTGTACAATGCGACTTGCTAGTCTCAATCAATCAGTAGATTTGTACAGCGCTTCTTGTCACCAGTGAGGGTTTCCAGGAACACTGCCAGGGTCCAGTTTAATAGACGAATAGCCAAGTCTTCAGAACTCTGAAAGAGATGGGAAGGTCCGTAGATGAAGGGGTAGCTAGTTCCTTGACTTCGCTGCTAGACAGTGGTTGCAAAGTCTTTGACATTTCCAATCACAGTTTTACAACAAGATTCCACCCGTTCCTCTTATAAACAAGAACAAAATATAAGATTTCAACATGAGCAAAACTTTTAAGTTGGACTATAGCCTTATAGCCCGCCGTAGCGGGCTATACCGGCTATTAAAGGCCCGCCGAATCGTTAAAGGCCCGAGCCGAAGGCGAGGGACTTTAACGAAACAGCGGGACTTTAATAGCCAGTATAGCCCTGCTACGAAGGGCTATAAGGCTATTAGAACATTCTGCCACTAGAGGGCAGAATGTTCTAACAAATTAAACAAAGGGTTCTCGAAGCTCGAGGGGATATAAATCCCCTCGAGCTTCGAGAAGCCTTTGTAGAACATTGGAATGTTGCTCTGCGGGCCTTTACCGGCCCGTAGAAGCAGGGAGCACTCCATTGTCTGCAATGGAGCCCGCAACATTCCAATGTTCTAGTACGGAATACAGAATGATATCCAATGGCTTATTTTACTTTGAAAGATGTGGGTAGCATAGCTCTAAGTGTACACACTGCATTACTGAGTGGGAACACATTCTGATGAGTGCATTTGGTACAATATTTGTTTGTGAAATATTCAGACAATATGTGTAACATATAATTGTAAATCATCCCCACTTAGATGTGGTAGATACTTGTACACTATTTTTACGTTTTGACTTAGTTGAACCAGTGAGCGAGTCATTATCAGGAAAGCAAATAAACAACTGGTATCTGAAGCAACTATGTCTATAAAGGAGTGATAATAATTCATTACTTGTAAGGTGGCAAGTTAAAATGTTTTCCAGGTGAAGGTATAAAAAACAAATAACAATAAAAATGAACCCTACACAAGAAACATAATTAATTAAGCCAACAATAAAGAGTGGCATAGATGGACAATTTCAAGAAGCTTGGGGAGGGGGGCGTACCTGTAAGCAAACTTAAGGCCTCTGCAGTGGAGTAGGTGACTGGAGAGGCAGAAGGATTAGTTCTTTCCTGAAAGTCAGAAAATCAGTATCAGATTGTAGAAAGATGTCTCTTTTGACAAGCTTAGCCCCAACTTTTTGCCTGGTGTATGATGTGATTTTGAATTGATTGCAAGTGCACTGGGTCCTTGCCAACCAGGTTCCCAGTGCCAGATCTCTGTCCCAAAACTGTACCCTGAATGGCACAACTTCAGTATCCCCTGTACGTCCCCAGTACATGGTAATAAATGGCACCTCTGTTACCTAGGGCTTTATTGGTATTGAAAAAGGTCCAATGTGGCTGCAGCACCTATTGTGCCACCCAGAGACCTCTCACCAAGACCATGCAAACTGCCATTGCAGGATGTGTTTTTACAAAGAAACAAGGGAACCCAAAGGTATTGCACTAGGGACCTTGGGCGGTAACGTATTACAAAGAACAGTGGTCCCTAGTATTTCAGGGATCTGGGAAATGATAGGCATACACTAAATAGTAAGTATGTCCTTTGTCCAGCCGGACAGGATTTTATTCAGTAGGTATAAACAATAGCACAAGGATTTTTAAACAAGGTGGGCACGACCAGTAACCCACATAGAACATCAAGGTCGTGCCCACCTTGTTTAAAAATCCTTGTGCTATTGTTTATACTTACTGAATAAAATCCTGTCCGGCTGGACTAAGGACATACTTACTATTTAGTGTATGCCTATCATTTCCCAAATCCCTGAAATACTAATGACCACTGTTCATTGCAGGATGTGTGTCTTGGTGCAGAGAAAACCAAAGAGTCAACATGGCACAGAGCCCTGTATGCCATGCCCACAGACACTGCATAAGGTATAGGTAAGTCACTCCTACTACAGGCCTTATAGTCCTAAGGCAGGGTGCACTAAATCCTATGTGTGGACATATCTGCATGAACAGATATGACCCTACAATATCAAGTCCACGTTCATAGGAAAGCCATAGAGAGTGGAGGGCTGGATACTTGTCATTATGAGTTTCCTTGCTCTGTGAAGGCTTCACTGTACCCTAAAACGTTTGGTACCAAACATCTTGTCTTAAGAAATCCTCACTGATGCAAGTGTTGGGTTTGTTAATAAATGCACACAGGAGACCCTTTAGAGGGTTCCCTGAAAATCTGCCAGGCACTGGTGTGGTCTCTTACTAGTCTTAGCCAGCCTGCCATCACCAGACATGTTTCTGATCTCATGGGGTGAGAGTCTGGGCTCTGCCAGGAACAAAGCCTGCTCTGGGGGAAGGTCCTTCACACCCCCTCCTGGCCGTGATAGCCTGGAGGAAGCAGGAAGCTTCAAAGGCGAGGCTGCCTTTGAAATGCAATCTAGGCAGCTTCAGATAGTGGAGGATGCCAAACCCCCCTTTCCTGTTCCACATTTGGCATGAGGACAGGGTAAAAAAATAGTTAAATTAGGAGGTGGGTCCACATTCAGCCAGCACCACCCCTAAGGTGGGGTAGATGATAGGGTGCCCACTTTTCATTTCCTTTCATCTTGGTTTGTGAGGGAATTATCCAATTAGGGTCAGGGTAATGCCCCTTCCCACAGAAAGTGGTCACTTAGCGGGTGTAGACACTCTGAAGTTAGGTAGCCAATTGGCTCCTACCTTCACTCCCTTTATCACCCTTAAAGTTAGTATTTAGGTGGCATTCCTATACCCTTCACTCAGATTCAATGGACACAGAGAAGAAAAGGACAAAGAAGAGCTGCTGACCCAAAGACTGAAGCCTCGCTGCAGAACGTTGGTGCCAAATTGTGCCTGCTGCCTTAAGGACTCGGCAATCATGGTGTGCGGTCTCTTTCTGCAACTGTGAGGCCTTTAAGAATCCCTGAGCTCCTCCAGCCTTCTACAGATTAATAAAGAACCCTCTTGGAGTAGTGGTACGACTTTCCTGCAGTCTGAGGGTACCCAACCCAAAAAGTCTGGTTTGTCAACTTGCTGCTCCCCGGTGACTCTAATACAGCACCCAAACCAGAAGTGGTATATATGCCATGGAGGATAAGATCCGTCTCCCCGCCAAGTTTGGAGACACCAGGATCTACCAGAGCTGTGCGGCACCAATACCCGGGCTACCAGAACCCCTACTGCATACAGTCCAATATGGACTCCAACTATCTAGGAAGCAAGCACCCATTGAGGGTCATCAAGAACCCTAAGACCCACTTCATGAGTGGCCCAGCGGTCCCACAAGTGCCTCTCCAAGCTGCCTGTTCCTAACTGTGAGAGCATCTTGATGCTCACCACCCTGCTGACATATCTGCTCTGCACCCGGACTGACAAGTCTTGGTAACGATGATCCAGCTGTCCTCCCGTTGTCCTCAGGACCTTGCAACCTGCTCCCTGGATTGGAACTCCTTAGACTTACCTTTAATACCCTTTTACAAGGTGTTTTCAACTGGCCCTCTTCTTCGTAGTGCACCAGCTACCAACGGCCTCAGCACCATGCTCCCGGCTGAATCCAGGATGCTCCTGAGAAACCACTGGTGGAACATTGGGCCTGGTCTTACTACCTACCTAAATTCCGAAGGGGAACCTTGACATCCAAATGTGTGATTTGATATGCATTTTTCTATTTTCTCCCATTGACTTCAATGGTGCATAACTGCGCACAAAAGAAATTAATTTTGCAAACTTTGAAAATTGCTATTGTAGAAAGTAATTACTGTAGAATGAAGTTCTTGGTCTGAAAAATCTGTATTATTTTCAGAAATTGGTCTTGCATTTATTCTTGAGTGATTGTCACATTTGCTACCTATGTGAGTACAACAAATACTTAGCACTACCCTTGGATAAGCCTTAGAGCGCGCCCACATTACCACAAATAAAGCATTCATTTTATCTACCTTTGCCTCTGTAAACCAATCTGGGTCACACTGGACTCTCCACATAGTGTGCTTTGTTTTAGTGCACTATAAAGAATGCCAGCATTTTGCAATCACAAATGCAGTTTCAAACCATTGGTGCATTCAGTTGTAATTGTGTAGGGGGTGGGGGGAGCTTCTCCTTTACGTCCTCTCTTCCTGCTTAGTCTTAAAGGGCATTTTGCTAGTCAGAAAGTCATTTCACACTTTCAAGTTTTTCTTTGTACATTGTGATTTGCTAAACTGTGGTTGCAAAGTCTTTGAAATTTCAAATCACAGGTTTGGATCAAGATAGCATCCGTTCCTCTTAGAAACAAGAGAAAAGTAGAAAGGTGTCAACATGAGCAACAACTTTAAGTTAGAGTATATACACCACAGAATCAAATTACTTAGTTTACTTTGAAGGATGTAGGTGCCATAGTGCTCGGTACAAACACACAATTAAATTAAATAATGATGAACGGACAAATTCTGATGGGTAACTTTGGCCCAAAGTATGTCACATAACATTTTATATCAGACCCAACTGGCTATGGTGGCTACTTGCACATTGTCGATGGTTCAACTTATTTGAACCAATGAGCAGGTCATCATCGGGACAGAAAATAAAAATGAACTGGCCGAGTTAAAATGTGCAGGTGAAGGAATAAAAAACAAATAACTTAAGGAAACTGAACCTGCCACTTGAACCCTAAGTAACATAGCCAACAAAATATGGATAATTGGACCTCCTACTGTACCACGGGAGTGGGACACCTCAAATAACGACCATAATTTAGGTAAAAGATGTTTCCTTATGTAATTGGACTGACGGTTATATAAACCTGCCATTAGAATTGAAAACATGCAACAAATTAACATAATTATTTAAATAGAAATTAAAAATATCTGTTTCGTGTTCTCACTGCAAATGTTGAATAGGAGACAGCAGTTACAAATGTAGGAGAATGTTCACCAATAGGGTTGAGCATGAGGGACACCAGTAACCATCAATGTTTGCTATGTGCGCTCAAATGAAAAAGACAAAGCATAAAGAAGTATGAAATGGCCTCTGCCAATTACTTCAGTGTCAGAAACAAGGTGAAAAACAGAAAACTCAATGAGGCCTATTCACAAACTGTATTTTGTAGTATGTTTAGAATTACTACAATAGATCTACTAATGTACTAAAAATAGTATTAACCTACAAATGGAGGTCTCCACCTCCGCCTCTCCTTTCTTTTCCCTGTGGAGCTCTCTGCACTGACTGCCTATATATTAGAAGTAATTATGGAAGGTTTGGGTGGAAGGGATGAAGAAATGTGGAATACTTACTGCAAATGGTAAGAATTTAGGGAAAAATAAGGATATTATTTGGAGGGTTAAGCATAGGTTTTGGCAGTGACATAAACCCACCCACAGAATCCCATTGGTATTCATGAAAAGTACTTATAAAGTTACTACCACCAGAAAGGTCCCTAAACAATTGTAAGTGTATTCCAGCTTTGACTTGGAGTAAGTCTAGCGCCACACATGGCTAACCACTGGTACTGAAATTCCTTCCCTTGGAAAATAATGGAGTCAGGAAATGAAATAGAACCCCATTAGAACTAACGTTGGAATAAAGTAATTTGTTTCTGCCTTTAAAAATATATGTACATTTAATTTGATATTACACATGTATTGACATATAAAATATTATGCTATTTTAAAATATTTTAATAACCTTTTATATTAAAAAATAAATAGAACTTCATTTCATTTGAAGAATAATTCAGTTAATTTAAATTACTTCTATATATGACATTTAGTAGATTTTAGTTCATCATAAATAAATATAAACTCAATAATTTTTTTAAAAATGTAATACGATTAGTTTAATTAAATATTTAATTCAAACTAAAGTAATAATATTATAGCATATTTTTATTTTGTACTGTATTTAAAATTAATATATAACATTAATTTATATATTTTTTTTGATAACCAATTTTATTGATTTTGTGAGAGACCACCAAGAGGAAACAATCCCATCAATGTTTACGGTTATCAGTGGAAAGCGAAAATTAAATAGTATTACAGCAACATACATGAGTTGACAGGTAAGGAGAAGATATCGCTACACCCATCCCAGCCTACGGTTGTTCAGCGAGAGTGTCAATCTTCTATTACCTGACCCATTTGCCCCACATTCTGCGAATCTTTTTCGGCATCCTCCTCTGGCCTCATACAGTGGTCGTTCCTGTGCAGCGCACCAATCCACCCCCCAGCGCCAACGTGCTACGGTGGGAACATCCGAGTGCAGCCAGTTGGCCGCAATGTACCTTTTAGCCACAATCAGTACCGTGTTTAGAAATAATTTTTCAGCTCTGGAACCATCCAACCCATCAATAATACCCAGAAGTACGTTCATTGGCTTAAGGGGAACCTCCCAGCCCAGAATCTCAGTTAGTTTCCCAGTCACTGATTCCCAGTAGCACGTGATTGCGGAGCAAAGCCATACCATGTGATAAAAATCGGCTTGTGGGTGATTGCAGTGGGGACAGGAAGCACCAGGCCGGAGCCCAGCACGGTGGAGGCGCAGCGGTGTGAGGTAGGCGACGTGGAGGTAGTATACTTGACCTAGGCGGAGTCTTTCTGAGACTGTGACTGTTTTCGGAGCCATCTATGCGTCCCTCCAGTCTGCGTCATCCAAGGACTCAAGCCATCCCTCCCATCTGTCCCTGAGTTGGAATAGTGTGGTGGGGGTGTTGTTGGTAAGGGAGTGATAAATACAAGAGATCCCCCTCTTCCCCAAGTTACCGGTCATGATCTGGGCTGCGGGCGGGCTATATTAAGGCAGGGAGGTGCCTTCTGAGATAGGAGAATTGAGGGCATGGGGTAACTGCAGGTAGCGATAAAACTGGGATGTGTGAAGGGAGGTTTGCAAATCTTGGAGTGTGCGTTTGTGGTTCCCACCTCAGACATCCCCCAGTTGTGAAATCCCAATGAGATCCCATATCCTAAAACCAGAGAGGTTGGCGACCTCCCGTAGCCATGTGCCCCACCACAATGGGGTATATTGGGTCAGTTTTGTCGACCAGCGGATATGGTGCAGGGAAGCCCGCCAGGCTAAATGCACCCCAAGCATGACCTCAGGCAGAGTTTGGGAAATGGTGTCTCCATATAGCATCCCATGAGCTTTATACAGGCCCAGGGTGTGTAGTTCTAAGCGGTACGCTGGGTCAGACCACCCCTCATTAAACCAGTCATGCAGGATAAGGAGCTGAGTAGCTACATAGTAAAGATACAGGTTGGTCAACCCCAATCCACCATCGAAGGGTGGGATCCGGCACTGGGCGAACGCCAGCCAAGGCTGTCGACCTCCCCATAAGGACTTGGTGGCCATGCTGTCCATCTCTCAGAACCACGACTGTGAGAAGGAGAGGTTTGAGTTCTGGAGTATGTAAAGGAATCTGGGCAGAACCATCATTTTGAATAAAGCTATCCTGCCCATGGGGTTCAACGGCAGCACCTGCCATTTGAGGAGGTCAGGACAAACCTTTTTCACTAGCGGGGTTACGTTGAGTGGCCAAGCGAGGTCAGGGAGGAGGGCCAGCCAGATCCCCAGGAATTTAAAGGACCATCGTCGAAGGGGTATCGCCGACTGCCATTCAAAGCACTCTCTCGAGGGGTGAAGGAGGACCAGTAGAGATTTAGCCGAATTCAGTCGAACCGCAGAGGTTTGTTCAAAAATACTCAGGGCCCAAAGGCACTGGGGTCCCGACTGAGCTGGGTCTGATAAAAATATCCGAACGTCATCTGTGTAGAGGGCAATCTTGTCCTCTTCTGAGCCTGGCCACCTCCACCCTGCGCTGAGCTTGTCAGACCGGATAAGACTGGTGAAGTGCTTCATCGCCAAAGCAAAGAGGAGAGGTGAGAAGGGGCATCCCTGCCTCGGGCCTCTCCCGATGGGAAAGGGGCACGTCAGAGCTCCATTGACTAGCATATGGGACCGCGGCTTACAGTATAACATCTTGACCAGGCTGCTGAAGGGATCACCAAACCCCATTTCCGTCAGTACCACCTCCTGATATCGCCAATCCACTGAATCAAATGCCTTCTCTAAATCCACAAGATTAAGGGATAAATATGAGGTCAGCTGTTGTTGGTTAGCCAAAGCAAGGTGGAGGCGTCTAAGGCAGTGCCTGGTTCCCCGCAGGGGTACAAAAGGGGGTGGTGATGGACGGATCATCTGAACCGATCAAACACTCACACCCAGTCAACAGATCTGGGTTTAATCCATCACCGTTCTTTAGCCCACTCTGCCCCCCCAGTTCAGACATGGCCATATGCAAATCAGTCTGACCCTGTGCCTCATGAGAACAGTCCAGCCCGAACTGCCAAGCCATGCCTTCCCTAGACCGGAATCAAGCTTCCTAGGACCGGTTTCTGGCATTTCAGCCATTTTCAGCCAGGCTTGCTTGAATCCAGTGGCAAAGTGAGCAAGGGACTCAACGTCTGAGCATAACCTGCCAACTTATGGTGACAAAGCGGTACAAAAGGGGGTGGTGATGGACGGAGCATCTGAACCAATCAAACACTCACACCAAGTCAACAGATCTGGGTTTAATCCATCACCGTTCTTTAGCCCACTCTACCCCCCCAGTTCAGACATGGCCATATGCAAATCAGTCTGACCCTGTGCCTCATGAGAACAGTCCAGCCCGAACTGCCAAGCCATGCCTTCCCTGGACCGGAATCAAGCTTCCTAGGACCGGTTTCTGGCATTTCAGCCGTCTTCAGCCAGGCTTGCTTGAATCCAGTGGCAAAGTGAGTAAGGGACTCAATGTCTGAGCATAACCTGCCAACTTATGGTGACAAAGCGGTACAAAAGGGGGTGGTGATGGACGGAGCATTTGAACCAATCAAACACTCACATGCAGGCAACAGATCTGGGTTTAATCCATCACCGTTCTTTAGCCCACTCTGCCACCCCAGTTCAGACATGTCCATATGCAAATCAGTCTGACCCTGTGCCTCATGGGAACAGTCCAGCCCGAACTGCCAAGCCATGCCTTCCCTGGACCGGAATCAAGCTTCCTAGGACCGGCAGGGTGCACTATACTATATCTGAGGATACATCTGCACAAGCAGATATGCGGCTGTGCTGGTCAGCTCTAGTGCTGCCAATACAAGTGAACAGGGAAGCCATTGTGAGTATATCTGCTGGATACTGGTGAAAAAGAGTTCCCCAGCTACGTGATGGCTTCACTGAAAATAGGGTTGTTAGATATCAAACATCTTGTATTAATGAACCCCCACTGATGCTATTGCTGGATGTATTGATACATACACCCAGAGGGCACCTTAAAAGTGCCCCCCGAACATCTACTAGCTCCTCGTCTACAGACTGGCTGTGGCTGTTTTTTGTCAGCCTGCCACCAGAGACAAGTGTCTGACCCCCCAAGGGTGAAGGTCCTTGCTCTCAGGAGGCCAGGAATCAAGCCTGCTTTGGCCGGGGGTGCTTACACCCCCTCCCACAGGATGTCCGACCGATTACTATTCCAAGGCAGAGAGCTTCAAAGAGACGAGCGCCTTTAGTATGCAAATCTGGTTTCTCTCACAGGAGAGGAAGCCAACCCCCTTTGGCTCCTGGACAGGCGGGTAAATTAGGTGGTCAGATCGATGTGTCCACCCACAGGCCAGTGCGACCCCTAAGGTGGGCTTTCCAAAGTGGAGGCGACTTTTCAGAGTTAATCATTTTGGTGATGGCAAGCTTAGGATCTCGGGGACAGGATTATGCTCAATCCCCACAGGAAGTAACCCATTCCCTACTACCCTACTTTCCTAATGCACCTAAATCCATTAGGGGAGGCCCTGGACCCAAAACAGCAGATTCTGATGACCTCCTAAGAAGAAGGATAGTGAAGAGCCACAAAAGCAGAAGACTGAAGAGCAACTGACTTGGCACCGGCCCTGCCAGCCTGTTTATTGATCCCCGTCGAACCTGCACCAACGATGTCTCGTGCTGCAGCTGCCAATGCCTTCAAAGCCTGAGAGGATGGCCCGCCTTCAATAAAGACTCAAGAACTCCCATGGAGCAGTGAAATGCTCCACTGCATCTTGCAGGAACCCCAAGAAGAACTGTGAGGGCTCCGAAACCACTACACTGGGATGCCACCAAGCACCATTGCACCCAAAGCTCCTCAGCCCAGGTCGAAGTGGGCCAATGGTGCCAACGTTGTCCCCAAGCCCTCAAGAGATAGAGTACACCTTGGGTTCACCCCTTTTGAACGCTCCGATGTCTCCTGCCACCTCTGTTTGCAGGCTCCCTCAACCGCAAGTGCTCCTGTACAAAGAAACCTGACACCCCAAAGACCCTCTGCACCTGGCCTCCCCGGCCTGAAGAAAAGAGCATGACCAGTTTCCCCATGTCCCCTAGCATCACAAGACTTGAGCCCTTTGATTGGATCAACTGGACTGGCAGCTCAGTCAAAACCCTCAGCCTCTTTTCATGGAATCCGATCCCCCTTGACTAACATTGGGTGCCCAACACTGTATTGCACCATTGCGCCCGGCCGCCCTAGAGCCACTGGAAGTGTCCTGCTAGTGCTGATTTGGACCTTGCCCCTTACTCAACTTAAGTCCAGGAGATTGGTCTCGTAAGTGGCTGCACTCTACCTGAATGACGGATTTGTTTTTCCTCCCATAGGTTACCATTGCAGCTTCTAGAAAATGGACTATTAGTGTACATATCATTATTAGCTTCCCTCACTGTGCTAGATATATATTCCATGGGGTAGTTTGGGGTAGCTCTTGAACATCTCAGGTTAAATGTAGAGCAATAGTTGCACCTCTTATCAGGACAATTCCATTTTAATTGGAACAATATCTACACTTCTCAGAAGGGCTAAAATACATGTAATTGTGTAGCATCTGTAACTGTCCGCTTGGCTGCTATGCCTTTAATGAGCAACTGTAGCTGTTCTGAGTAGAGATGTCAGGACAGTTCAATATTTTGAAGCAGAACTGATAAATATTTAGTGGCCCACTATAAACTCCAGTGCCAGGGCATCTCAGCAGAGGCGATACATTCTTAATGGGATAAGAGGCTATCAGTATGACTGATATTGTGTCAGTACCAGAATGCCTCAACAGTGTTGCTGTATGTCTTGTGCCCAAGCTAGGCCTGGTAGGAATTAGTGGCATTTTACATGTACACAGTTCTTTCCTTAACCCCTTCCCTGCGGCGGCTATTCCGCGGCAGTGCTAAGGGGGCAGGGCGGCCGCACGGCACTCCCGTGCTCGTGACGGAACCGCTCCATCATGAGCCTCGGGCGCGCTGTGCTTGTGACTGAACGGTTCCGTCACGGCCCCGCCCGCCCAATAGAACGCTCAGCGCAGGCACGGAATTCGCATCGCGCAGGCGCGGCGAGCGGGCCGTGACGGAACCGTTCCGTCACAAGCACAGCACACCCGAGGCTTGTGACGGAACGGTTCCGTCACAAGCATGCAAGGGGTTAAAGTTGCCTTCACTTTGTCACATCGACTTCCGACACACATTTCCATCCGTGATACTTGGGTTAGTTTCTTGGAAACACAGACCTTGCTAACATGGAGAACTTTGTGAGAACACTATCACACTGCCTTGAGATTGTGTTCAATGCCCTCACGTGTGTAATACAAATGTGTTTGTTATTACGTCCATATGGCAACACAGCTATTTGTGGAATACAAGCAATGTCAGTTTGATCACAATCTCGGCCGAAGGCAAGGATGCCTTTTTCTATAGATAACCTTTTGTTTCCAAAGTATAATCAGAAGAGACACTTCTACTGACTTCAAGAGGTCCCTGCATCCTGAAGCTTTCCCCCAGCAGCTGACTGAGATCTCCATGAGGGATGTCCAGTTTGTGACCAAGACAGAGCCCTACACTCTTACCCACCAGGTAATGGGGTTATTTCATCTAGAAGGGGGTTTCTTGGCAAAACAAAATTCAATACCCTAAACACGTAGGTTAGGATTTACATCTTAGAACTATGCTAGACTGTGATAATATTGCATATGCCTGCACATATAAGTTGTCTCAGCAAGATGATGGAACTCTTTGTATTGTTCACTGTCTTGACACTTATTAAAACCTTTGTCTCCGTCTGTCTATTGATCATTGCCATATAACAACAACAGGCTTGACTCTAATCAGTAAGGCTGAGTCCACTAAGCCAACCAACAAAGAAAAATGCCAATACTGATAATTGATTCTTTCATCATAAGTATGCAAAGATTGTAAAACAATGCACCTTTAGGATTATCAATTGCCTTTATTACTATATCAAAAAAATGAATTAGAATTGATATGTACAATCAGATCAGGGAAAAACAATTTTTAGAAAAATACAAAAACGGCCGAATAAAATCACATTATATTCTTGCAAACAATCCTTCATACTCACTCAACTTTTTCATACATTCTGCACTCACACTACTTTCAGACAAACATAACAAGTCCTAAAGGCCACCGGGGCTTGTTTCTATACAGTGGCTCTAGCTCACACCAAAAAACAAAGTCAGCAGAAATCAATAAATTGCAGCTTATTGTTATGTATATAACATGGAATTCAAATGATTGCAAAAACAGTGTTAAGATTAATTAACAAACAAGCAACAAGCCTATGCAAATAAAACAAGCTTATTTTGGTGTTGAGAGCAAAAAGGTCTACGCGTTTCAAACCCCCACTGGTTCGGGGTTCTCGTCAGGACCAAGCAAAACTAAAAAAAGAAGAAGAAAAAAACGTGATCATTGCAGCATATTTTTTCTATACAAGAATCACTTTCGTTCAATAAATATTGAAAACGTCGCTTTGTGCATTCATTGTAAATTTCTCTGTGCGAAAGAGAGCACGAGTGTCTGAGCGAAAGGTTCTAGGTCTGTCTCAGCATTGTTCCTGAGGGAATAGAGTTGTCATGTTCAGTAGTAGCCAGAACTGTTTGCTCCCTGTCTAGGTTTAGGGGGGTTCATGGTGGCACTGTGATGTAGCTGGTCCAAGGGACAGCATACCATGCGGAGGTGCATGGAATCATTCTGGCACCATCGTAAATGTATGTCGTCCACAAACTCGCAGTTCCTACTGATTAGTGTAAACTACACAACAAGATGTCAGGACAGTTCAATATTTTGAAGGAGAACTAATATATATTTAGTGGCCCACTACAAACACCAGCCAGTGCCTAGGCATCTCAGCAGAGGTGATACATTCTTAAAGGGACAAGAGGCTCTCAGCATGACTAATAATGTGTCAGTACCAGAATGCCTTAACAGTGTTGGTATACTTTCAGTAGAACAATATTGATAGCTCTTAGTATCTTCAAAGGGACAGATGTTTAAAGGGGCACGTACAATGAATTCCTATTTTAGAGTTCTTACCAGGTGTGATGGTGAAAGAATGATGTACACAATACATCAGCAGTGAAAGCATTATACACACGCTCACACACAGATAGACATGTGCACACAGACCAGGTAATGCACAAGCAGCAGCTGTGCTAGCATCAACCAGAAACAGAGGCAATACACCAAGTCAGCAGCTGTGCAAGCTTCCATAACACACACAAAGTAGGTACTTAGGGCATTATTTATCAAGGTTTTGTGTTGTCCTTGCACCATGCAAGGGGTTGCAAGGGCAATGCAAACCCTAAATTAGATTTAGCAAGCCTCCTTGCATGGCCATGAGTGGCTTGATAGAGTTACGCAAGGCAGCGCAAGTCACTGCCTTTAGTTAATTGCGACAGGTAGGCGTGCCATGGGTGGAGAACGGGTGTTCCAAAGCATCCACACATGGATAGTAACACATTTGCAGATTTACCAATGCTGGTAGACTTGGGAATGTGATTGAATTGTACACCTTCCCAACAGAGGTGCAACGAGGAGAAATATCTTTATTTCTCCTCGTTCTTTACTCTTGGAAATGCCCCTGAGGCTTATTTTCATGCAGGAAGGTGCTCCTTCCTGCACAAAAAAAATCCTGCCTACAAAGCAGGTCCCCTTGCACCATGGTACAAGAGTGCTTGCGTAGGTGCTAGGTAGTAATTTTTGCGGCAGTGCAGGCAGAGAGCAGTTATGTACAGTATCATTTTAAAGACAGTACATTCCTGCCCTCTCCCTTTCATGCAGCACGGTGCAGCACGTTGGCTTGCTGCTTTGAGTGAAATATTGATAAATATGGGCCTTAGAAGGAAAGAGCAGTAAATGTGTCACTCAGGCATAGAAGTTAAAGACATCAGTAATCAAGCTCTATTGACAGGTACAGTACAGGCAGCAGCAAGGTATGCTTACCTCATTTTAGAAGAGAGTGGTTAATCCTGTCCTCTTCACTTTAATGTACTTGACTTGCACTTGCAGCTTTAGTTGAGGTGCTAAAATTGCATAACTGCAGATACCAAATTGCACAAATAAAACAATAATTGAGAATGCTACCGTATCAGATAAAAGACATCCGGTACATATTCACAAGTAGACACAATGTGCAGGAACCCTCTCCTCAGTGGATGGTAGCAGCGAAGTATGGTACAAATACTAGTGGTGACAACTATAGTGATCCTGTGAACCCATCAACAATTATCCAGGTAGAGAGTTCCTACACTGGAGGGTATGAGTTTGCTACCTGAAATGTGAACGGGCTTGCAGACAAGGTAATAATAACTGACTAGGCTAATGTTATTTCTAGTTATGACATCATATGTCTTCAAGAGACCAGGGGCCAGATGTAGGTAAATCATATTTACCGACTCTTAAATACCGAATTTTACCGATTCGGTATTTAAGAGTCGGTAAATATGAAGTACCGAGATGTAGGTAAATCCAGATGTGGATTTACCGATTCTTTAAAAGTCTGTATTTACCGATTCGGTAAATACCGACCGGTAATGGTCCATTCATTCCTATGGGCTTTGAAGCCCATAGGAATGAATGGGGCATTACCGGTCGGTATTTACCGATCGGTAAATACCGATTTTTGGCAAGGGTGCAGGGGGTGTCACTTTGACACCCTCTAGCACCCCCAAAAAAGGTTCGGGGGCCATATGGCAGGCAGACCTGCCCTAAGGGCAGGTCTGCCTGTCATATGGCACAGGTGTGCATGCACACATGTGCATGCACACCTGAATCGGTATTTCACCATCAAATTGAATTTGATGGTAAAATACCGATTTCTTAGGCCTTGTGGGACTCATAAGAGTCCCACCTACATATCGATTTTACAGATTCTGTAGATATACCGGTCGGTAAATTTACCGACCGGTATATTTACAGATTCGGTAAAATTACCGATCGGTAAATTTACCGAACGGTAAATTTACCGATTCTGCCCCCTACATCTCAAATTCCTTTTACCGGTCGGTAACGGCCGAATTCGGCCGTTACCGACCGGTAAAACCCTACCTACATTTGGCCCTTGGTGTATTAGACCCGGTCTACGTAGAAGGATATTCCTCTCATTTTTTAGCAGCTACCAGATCACAAGCTGGCCGAGCAAAGGGGGACCTGCAAATTCTTATCTCTAACAAAATCTCTGTAAATGTTAGGAAGGCTGCTATCGTGGGTTCTTATGCACAGCTGTTGTGGCTTAGTAAAAAGGGGGTGAAAGACTTGATAATCGTAAACTTTTATAATAATGTCTTCAACTCCACACGAGGTAGCGTGTTAGCAGCCATCGATCAGGATTTGGAACACCCTTTTGTCCCTGGTTAATATAGAGTACGTCCTAATCTGGGCAGGAGATTTTAATTTGCATGCACCCAATACGAAGTCTTGTGGTCTCATAAACGGAGGTGAGGAATTTTACCACTTTTGTCATAATGATTATGGGAAAGCACTTAACGAGATGATTGTCAACTATGCTCTCCAACTCCTTAGAGGGGTAAAATACCCCGAATGGGGCACCTAACCCAACCTTCATAGGAAGAAATTCACATTCTATTATTGACCATGTACTGGTATCTGTCTCCTCCAGCTGCTTGTGTGGTAATCTTATCGTTGTACCCTCATTACTTAGTGACCATACATGTTAAAACTTTCCTTTGGGGGGGGGGGCAAAAAGATCAATGTATATGATACTGTATATTTTATTAAACCGGTCGGGACAAATGAATTTAGAATTAAAAGGCCAGGTGTTGACCCTCGTGTGACAACGAGGAAAATAGTGGTCTCCAACCAAAGTGAAATTATATATCATGTTCAGGAGGAAATCGCAGCACCTGCACTGACCGAGAAGTTTTGCACCATTACAAAATCGATTAAATCAATTTTAACAAAGATCCCTGGGCCATTAGGTAGTAAAAAGAAGGGGTGGTTTGACGGGGCCTGTACCAAAGCGCCAAGGGGTGTGAAGCATGCCCTGTCTCAATCACAACGGGATTTACCTACCATTCAAACCTTACGGAATACAACGCAGTCTTAGCGGCCGGGAAAAGATACTTAAGGAAGAGGCCTGGGATAACTTGCCCATAGCTGCAAAAACCAAAAACAATAAATTCTTCTGGGAGACGGTAAATTTCCCATTTCTGAAGACTGATAATATCCCAGAATTTTGCTCATTTGTCTCCGAGGACAAATGGGTGAATCATTTCTCAGAAGTTTTTGATAGCAATAGGGAGCCGAGAACTGTGCAGAATGGGTTACCAGGAGAGGGAATTAATCTCCCCTTGAACATCACTAACAAGGAAGTCATCCTGGCAATCCATGCGAGTGTCGGGGGTCGGGCCCCAGGGCCGGGCAGTGTCCCAGTTGATGTGTATACATCAGCCCCTGCCTTATGGGGACCCATCCTAACTAGAGTGTTCAACATGGCTGCCACAGATATAATCCCCCAGACATAAATGTACATTTTATAAGAATCTTAGATGTTTTTATGTAAAGCCACTTTGTATTACTCATAACATCAGGTCACATATAGTGGCAATACATTTTCTGGTGACATTGGGTGATCCCCTGATTTGCTATAGTGTTGCCCTGTGTGTCCTGAAGGCAATAAATCTGAGAAAAGCCCTCAGTTGATAGCAGTATAGAGCTGACATGAGTTTTTATAGGATTTAAGCATTTGTAATCGATTATTCCATGTGCAAAAAATTAGTTCTGCCTCATTCATGATGTAATATAAGATGTCATGATTTTATTATTATATTATCTTGATTGTATTGGATTTAACATTTTATAATGATTGCTCTTTTATGGCTATCTCTGATAGTCGAATAAGTATTAAACTAACTAACAACATGTGCATGTCAAGGTGTGGACAACACTTAAACAGTTTTTCCTACTGCAGGCATGACATGCTTTCCTGCAACATTCAGCCGGCCATGCGTGCTTTCACTTTCCAAGCAGCCTGGGTCTATGTCGGCTGCTTCCTCGAAATGAAATAGGTCCAGCATTTACAAGAGTTTCAGCTGTTGGCATTGTAAATGACAATGCTTTTTATTCATTACTTAATTATCAAAACAGATAAATAAAATGCATTGTCATTCACAATGGCAATAGCTTAAACTCTTGCAAATGCAAGACCTATTGCATTGCAAATGCTTGTTGTTATGCACTGTTCGAGATAAAAGCAAAGCTTGTTGTTTTACATGTTGTAGCCAATCAGCCAAATATTAGCAGTTTTTTCAGTCTTTTGAGTTGAAAAAAGAAACCTGCATAATTTAGTACTTTTGTTTTATGTTTGTGTCTTTGAGACAGGCATTAGTTGACCACATAGCTGGGGGACGCAGTGCACTCTCTTTCCAGTTCCTGTTAGTGGGTCTCTCAGTGGCAACACTGTAGTGGGCACTAAGGGACGTAGAGACAGGAGCATGGTGTAGGTGGCTTGGCAAACTTGCCATGGGGCAGTTGGAGAGGAGGTGTGCTAATAGGGAGTGCTCTGCAGTGCCAGGGCATGAAAGTACCAGTTTTACAAATCAACTGCAAAGAGTGGTGCATTCACCTCTTTCTGCTCACAAAGATGGAGTCCGAATCTCTTTTGGTCTTGTTGGGCGGCACTGCAGCTGTGGAAAGGCAGCACCTGTAAAGTGCAGTGCGAAGTGGATGGTGAAGGAGGAGTGAGGGGTGGAGTACAGCACCTCCCGAAGCAGAGTGCAGAGTACTCTGCATATTTCAGAATCCTGTACGAAATGTGCCACCACTGAAGCTTGCATCTCGCTGTTCACAAGTGGTAGGCTCCTATTCCCTAGTACTGAGACTTAGTAAGACGTTTCCATAGCTAGGATTTTCCTGACTCTATATATCATGGATGGTATATTCAAAAGGGAATAGCGCTGAGTAGTAACTTTTTTAATGCTTCTTAGCCCATACACCGTATTGTGCTGACAACGAATTGCTGGTAGCCCTTAGTTCACTATAAATGCCCCACATTTTTAATTAAATTGTAAGAAGAAGAAATGTGGATTACGTTAACGCATATATTGTTTTCATAATATTTACGATATAAGACTGTTTGCTAATTTACATCATTACACTGGGAAAGATCTTCCACACAATACCAGACTATAACGGAGAGGATTTTTATACAGTTGTGCATTATCTGAATTATGGCAAATCTGTTTCTTATGATGTCACCTCACCAAAAGAGCGACCGGGTGCTATTTCAAGACACACATATGCAATCTGGCATGATTGTAAATCCAACAGTTATGTGGCAAAGGCAATAATGGGCCTTCCAGACTTGGTATGTCACAAATATTGTGAACAAGTATCTGAGGGCCAATTTAAATGGGACCCCAGTGTAAGGTGTCTTTCATCTGTAACTTGACCACTGGTACAGATTTCTGATCATGATGAAGAGCTTTAGTCTCACAAGAGCATGGAGAGAGTTCAGGCATTAAAAAGGTTTTCCTCTACCCGTGGCATGACTGTCCAAAACTGTGGGATTTATAGAAAATGGTCTTGGAGTTATTGGAGTAACGTTACTGCAAGATCTCCTTAGTATTCTTTTCAATCATAATTGAAAGGCAGGCACCATTACAACTTAGGGGTACAGACTGAATATTGCTCCATGATATTCTCCATGAAAGTAATCAATGGGGTTACCAGTGCACATGCAACATGGTAAGTTGCTGGATTTTTCCTTTTGTATAGTCCACGTAGGTCTACTTTTGACAAGGGATTTCCCAAGGACTCACTGGGCCAGCATGCCTGTGTGGCAGCCCTGCAGCGTCAAGGCGGGAAGAGGGAAATAAGAGACCTCAACTTGTTGGTGCCTGCACTGCTTGCTAATGTCTGCCAATGGCCGTTATTCCCCAGACATGCCACAGGCACTGCTGTAATCATGGGCTAATGCTGCCAGAGGACATGGCAATAAGACCTGGATAGAACATGAGCCACTTCCAAAGCCTGAAAGGAGCTATAAGACCCGCAGTGCTAGCACGTATACTTCACCTCAGACGGTGCATGTGCAGTTTCAGCAACCTTAAAATATTCAGAGCATAAAGACACTTGGAAGGAAATAAGCTAACATACATGCAAAGGACAAATAATGTATCAAAACAGTCAACACAAGAGGATTTGATTGCATCTGTGATGTCCTTTTTAGCAGCATATTTGATTACATGAGATGTCACTGATAATGTCATGTCCTATTACGTATGGTAATCTTCATTACTCCGGATCCCATAGTCCTCGACACCTTCATCGACAAATGAGATATATATATCTCCGACAGAAAAAAAGAAAGAAGGAATGCTGGACCTACCCCCACCCCCCCCCTCCCGCCGGGAGTACAAAAGGGTACATGTCCCAGCATTCCCTCTGAAATACCAAGCACAAGATGAAGGCCGGCACAAAGGGAGGAAGGGAGGGAAGTCATGAAGGTGTCGAGGACTACAGGACCCGGAGTAATGAAGATTACCATACGTAATAGGACATTACCCCCAGGTCCCTCCATCCTCGACACCTTCATCGACAAATGAGACATACCATAGCAGCAACCCGGCATTCATCCCCAAGAAAAAACCCACAACAAACCACCAGGACAACACAGAAACCCAGAGATTTATTCACAACACAGAAAGCAAGGGCGAACACAACCCAACACCACGAAAGCAAAACCGCCCTCCTCACCCAGCAAATTAGGAAGGCGATAATGCCGGATGAAAGTATTGGGAGAAGCCCAAGTGGCCGCCCTACAAATCTCAGAGGGAGGAACTCCCCGGTCCCCTGCCCAAGACGCCGCCACACCTCTAGTAGAACGACCCTGAACCCCCACCAGAGGAGGGGAACCAGAAAGAGAGTAGGTCAAAGAAATGACCTGCTTCAGCCAGCGAGCAATCGAGACAGAGGAAGCCCTACGCCCACGGGAAGCAGCCCCACAGGAGACAAAAAGGGAATCAGAAACACGAAAGGCCGAAGTGCGCTCCAGATAAATACGCAAAGCCTGGCACACATCCAGCAAGGACCAACAGGGACCACCCGCGGAATCCAAAACTGCGCCCAACGCAGGCAAGACCACCTCCTGGGACCGGTGAAACTGAGAAGCGACCTTAGGAATGAAGGAATAATCAAGGCAAAGAACCACCCCACCATCCGAAAAGGACAAGAAAGGCTCACGCGCCATCAAGGCCCCCAACTCCCCAAGGCGCCGAGCAGAAGTGATGGCCACCAGAAAAAAAACCTTCAAGGTAACAAACTTCAAGTCAACGTCCGACAGAGGCTCAATCAAAGCCCGAAGGACCAAAGGCAAATCCCACAAGGGAAAAGAAGGCCTGGACACAGGACAAGAAAGGGAAAACCCATGCAGAAGACGAGAACCCAAGTCCTCACCATCCGACAGGGTACCCCACGGAGAACAAAACGCACTCACAGCCGCCCACTGAGCCCGCAAAGTGGACACAGCCCAACCCTTCTCGAAACCTTCCCACAAAAATTGAAGCAAAGCCTGCAAGGAACAATGCAAAGGGGAAAGGCCCAACGCCGCACACCACCGACTGAAATTACCCCAATGACGATCATAAGACCTGAGGGTAGAAGGCCTACGGGAACCCTGAAGAGCCACAGCTAAATGCTCAGGGAAACCCCGTCGCCGACACCCCTGCCTCTCAACCTCCACACCAACAGCCGCAACCGGAGAAGAGACAGGGACAGGGACGAACACAGGGGAGATGGGGACAGGGGGAGAAACCAAGGGCCCTGGACCGCCAAAAGACGAACCGTCAGAAACCAAGACCTCCGAGGCCAAAAGGACAGGACCACCACCACCTCCCGAGACTCCAGACACAGGCGGGACAGAAACCGAGGAATCAGCGCCAGAGGAGGAAAGGCATAAAGCAGGCATGACGGCCAAGGGATCGACAGGGCATCCACCCCCCAACAACCCTCCTGCCGAAATCGGGAGCAGAAGCGAGGTAGCTGAGCATTCCGCTGGGAGGCAAAGAGGTCCAGAAAGGGACGCCCAAACCTCACGCACACAAGCCGAAACACAACCCGGGTGAGAGACAACTCCAACGACCCCGGAAAGCAACGACTCAGGGCGTCCGCCACATAGTTGTCCACTCCCCGAATGTGAATCGCCGTCAGAGACAGAAGATGACCCTCCACCCAACAGAACAGGGGAACAACCACAGTGTTCAGAGAGGCCGAACGGACCCCCCTCGATGGTTCAGATACGCCACAGACACCATATTGTCAGAACGCACCAGAACGTTCCGACCGAGGAGCAGGCCATGAAACCCCATCACCGCCCGAAAAACCGCCGCCAACTCCCTCCAGTTGGATACTCCAGGACGGACCAACGACCCTGAAGGACCGAGACCCCAAGGTCGCCCCCCACCCCAGGGAGCTCGCATCCGTAGTTAAGACCAGAGAAGGGGAAGTCTGCAAAGGGAGACCCCTGGACAGATGAAACCAGGTCGACCACCAAAGAAGAGTCGGGAGGACCACAGGGGAAACAGGCAGAAGGAACTCCAAATTCCCAGACAACAGATTCCAGCGTGACAGGAGATAACCCCACAGAGGGCGCAGGTGGAACCAAGCCCAAGCCACCGTAAAGACTTTCGCCACCATCAGACCCATAAGACGCAACCAGAGGCGCACAGGAAAACAACCCCCCGCCCGAAACAGCCGAGCAAGGGACACCAGGGTCAGGATAAGAGGGCCAGGCAGGAACACACGGTTGAGGTTCGTACGAAACCGGACCCCAATGAACACCAAGTCCTGAGACGGGGACAACTGACATTTCGGGAAGTTGATCAGAAACCCGTGCTGACATAAGACAGAGCAAACCACCTCCCTGGCCTCCAACAACTGGACCCGAGATGAAGCATGGAGCAGCCAGTCATCCAGGTAGGGATACACCATCACCCCCCGAAGATGAAGCCAGGCGACCAAAGGAGCCACCACCATCGTAAAGACCCTCGGGGCAGACCTCTGACCAAAGGGCAACACCTGGAACTGAAAGTGACGGCCCGCACACAAAACGGCAGGAAGCGACGGGACCGAGGATGCACCGGAACGTGGTAGTAAGCATCCTGAAGATCCAGGGCACACATGAAGTGACCCGGAAGGACCAAAGGAATTACCCTTTGCAGAGTCTCCATGCGAAAGGGAATCCTCAGAACCCACCGGTTCATAACCCTCAAATCCAGAACCAGGCGGAAACCCCCCGTAACCTTCGGCACAAGAAAAATCAGGGAATAGAAGCCCGACCCCACCTCCGCAGGAGGGACCTCCTGAACGGCCCCCTTTAGATCAAGAGCCTCCACCCCTTGTGAGAGATGAGCCCTCTTGGACCGGCAAGCAGGTCAGGGAGTCGGGCGGACACCGGAGTCCGGAGGGGGAACTGAGAACTCCAACACATAACCCTCTCGTAGGACATCCAACACCCATGCGTCGGAACAGGACTGAACCCAGGCATCAAGGAAGAAGCACAGCCGCCCTCCTACCACCAACCCAGGAACAACAGCCAAAGAGTCAGGAACGAGGCTTAGCCGGAGGAGGGGACCTAGCCTTACGATCCCGACTCTGACCAGAAGCAAACCTCCCCTGGCCCTTCCGAAACTGCCTACGAGAGGAGGGACGAAAGAAAGGCTTAGCTTAAAGGGAGCAGGAGCAGCAGAAGAAGCCTTAAAGGAAGAAGAGTGCTTTTTCTCCTTAAACAGCTTATGTAACTTGTCTTCCAACCCCCCCCCAACAGCATAGAACCCTGGAAGGGCAAACGCAAAGCACAAGCCTTCTGCGCAGAGTCTGCCTTCCAGTCCTTAAGCACAAGACTGCGCCGAGCCGCCACAAAAACACCCCCAGAGAGCGCAGCAGCCCGCACAACGTCAAAAGAGACATCAGAAAGAAGCTCCACCTGATGCTCACTGTGACCAAGAAGAGCGGAGCAGTCAGTGGCATCATCCATCGACTGATACAGGGACTTCAAGTCAGACAGCAGAGACTGCGAGACATAGGTCCCATACACACCAGCCCTCAAGGCCAGATGGGAGCCAGAATAAACGTTCCGGAGAGCAACGTCAGCCTTCTTGTCCACAGGAGCCTTCAGCACAGCGTCCTCCGACAAGGAAGTGCGACCCACCAAACTAGCCACAAAGGAGTCAATGGGGATCGAGTCCGGGAGTTCCGTAGCCATATCCTGCAGGGGGTAAAGGTGGGTCATAAAACGAGGAACCAGAATACGATCCGGATCAGCCCACTCCCACTTCAGAACATCTTTAATAAAGGGGTGCACCGGGACATCCACCGTGGCAGAACTCTGGAATTGCTGCAGTAAAGAACCCCCAGACGTACTGGGAGTAGCAACATCAGTTAAACCCATGTTCTCCTTAACATGCTGCAAAATCTCCGGCAGGGCGTCCTTGTCAATATATTTTCCCTTCAGGTCAGAGTCCCCAGCACCTGTAGACTCATCACCAGAGGACCCAGAGGAAACAGGAGCCGATGCCCCCCCCTTGCTGCGTGCTCCACCAGCACCCATCTCAGAAATGGTCTCCCTAATCAAGCGCTTCAAGCGCACATCATCACCCCCACCATGACGCCTGGACCTGGCAGGAGAAGGAGAACGAGAGGAACTGGATGAAGAGGAAGACGACCTCTCCCTATGACGCCTCTTCCTGGAACATTTGCCCATTCTGAAAATGCCCAGAAGACCAACAGCACCACAGCACAGGAAGCAAAAAGGAAACAGCACTCAAAACCACTATGCGGTACTCACCACTGCCCTGAGTTTTAAACAGTCCGAAAACCACCAGGACAGGAGCGCCTGACTACCCTCAGGACGGACGTCAGGCAGCGGAAACCGGAAGGCATCACCATCAGCCAGCCAATCCGGAACCGCACAGGAGGCCGCGTCCCCCAGTAAGCCCGGCAGACCAGGAGGGGCGGCCATCGGGCGAGCGCCGAGCCCACGCGGAACCAACATCCACGTGCGGCTACCACAAGCGTGAACAGCCCCCTGCCACTCCCCCCAAGCCAGGCAGGGGGGGAGAGGCCAAAGATCTAGAAGAAACGAATCCAAAAAGTAAGTCCAGCGCGGGAGCGTCTTCCTGCTCCTCGCGCTTCAATCCCTTCCGTCAGAATGACAGAAAAAAAGAACAGAGGGAATGCTGGGACATGTACCCTTTTGTACTCCCGGCGGGAGGGGGGGTTGGGGTTAGGTCCAGTATTCCTTCTTTCTTTTTTTCTGTCGGAGATATATATATCTCATTTGTCGATGAAGGTGTCGAGAACGGAGGGACCTGGGGGTAATTTGTGAGATTTTGTTGTTTTCTATGTTCGTTTGAACATTGTGAAGGGATTTAGGGCTGTGACTGAAGCCAGCACACAGCAAGGTTTTTTACACGCCTTGCACCCAGTAGTTATCTTTTACCGAATAGAGTTGGGAATATGACCTGGCCTTTGTCCAACTCAAACAGTTTCCCCATTGTCCTCAATTTTTCATAATAAGGCAGCGCACCCACAAACTGGGGTGGGTTCCCCTGTGCACAATCAGAACCCAACACGGCATTTAATTCGATATCCAAGTTCTTTTTGGTAAAAAATGTATCACTCCAAATGAAATGGTATGAATTTCACAAATATATTTTGAGCATGAAATGGATTTCAACATACAATCCATAGTGAACCCATGATGATCATGAATGGTTGTATATTGAACGATAACAAAAAATCAAATGATGTTCATCAATCGTGTGTTCCAATGCGTTTCGGGTTCAGCACCATTCATCAGGGAACAAAGCTATAAAGCAAACAGGAAACAAAGTGTAATGAGGAAACAGTCCTAACAACAAGAGTAACAGTAATATCAGCATGAGCAGAAATGCGCTGTGGAAGTTAATCCTTGAAGTGAACAGTGCATTTATAAGAAATGTCGCAAAAATAACACGACATGTGGTGAAATCATCAAATTAATGAAAAGCGGTGGATTAGTCCATGTGATGGTCATCCGTATTAAAACATGACGTGAATTTAAAACGTTGCGAGTGTGTGGAAACAAAACTAGCTGGTCATTTAGTGAAGTCCAAAGAAAACCGACACCTATTTGGTGTGTCTGAAAGCCCTCACTCACCGACCTGGTCGGTGACATGCTTCATCATTGAGCCCCACTGGGAGTGACCGAGTGCCACCCCAGTGTGCTTCAACACCAGATTTACTGCGGAGCGGGTAATGTGAAGATGTGGGAGCTAAGTGATAGTGTCAGTGATTAGGGAACGTGTGAATGGTGAGTTTAAAAATGCCTTAGTTGTATCAAAAAATGTTTTATTAGCTGATCAATAAGACATATTAAAAATGTGTTGGAAAACTAGACCAACTAAGTTGATTGGTCTGTTTCCAGTAATATTAAGTGATGGTCAACATGTTTCTGCCAATATCGGTTTTATTTACCTGGCATTCGTCAGGACCTAAAGTGGGCTATACCCCGGCGGTATGGATATGCTAAGGTCCACCCTACCAAGGGACGTCAAAGTAAAAACCGTCTGAAAAAGTGCAAGTGAAAGGGAACGCAAAAGAAAAATTCTCTTCAGGGTCTCTCTATTCTGGAGACCAAAAAAATTAAAATGCACTTGACGATCGTCGAGACCCGGCTCAGAGGGAGCATGCAGGTCTACTAGCGGGTGCCTAGCGTCACGGGCGGTGTGCCAAATATGCTACCACCCCCCTCCCGAGGTCTATGCGGTGACAGTGCCTCACCTTAAAAGTGCATCTTAATTTTTTCGAAAACTGATCGAAATAACACACTCCACTTTAACAGCTTTCTTTAAAACACTATTTACCTTTCTTTCAGTTACTGAGAGTCAAAAGAATCATCTCGAATCCACAGACAGCGCTTGTACGGATGGATGATATAATGCAAAGATTCGCATAACGCGGATACCCCAAACCAGTTTTAGATCAGGCGAAACTCCGTTCTCAAAAAGAACACGCAGTGAATGATGGTGAGCAAAAACAAAGTTACAAAAAAACGCATGGTGGTGGTATCCAGATTTTCTTCCATGAGTGGCGCATTAAATGTATCATCAGAAGGCATTGGCCTATCTTGTCTGTTGATCCTGATTTTAATCATCTGTTTAACGATATGCCAATATTTGCTCATAAAAGAGGTAAAAATGTAGGTGAAATATTGAAACCTGCAGAAGTCACCAAACAATCCCAACACAAAGGCACCGTACCGTGCCATAACTGCAACAATTGCAACAACGTGATTCAAGGTCCAGTCTTGACACATCATCGGAAAGGTACGAACATCAACCTGAGGGTCACAGCCACCTGTGACACGATGAACGTTGTTTACTTTCTGAAATGCCAGTTTAGCAAAGTTTACGTTGGGAAAACGGAACACATAATCCAAACATGGATTAACAAACATAAAAGTAACATTAGAATTTGCAATATGAAATCCGTGGTCTCCAGTCATTTCAGTGAGAATCACCACAACATAAGTCAGTTGAAATTTCTGGTTCTTGACGTGATCACAAGATCTGAAGGAAGAGAATACAACAAATATGTCTTGCAAAGAAAGAACTTTTGGATCAAACACTTGGATGCCCTTAAACCACACAGGCTAAATGAACGCATGGAATTCTTGTGCTATCTGTAATCACCACTCACCTTGGCTACTGTCTGTCTTGTACTCTATATTCGCGCGCATGACTTGATGTAACAGATTGAATTTTTGACCCTGTGCCTCACATTTTAGTTCACGAACCACCCATTACTATTTTTATTTCAGAAGGAATCTTTTTGCTCCCTTGGGTTTACTCTTTTATCTGGATGCTTCGTGACTTAAAGACTGGGTTGTACTGTTAGAGTATGTTCTCTCGCTTTTGGTTCATGTTTGTTGCTTTCATTTTTTGCTACTTTCAATTTCACCCTTTTCCACATCATTTCATCGTTTTTTTGGACTCCTTTTTTGCTAGTTTGGGTTTCTTTCAAGTTGAACATGAATACTACAATATGTCTGGTATTAGACATAGTGTTCAGACAGTTACGCTACTTTCGGTAATGCTTGTCTCTTATTTTTGTAAGCTCTGCTATTTTCATTTATTTTTGAAGCCACGCTTTTATAAGTGTTAACCTTTCAGATACTTGTTAGGCTTTGTTTTGACTTGCAGACGCTCGTATTTTGAGCTGTAACGAAAGCTTTATTTACCATTTTAATATGGCCACCATACTCTAATGCACCAGTGAGTCTGCTTTTTCATCACTAAACCCAGAATACACCTATTCGTATGCCGATGCATAGCACTTCCTGTTTGCCACAACTTCAGGAAGACTGCTCGCTGTAGAACACCTGGCTATCTTTGGAATTGTGAGTGCTTCCATGCATTATCTGCACCTGCTGCAGATGCGTGTTTTTCCACTACTAATATCTCGGAAGCTCATTAATATGCGTCCGCGATGTATCGTAGTGCTAATCCCGCTTTTATCTTTGGTCTGTTGGCACTTCAAGCGTTTAAGCAAATGTAGATTACTGGACGTCTTGCGTTAAAACTGATGACTACCACACAGGTTAATCCATTGCACTCAGCAGTTTGGTGACTTCACCACGTGACCAGCTATTTTTGTTATCACACTCTCGTACCATTTTAAATCCACGTCATGGTTTAATACCGATGACCATCACATGGGCTAAACCACCGTTTTTCGTTAATTTGATGATTTCACCATCTGTCTAGTGATTTTTGTGACATTTCTTTTAACTGCACTATTCACATCAAGGTTTAACTTCCACAGCACATTTCTGCGCATGCTCATGTTGATATTACGGTTACTGTTGTTGTTAGGACAGTTTCCTCACTACACTTCGTTTCCTGTTTGCTTTGTAGCTTTGTTCCCTGATGAAGGGCGCTGAGCCCGAAATGCATTGGAACACACGATTGATGAACATCATTTAATTTTTTGTTATCGTTCCACATACAGCCATTGATGATTATCATGAGTTCACTATGGATTGAATGTTGAAATCCATTTAATGCTCAAAATATATTCGTGAAACTCATACCATTTTATTTGGAGTGATTAAATTTTTACCGAAAAGATCTTGGATGTCAAATTAAACCCAGTGTTGGGTTTTGATTGTGCCCAGGGGGACCCACCCCAGTTTATGGGTGTGCTGCCTTATTATAAAAGCTTTTTGCGCTCTTGACCGGAGAGCATTACCCCAAGAGCATATGCAAACTGACCAGTGATACACAACTGTGATCAACTAGAGGTTGTGCGCATACACCCGTTGACTTTTAGTTCTCAATTTTTCATCCAGACCCTGGTGTGGACATAACTCATTGTGCATAACCCTCACAGGAAGGTTTGAGCCTGGGGTCTGGCATTTGGACAGGCCTTTTGAACATATTCAGTGCAGGTTGATCTCAGGTCCTGACCATTCACTAGGCCCTCTTACCAGCTCTCATATGAACATAGCCCACAGCAATTATCTTTTGGCTGTGCATGTGAGTCAGTTCCTGGCCAAATTTCCACCTACCCTGCTGTGTCTTCAGCTTTTGGGACAGTGGCTGTGCAAAGCTCTCTTGCCAATATAACCACTGTGTACACTGTTCCCCATGCACAAGCAGGGTAGGGCACATGGCCTGGATGACTGCGCCCAGACCTCATATGAACACAACCCACTTTGGACAGCCTCCAGTGATGCACATCCTGTGCGAACACAATCCACTATGAATGAGCTTCATCTGTCTGCAGCATGGATTGAGCTGAGGGCCTACCCTTTAGTCAGTCTCTACTTTTAGTTCCCACTGTGCACGTCCTTCACCCCTGCACAAAAGTGACCGAGTGCAGGGTCGGCCCCAGGCTAAATCCTACACCAAGCCCTTGTGGATATAAACCTCTGTGCATAGCTTCAGCTATTTTAATGGAGATTGAGCACAGGGCCTGCCATCATGCACCTCTATGTCCTCCAATTTGGGCACTGGGCCTGCTCTTGAGTAAACTTCAATGCTCGGGTGCTGCATGGATATAGTCACTTCATGCACACCTTAGCTGTGGGCAGCAGGGTTAGTACCCATTCCCAGGCCCTTTGTCCTGGCCTCTCTACATAGCCTATGAATTTGCACAACAACACTGTGGGTTTCTTTATTATTTTCAAACACTCATCTTCATGTTCCAAGTTAATGCGGTGGACCTTTGGGTGTAGGTACCTGCTGGGGGCTTCTTGAGCTCAGTGGATCAACGTCAAATACCCTGGCTACTTGCATCCAAATGACAGCTCTGGAGATGTTCAAGTCCGTAGACATAGCCATGAATTCCATGGCACAGATGGTATACTTTTTCCATTTATAGAGATCAGTAGCTCCTCATCTGAAACCCTCCATACCCTTTTCAAGTCCATGGAGGCATTCCCCACTCCATTTTAACCCCCTTGGCCCCCCATACACATTATTTGATCAGCTGTTGAAAGTCAGAGATTGTGAATTATGGAGCAAATATGTATAAGTTTATAGCTTCAGGGATTCACAATTTTAGGTCAAATCCATGAATTATGTAATATAAAAAGTTTCCTTTTTTCATCATTTTCTCTGATGTGAGATTTGCTGCTATTCATGGATGTTAGACCTGGCACCATTGGCGCGGGTCTCCCCTGCATTTTATGCTTTTGCCTCCTGTGGTTTTGCTGTGTGTTGGACTCAATTTTGCTGGTCTAGATGCTTTGGGCACTTTGCCACTGCTGTTCAGTGCCAAAGTGCATGGGATCCCTTTGTAAATTGTTTTTATGGATTAGTGATCCCATGATTGGCATATCTGATTTACCAGTCAAACCCTAGTACAGTGCACTGTGTGTGACCAGGGTCTGTAAATCAAATGCTACTAGTGGGCTGAAGCACTGATTGTGCTATCCACAGAAGCAGCCTGTAAAATGTAACTCTGGCCTGTCATTGCAGAGCCTGTGTGAAGTCTAGTACTGTGTGAAGTCTAGTTACCAAAGGAGGGACAGTGGGCTTTTGAGAAGGTGCAGAATAAATGCCCCAGGACAAGTCAAGAAAAAGGTGTTATGCTGTTCCTACAAAGTGAGAGTCAGACAAAAGGAATATAAGCCAATCGGACCAGAATGGTTCAAAGTTGAGAATCCATTGTATTGGATTATAATGCCCTCACACACTCAGTAGGGTGTCGTGCTTCATCATTGGGCTACTCCTCGTCGGGTCGGCGGTGCAATACCCGATGGGCTCCTTATAATAGGGGCACTTTAGCAGAGATCTTTTTCCAACGGCCATGTGATGCCATGGGGGTGAGGGGCCTAGTGAGTGTAGATAAATGTATATGTTAGGTGAGTATAAAATAGAGTTGGGAGTACCAGCGACAACTTTAATCAATGGATCTCCTATCCTAAGTAAAACAATTAATAAGGCGCTGGGCTGAGGTCATGCCTCAGGTTTAAACGATCTTGTTAGTAAGAGGTCAACATGTTTCTCGCCAAGTGAAAAGTCTGCGGGCGATTCGTCCGTACCAAGGAGGATTCTATCTACAACTAAAACTAAGATGGTGATGTGGCTTAACACTCACACCAAGCCATTCCACTAACTAGTTGAGTACCTGGTAGTACTGGAACTACCTGCGGGGAGAGAAAATATCGCACTAGTTAGGTAAGTACAATATTTGCTGTGTGTATTCTCTCATATTCCCTGTGAATCTGACTCTCAAAACTGAACAGAACTGGTTTTGGCTGGGTACATACACTTTCTGTCTTCATAGATCAAAGTATTTTTGTGTTTTTGTATATAAAAAGAGAGGCCCAGACCCAGATTTTTAGATCACTTTTGGGATCAAGAGGAACCTTTGCCAAGGAGAAGAGGGTAGAATCTGAGGAGGAATACTTCCCCTGTGCTGTTTGCTGTCTGAGGTTGGCCTGCAGTGGCTACTTGCTGCCAAGGAAAGAAGAAAAGGGCTTTGCTGTTAGCATTGTCCCCTATGTGAGGAAAAGATCTCTAAGGGCTTGAAATTGAGCTTGCCTCCTGTTCTGAAGTCTCAGGGACACAAAAACGTAATTTCTTCTGTCTCTCTGCATCTGGAACTGCTATTTCAGCTGTCACAGAAGGAAATTGCTACTCCGGCGCTGGTGAGCGACGCCGAAACCTGCACCAAAGCTATGGGCACCGCTTGTGAAGAGCACGATGCACCCCCCCCGACTTGCACCGTAGGCCCGACGCTTGCTGACGCCATTCCGCATTGACTCCAAAGGTGGCGCAGAGGCCGCTGCCTGTACCGGGTCCGAGGACACTGCTCGTGACGTCCACGACGCAACATACCGACTCGCACGGCAGCCGCGACTTCAGCGATGCCGGTGCTTCATCAATGCGGAGAGCCGATACTCGATGTGGGTGACTCCTGAATCCATCAAAACCGTACCATCGTAAGGAACCGCCACCTCACCGCCACCGTGAGGTCACTTTTCCTGACACAGCAAGGAACCGACATCTCACCTCCTCTACACCACCGCAAGGAACCGAGGCCTCACCTCCACTGGGGTCATAAGGAACCAACGCCGCTCTGTGCCAACGAAGCATCACCTCTCAGATGCCGTTCACCGCTTTTGCTTTCACCGTTTCCAAAGTACTGTTCTTTGTGGGTCTGCTTGACTCCGCACCTGACTCCGCGCACCTCTCAGTCGGTGCCGTACTTTGGGATTTTTATCTGTCATAATGTCGTAATAACTCCAGGTAGAGTTAGTTGTTGCTACAAAATGTAATTCAGTGAATACTCTATTTTTGAGGATATCTAGATAACTGTACTGTGGATTTGTGTTGTTTGGTCTTGTTTTGGTTTAGATAAAGATTACTCATTTTTCTAAACTGGTGTGGTGTCCATTTGTAGTGTTGTCACTGTATTACTGTATGTGTTCACAAATGCTTTACACACTGCCTATGAGATAAGCCTGTCTGCTCGTGCCAAGCTACCAAGGGTGTGAGCAGGGGTTATTTTGGAAGTGTATGCCCCTTACTCTGACTAGAAGCAAGGGCCCCTATTTGGACAAAGGTGCCTACCTCTGCCAACTAGAGCCCCCCATTTCTAACAATGGATCCTATGCATCTAGCAGAGGTGATGTGAGTAATTTTCGGTTGCGGCAAGATTGTGAGAATCCACTGTTTCTTCAAGATCTGCAGCTACCACATTCAGCAAGGAGGAACATGTTCCTTCGACCAAATAGTTACTGTCAAGACAGTAACTATGTGTTCCTCTTTTTACCACCAGTGTGGGCTATTCTGTGAAAAACTGCTGAGTTAATTTTGAACAAACCACAACTGAATGATGAGTTCGATAAGATCGAATCACTGCTTCAATGTCTCATGGAAATGTGCCCAGGAGTTTTTGCATTACAGGCAAGCGTTTTTCCCCACGGAAATAACAAGTATCTTTGCAATGTATGGACCATCCACATAATCATTCTCCCCTTGATAGATTTTCACAAAAATCTCCAGGATGTAGTCGACGTAGCTAAACTAAACTATATGAAAGTTCCATATAATTTTGTCAACCGGTTCACAAGTCAGAATTCACAAAATACATTTCCTGTGTGGAGTGCAATGTAAAAAACACTACAAAGAAGCTATCACAGATTCTTTAATATATATTTTATTTTCTGATTTAAATGTCAATAGTTTGCTAGAGTAAAAAGATTTTTTCCAGCACAAATTTCTTCAACAGTTAGGTTTTAGTTACAGTTTGTGGTTATATATACAAGAACAATATGGACAGTTTGATTCATTTCCTTCTATGCAGAGTGGGTCTGACTGCGGGTGTAAAAGTGTGTTTGCAGTGCAGCACCTGTAACCATAATATCTGTGATAACGGAAGAAACTGCTATTTAGCAAAAGGCAAGCAAGTTATTTTTCTTTCGCGTTAGGCTAAGGTCAAGACTTTGAAGTACTCAGAAGTTAGATGTGTGCATTATCTTTCAACACCTCTTGGAAAGTTCACTGTCTTAGATTAACTCGGATCGGTTTTCAATACAAGGAAGCTGGGATTCAGAGTGATTGCATCAGCTGCCAATCAATGAACATACTTTGGAGTTGTTGGGGATTAGGGTCCAAAAATGAGCATGCCCAGACCAGCAGGGGTTTAGAAATGCGACTGAAGAAGAACAATGGAGCTGTATCAGCCTGGGCTCTGTGAACTTTCTGGAGTTACATGACAGAGTAGTGCACTTATAACCATCAAACATGTTTCAACTGGAAACAAGCTAGTGTGGGACATGACTTATAGTGGACTTCAAACCACAGGTCATTTATATACAACATCCATGCTGGGCCCAATAAAAAAAAAAGCTTTAACCTCTGTGCTGTATGCACAGTCCCAGACCTACGTTTTGTAAATATTTGTCTGCTCATCTGATTCGTCAACCTTCTAGGTATAAGCAATGGAAATTCACTATTGACTTTTATTCGTTACATAAACCTTTTTTTCCATACTCTGTCTATTCGTTTTAGAGACTCTTCTTGGCTTAGCTTAATCAAATATATTTTACATTTATTTTCCTTAAAAGGCCTTTCTTTCCTATGGGAACCCTGTGAAATATGGCTATAAGGGATCCATTTGCTATACTTTCAGACCCACATGCATCAGACTCCTTCAAGTGTAAGTTTAGAAATACCTTTAAGTGAGAAATCCATATTATGTTTCTGTGTAACCACAATTGTATCATTACGGAGCGTTCACTTCGTTTCATTTAGCATTCTTTATGGAAGTCTCGCAGTCACAGACAACATTTGTCCATGTAATAAGCACATCTTTATATGAAATTCCTCAAGTCATACTGCAAGAATCAATTCTAATTCATGCATGCATGATTCTAAAATTTGCACAACTTAAAGTCTTTGTGAATGTGTAATTCTAGCACATCACATTCATAGAAAAGTTGTACAAGCTGTAAATATTGAAATACTATTTGCATACGGATCATTTAAACAATAATACTTCTGCATGCACATGTTTACACTCATGCCATTTTTCAACATTCTGCACCACATAGAGAGCTAAATTGAAGCAGGCATATAGGGACAGAAACCAGGTATTGCGAAAATGAGATTCAGGGCATTTGTGTGATGGTACTGCCCGTTCATAACTGAGAGACAGACATATTTAATCACGAGTCACATATTTCTTTTGTCTTCACTTTCAAGCAAATGAACACCAAATGTAAACAAATGAGTGTAACTGTGTATGTATATATATATATATATATATATATATATATATATATATATATATATATATATATATATATATATATTACCTACTGGCGGTCGCCAGTAGGTATATATAGTTAGGATTTTTTCTCTATGGGATTTTTGAAAATTCTATGTCTAATAACTTTGGCGTTTGTGGACGGAATTGGCTGAAATTTTCAGGAAAATGGCACATTTTGTTTCTGAGCAGCCCTTGAAAATTTGGGGGGGGTTCGTCAAGGGGGGGCCGAGAAAAAAGGGGGGTCCCAAAACGTGTTTTTAACATTGAGTTTTCCATAGGGCGGTTGGCCTCACTTTTAGCCCGAACGGCTGAATGGATTTGCACGAAACTTGGCAAAATTGTAGGGACTGGTAGCCCGATGTGCCTTTTGAGGTCTCAATATATGTGCTCCAGTGGATTTTGAGAAATTAACGTTTAAAAAAAGATATATATCTGTAACAGCGGACCGGGCAGCGTCCCAGGACGCGTACTTTTCGCGCAACGGAGCTTTGTGAAGCGAAGCTGATTGGTTCTCTGGCGTCTGTCAACATTCCAAAAAGTCCGTAGCGGCCGCCATCTTGTCTCTCGGTAGGATCGAGAGACAAGAGGAGGCCAAAACAAAGGGGGAAATAACCATAAGGGGGCATAGTAGATCCTCGCTGACCCCCTAGGTTTGATGTGGAGGTTTTAAAAGGGCCCCGCGGGGCAAAAAAAATAATAATATTAATAATCGAACGGCTGAATGGATTTGCACGAAACTTGGCAAAATATTAGGGACTGGTAGCCCGATGTGCCTTTGCTAGGTCTCAATATATGTGCTCCAGTGGATTTTGAGAAATTAACGGTCAAAAAAAGATATATATCTGTAACAGCGCTCCGCTTCGCGTAACGGAGGTTTGCGAAGCTGATTGGTCATTCTGTCAGTGGGCTATAGTTGGGCTACATCTGGCTGATATTTGGGCTACATTTGTTTTTTTGTGTGTCTGGCGGCCATCTTTGGGCTACATTGGGCTACATTGGGCTTCATTGGGCTACATTGGGCTACATTTGGGCTCCAACATATATATAGGCCAATGTAGCCCAATATATATTTTTCAAAGTTAATTTTCGTAAAAACCACTGGAGCATATATCTTGAGACATAGCAAAGGCACATCGGGCTACCAGTCCCTACAATTTTGCCAAGTTTCGTGGAAATCCATTCAGCCGTTCGAGCTAAAAGTGAGTCCAACCGCCCTATGGAAATGAAGGAAATGAATGGGTAATTTGTAATTAGCAAATAGCTAATCGCAAACTAGGAATGGTAAAGAATCGCTATTTATTCCTTAAAGTTCGCTATTTAGGAAATGCAAAAAACTTTGATGATACATATGGCGGTTCATCTCTAACAAGATAAGAAGCATAGGGATACATTTATGATGACTGGCGCATCACCAGGGATGTGTTAGTCATTCTGTGCCGCTGTTCCGTCACCTATGGTGTGCTGCATTTACAATGCGGCGCATCATGGGGCAAAAACAGCACAGATGCGTGATGTATCTGTGCCGTAAAGGTGGCGCATTGCTGGAGTTGTATCGCAAGTGTGATGAAGCTCCAGCAAGGGTCGGGGGTGCCCCTGTCGCAGGGTTTCTGTTCTCACACAGAACTGTGGACAGAGGATTGGAACCTCGGCGAATTAGGGTGTCCCAAAACTCACGTTAGTAATCAAAAACTCCTTAGCAAGCTAGGTACAGTGTCACATTGGATATAACAAACTCTCAATGTTTAGACAATCCAGAATATGAACTTATAGTACCTCAGGATACGTGGAACTCATGAACAGTCGGTCGTTATATATTTCTTAGAAACCAGAACATGGAGTTAAGAAGAACACATGTGTATTTGAAATGTTTATTTACTAATGCCGTCTTCTCAGGCGTAGTATCTTAGATAATACAAGTACACATATTATCAGTAGCAAAATTACCAGCATAGTTACTAGTACATAAAAAGCGAATGGTGATAGTATGTTAACATGCTGTAAATGAATAAGAGTTAGCAACACTTATAAGCAGCCGCGGGCCGTGGAGGGAGTTACGGTGAGGCAGGGAGGCGGGGAGGGGGAGAAGCAGGGTGGAGAATACAAGTACACATATTATCAGTAGCAAAATTACCAGCATAGTTACTAGTACATAAAAAGCGAATGGTGACAGTATGTTAACATGCTGTAAATGAATAAGAGTTAGCAACACTTATAAGCAGCCGCGGGCCGTGGAGGGAGTTACGGTGGGGCAGGGAGGCGGGGAGGGGGAGGGGCAGGGTAGAGAGGGCTCCACCCTGCTTCTCCCCCTCCCCGCCTCCCTGCCTCACCGTAACTCCCTCCACGGCCCGCG
The DNA here is from genome assembly GCF_964261635.1 of Lissotriton helveticus. Classification (NCBI taxonomy): domain Eukaryota; kingdom Metazoa; phylum Chordata; class Amphibia; order Caudata; family Salamandridae; genus Lissotriton; species Lissotriton helveticus. Next base: position 619,896,673 of record NC_136059.1, on the reverse strand, counting down.
GCTGCTTATATCTCACCCTCCCTAATACACATATTATATTATTTGCTAAGAAGGTCTCTTTGTGTTGGTTTAGGGCGTGCCCATACTTTAGTGTCTTAGATTTGAAGGAATCACATCAGCATACACCAGCTCTCTCTTCATGTGAACCGCATCAACTGTTGTGTATGTGTGTTCGGCAAAGCAATATAAAACCCGCCTCATGCCCAGAATTGGCAGAAGTTGCACTTATGTTATGAGTATGAAGTCGTGGAGATCAGACCTCATAACAATTCTGTATCGTGTTGTTCTTGAAACTTTAGCACTCGCTGTACAGATATAGTTTAACAAGCAAAGCAGATAGTAGAGCAATAACATATTATTCTCATGTAAACCACGATGAACTACTAGGTGGAAAGCTAAAGCAACAACTAAGTGTCGTGTGCAGAAGTTGCAAAAAAGGAAAAATGGCGTTTAAACCGGTAATGAGCCCATGCTAACTTAACACGGTGTAAAGATATCCAGGACCTAGATGACACCTCCCCATGATCCGGAAACGAACTGAATAAGATAATAGAAGTGCCATCTCATGAGAGCAGATTGCAAGTTTATATGTGGACGGTCCGCAAGGTAAAGCATTAAAAACTAGGAACATTTAATGCTAAAGAAAAATAAAACAGCCAAGTACTTTATCGAGTCTTAAGCCAATAGGCAAGGTAAATAATAAAAACTTGACAAATAAGTCAATGAATTGTCAATGAAATGCTAGTACTCAGCATATCAAACATGAAAAAGGTCTATGACATAACTGTGTATGCAAAATAAGCTGCAACAGCCTCCAATAGGAAGTCACCGTCTTCATCCGAAAACAGTTCAGCCATCCAATTTAAAAGCGGAAAAGAACATACGTGCTCTCCCAGCACCGGATCCTCTATCACCATCAGAGGACAGCTCGGTGGGTTTTCAAGAAAGCTCTGTTCCAAGAAAGACTGTGCTGCCGCCAATAAATTCCAGGGACCAATTAGTCCATGCATCAATGCCACAGCCATAATCCTTTCGCCAGGACAAACCAACTCGTGAGTAATGATAGGAGTCATCAGCTGATTAAAGTCGACGTCAGGAGAAACCGGTCCGCAGAGACACAAATCAATGGCCCAATCGAAATCACAGGTCAGGCAGTGAAATACAGGCTGGACACAGGTGAAGTAGGAGAATCGAAAAGATAATCCATATGCCGTGCTTAATATCGCCAACGGCATTGTGCCATAATATTCTAGCATGCGATTGCGGAACAGTGTCAACAGCTGCAGGGTGGGAGGTTGCATAGGAGGGACATCCATATTTAAAAATGTAAAAAAGCACAAGAGCGTCCGCTGGTAATGCAAGTAAAAATGCCAATCCACGAAGCAGAGTGGAGAAAATAGAATGAAAGAAAGCAGGGATGACTCCAAAGATTTTCTCAAATGAAGTCACAAGACCACTGGTAACAACTTTAAAAAAGTGCGCCAGGGTCTTTGTGGAGGATGCGTTAAAGATAGTCCGAACCATCTTGCTGAAATTGAAAGGCAAATCTGAATTGAAAAGGGTCTGCACCTCTGTACGGGTGTTCGCTATGTGAAGCACGAAAGTTTCACGGGCCGAACTCAAGGCCACCTCTCTCTGAGACAAAAGAGCTCTTATTCTTGCCATGCCGTTGAAATCTCTCCCAAGGTTGGTATTTGTGGCCAGATTGAAAACTCCCTATGTTCATGTGTGGGAGAAAATAGAACATTTCTGCAGCAAATAACCCGTTCACTTACTGTTACGATAAAAGGAATACTTTTAATTAACTCAGAACAATCTTCATTATTGAGCATCAAATAACTACCATTTTCCAACAACTTGAACGTGGGGATGATAGCAGGAACTGGCGTGCCTTGCAACACGCAAGCCATATTTGGTCGGTGTTTGTTGCATGAACCGTGTAACTGTATGTGCCTACACATTAGTGAATGATCTGGCGTCTCAGTGCATTCCTCTCCATTCAGATAAACTTCTTGATCATCTTTGAAACATCTGTATGTGTATGGAAGCGACCAGACCTCATGAAGAAAAGCACTACCTAAAGGTTCATAACGACCTATTGGTATATATTTCATACAATTTGAAAACTTATATAAAGCAAAAGGCAGCGTTATTAAACCGTGGATAAGGCACGTTGCCAAAAAACCCGCAATCCTCTGCTGATGATGTCACTGAGCATGTCATGAATGATGTAATATGTGACATCATCAGCAGTGGATTACGGGTAATAGTATCTCTAGTTTACTCCCCTATAGCTGTCTTTCTTTTAACATAAGTGTCTGTTTCCTTCCCTTATACTTACTGTTTTTGGTTCGCTTCCGGTTCGCGTACCGGCGAGCGAACTGGGAAGCGAACTAAGAGAAATAGAGGTTGGCACAGTTCCAAATATTGTACCAATTTTTTAATAACGGGGAGGTAGTTCTGAAAAGAACTTTTTTTTTATTGTTTTTGTTGTTTTATATTTTTTTTATTATTTTTCAGAACATTTTTTTACTTTTTTTGAATTTTTCTGAACAGTTTTATATTTTTTGGGGTTTTTCTTGGAGGGGGCAATGAAAACGATTCATTGTAAAGGGCTCAACAGGAGCAACAAAACAAAAAAAAAGTATTTATTATTTTGGGCATTTCGTACAAACTTGCATATGATAGTCAATAGCTCTGTTGATCAGAGTGATGCTTCTTTCTCCGTAGCAAATGAATCCATCGCAAAATACGCAGATGTGTTTTACTTCACCAAATCTCATTTGTATATTTGGCACCATCTCCCTGCCCTCTGGTCCCGTTACTTCCGGTACAACAGATCTTCTGGCCATAATAGGGAGATTATCTAGGTCGTTCCGAAACTGTGCAGCACTGTAGTTGTTAGGATGCCACCTAGTCATATGGCGATGCATTGTGTAGTTTCCGAAACTGTATTTTTTCTCGGTTCCTCTGGACAGTCTATCTTGACATATAAGGCAAGTTACGTATCTTGCATTTACTTTTTTCTGACCTTTCGGAATTTTAAAAAATTGCCAAATGAAGTTTTCTTTCCGGTGAGACGTCCTGGGTTCCTCAGGCAAAAACTGCCTCTCTTCCTGCTCTTCCTCGTCTTCCTCTTCTTCCTCTTCTTGCTGAATTATAACTTGAGCAGGTGGTCCACTCTTCCTTGGATGTGGTGGAGGTGGTGGGGAAGAACCAGCTGAAGCTACTAAAGAAGCCATTGCTCAGTGATCACAAAGGGTCTTTCTCTCACAATGATGAAAGTCAGAGTGAGGAAAGAAGGAGGGATTTTCATCATTTGGGAAAAACAAGAGTTCTCAACCAATCAAAAGTGTTCATTTTAGATTATATGACCTAGTCTTACATCATTAGGAAACCAAAAGTGAAATGAACCAATGAAAAGTGTTATTACCAAGTCACATGACTTGCTGTGTTTACGTTAAGCGCTTTGCAGGGCCTCCCGGTTTGCTTCCAGAAACCTGCGCTTTGCGACTCGCTTCGCGTACCAGTTCGCTAACGTAGCACGTCATATGACGTATCACGCGACAACGTGAAACGTCATGCGGACGGGAGGCGTCACGATGTTGTTTTCTAACGCGGCACTTGCGGTAAAGAAACGTTTACCGGCTCGCGGTCTATTTCGCGGCATCAAGGTCAGCTAACGGGAAGCTTCCCGATTCGCGAAGCGGGAACGAAGAAAAAAAAATATTTTAAAAAAAAATTATTCATAAACATATAAAATATATTTTTGGATTTAAAGAAGAATACATTTTACAGCTACAGATATTAGCTGTTAAAAAACCAATGAAATTCACTGAAAAAACCATAGGTTATAGACCATATATAGTTAGGAATTAGCATTTACAAAACCTTGAAAATTCACTAAAAAAACCATAGGTTATAGACCATATATAGTTAGGAATCAGCATTTAGAAAACCTTATTTTACTCACACAAAACCATTGAAATTCCATATATAGTTAGTTGCACTAACTATATATCGCGCACCCGCAATCCACTGCTGATGATGTCACATATTACATCATTCATGACATGGTCAGTGACATCACTGATGACATCACTGATGACATCTCAAATGACATCACTGATGACATCACTGATGACATCTCAAATGACATCACTGATGACATCATGACACACCAATACCAGTTACTACATACGCACTCACTGATTCCTACGTCTACACACACATTCACTCATTCACCCATACAATAACTCATACATACAGTCACTTATTATTACAACACTATCATATGCACTCATACACCTATGCAGACAGTCACACACTGCCACTCATCCATGGAGTTACTCACACACCAAGTCAGTCCTGTAAAGAATCAATCACACTTCCATTTCTTCATCTATACAGTTAAACACAGAACACCATACTTCAGTGACATCACTGATGACATCACTAATGACATCTGAAATGACATCACTGATGACATCTCAAATGACATCACTGATGACATCATGACACACCAATACCAGTTACTACATACGCACTCACTGATTCGTACGTCTACACACACATTCACTCATTCACCCATACAATTACTTATACATACAGTCAGTTATTATTAGAACACTATCATATGCACTCATACACCTAGTCAGTCCTGTGAAGAATCAATCACACTTCGATTTCCTCATCTATAGTTAAACACAGAACACCATACTTTTCACACATATACTAACACATACTTACTCTCTTATACAATCACTGATACAAGTACACATTGATATGCACAGAGTCACACACCTCCCAGCCAGCCACACACACACTCAGTCTTCCATACATCCAGTCATTCTTCAATATGTAAAACGTATTTAAACTTTACAAAAACACACAGACACTAGATGATGTCATCAGTGATGTCATTTGAGATGTCATCAGTGATGTCATCAGTGATGTCACTGACCATGTCATGAATGATGTAATATGTGACATCATCAGCAGTGGATTGCGGGTGCGCGATATATAGTTAGTGCAACTAACTATATATGGAATTTCAATGGTTTTGTGTGAGTAAAATAAGGTTTTCTAAATGCTAATTCCTAACTATATATGGTCTATAACCTATGGTTTTTTCAGTGAATTTTCAAGGTTTTGTAAATGCTAATTCCTAACTATATATGGTCTATAACCTATGGTTTTTTCAGTGAATATATATATATATATACACACACATATATATATATATTCCAAGGATTATCCGATATCTTGTGCAGAGTTGCAGGCTGCAGAAACGGATACAGACCCAGAGTAGGTGCAAAAGGAAGCTTTTATTGTTAGTGCTTCAGATCGCCATGACGCGTTTCGCGCTTCCCAGAGCGCTTGATCACATGACACAGTCAATCATCAGGTTATTGGTTTAAATAATCACATTGGATAGTCACATGCTACAGCCTACATCACGTATAGATATAGAAGAGTTCTGTAGTTTAAAAGAACTACAAACAATTATCTAAATGTAAAATACATTTGTCAAATTATTTACATTCTGGCTGCAGTAATAAAATAATTGAATTTACTTTTTCCTGTAAAACCAAGATCCTGGAACAATACATATAAAGGTGCAAAAAGCAAATTTAAAAAGAAAATTATTATTTTCATAGAAATGCAGCTTTAAAGGTTACAATGTTACTATTTTTATGTTCTTTTTGTTTTTTCAATTTTTAGTACTTTTTAGAGGTATTTTTTATGTCTTTCAACATTTGTTGACATGCAAAAGCAGAACAAACCAGTTCAGTAACATCGGATCCCCAATGTTATTTATGCCATGTTAATCAGAATAAAGTGCATCGTGCTTCTGCAAATGCCAGAGGGCTGAGGCAATCATATGTCGGTATAAATACCCAATGAGTCAAAGATAAACGGATGTAGGATTAAACGTATCTGTGGAATCTACACAACTGTATATGGGATAAGCATAATAAGTCTTTTCTCATATATATGATTAATCCTTCTGTTTGTCATAGTTATAATGTCAATATTCCATAAATATTCCATATAATATATATAAAAACCTTTAAAATGGTTAAATAATGGCTAAAAATAAATTCATCATAACTATATCAAATGTAACAGGGAAATATACATATGAGAAATTCTGTTATAAAATGTAGACTGTAAATAGATAAATATTTAATAAATATTTAAAATTCATAAAAAGTTATTAAATTTGAATGTGTCTACATATCCCTAAAATACAGATTTTATCAATGTTAGACCCGTAGGGTTATGTTCTTAAAGACATGTAAAAAGATCTTCCGTAATATTCAGGCCCAAAGGTTGTTTAGTGTTAAGCTCTAATATATATCGGGTCTCGAGGGGGCGTAATTTCTCCTCTCTGTTGCCGCCTCGTCTGCTCACAGGACACAGTCTATCACAAAGTATTTTAATTCACCACTTTTGGAGTTATGTTTGGCTTTGAAGTGTCTTGCCACTGGTAAGTGTTGTCTTGGTTGCAAATTGCTCTAATGTGTTGTAGAATCCTTTTATGGACAGGGAGCTTGGTGCTCCCTACATAGAGCAAGTTGCACGGACAGGACAAGACGTAAACTGCATACTCCGTTTTGCACGTGAGTAGCTTGGTGATTTTGTGTTCTTTCAAGTCAAATGGTGACAAATAACTAGTTTTGTTAACTGCTTGTAAGCAGGCTTTGCATACTTTGCAGTTAAAGAAGCCACCATGTGTCTGGAGCCAATTATTGGATACCAAGACTTCTGGACTGGTTTTGACGAGCTCATCTTTCATAGATTGGCCTCTACTATAGGTTATAGAGGGTCTTTTAGGAAGATCTTTCCCTATTACCGGGTCACTTAAAACCAAGGGCCAATTTTTGTTGATAATGGTTAGGATCTGTTTGTGTTGGGAACTATATTGAACAATGATTCTAAACTCAGGTGTAATCTCTAAGTTGTCCGCCACTGTTGTTGTTGCATTTGTTCCTCCCTTTAAGAGGTCTAGCCTATTTTTCTGCATTGATTTAGAAATGGCAGTATCAACTACTCTCTCTGAGTAGCCCCTCTCTATGAATCTTGCTTTGCTGGCTTTTTGGGCTTGTATCAAGTCATTCTCCCTACTGTGAATACGCTTTAATCTCAACATCTCATATATATATATATATATATATATATATATATATATATAGTATGTTTTGAAGTCCTAGAATATCGCTGCTACGTGTTGGTCGAGTCACGTTGAATGTTATGCGATTTTTCATTCTTCAAACTCCTCTAAGCCTTGGGGATTATGGTACAATATATTTTTCCTCCAGCTTTCTCTTGTCAGGGACATTACATCATTGATTTCTTATATTGTCCGTGTGTCTTTTAAATTTGTTTCCACTTGCACTCCTATCGGCAAGTCTCTTTTTCTGAGATTTAAAGAGTTCAGCTGCTCTTTCACTGCCATTTTCATAGTTGAGAATCGGGATTCCATGGCTAAAAATACAAACTAAGCATGATTTAAAATCAATTGTCAAAAATGCGAGCACTCAGCTGTGGATCCTATTGGCTTTACCAACACTTTTGTTTTTTGAGCCTTGACCTCTGTACATGGTCACCCCGATCCTTTTGCTCTCTCCTCCTGTTTTACTGAACTAGTTTTTGTTGGCTCTAGGACTCTGCACACTTCACCAGCCAGTGCTAAAGTGCTTTTGCTCACTCCTGTAAACATGGTAAAGTTGTCTTACACCCAATTAGCATATTTAATTTACTTGTAAGTTCCTAGTAAAATTGTAAACATATGACCAGGGCTGGTAAATTAAATGCTACTATTGTGCCACTTAGTTATGTAGCCCTTTAAAAACACATCTCAGGACTGCCACTGCAATACGTATGTACAGTCTTAAACTGCCAGTTTGACTGGCAAAATAAACATTTTGTCAGGCCTAATCCTTCCATGTTATTACATATGAATCACCCATAGAGTAGCCCTAAACAGCCCATAGGTCAAGGAGACAGAGACAAGTCCCTGGGTAAGGTGTAGGGGGGTGTAAAGGGGGAAGAGTTCCCATTCCCTTTCTTTAAAACAGGGAGGAGGTTCTTGTGGGCAGTGGCCCAGGAAGCCCTATTTCCAGGCCCAGTGCTTTGATTGCTCTGAGTGAGGACATAAGCAGGGGGACTCTGCCTGTCATAACAAACCACCCACTAGTGGGAATGCTACAGGAGAAGCAATGTTGCCTTAGGGGTAAATAATCCCCATGGGCACTTGTTAGACAATGCCATAATCCAAGTGCTTAATTTGAGCAGGTGGTTTCCAGTGCTCAACACAGCACTTAGCCTTCCACGTGGTGGCACTGCTCTTCTACTTTAAAGATGAGCAGAGCAACGGTTGTTTATTAATACAATATACATAAAAAATTGCTAATACCTGCCTCCCCAGTCATTCCTTCATCATTGAGGACCTGGAATAATCTGAAATGTCACATTTGTAGGTGAGAGAGATCATTAATAGTTGTTATGGTACCTACATTGGCAGCAAAGACAGGGATAATGGATGGTACAACCTGCAGTGGCCTCCTGGTCAGGACCCTAGCTCTTATTATTTTGCAAATTAAGCACTGCCGAATTCCCCTTAGTTGGGGTATAGACTCAGAGGGTGAACTGGTGATCTCTGAGAGTGGGAGTCATCACTTTTACCAGGTCAAAGTGAATGGAATACTTGTCACTGCTCTGAGGGACACCGGGCCAGTCAGACCATGCTAGAGGAAAGGCTGTTTTCCCTAGAGCAGTACACCAGGCAGGTGTGTAGGTTACCTCAGGCCCAGGGGCAGGACATTTTCTGCCCCAGGGCCCTGGTATCCCTGAATTGGTGTAGGGAGGTGACCCAGAGGACGGTCATAGTTATTCTCCAGATGCCCGTTGACTGCAACCCAGGAAATGAGTTGCCACCTGTCTCAAAAGAGCTTCAAAGTTTGGCCGCCCCAGACACCCTCAAAGCTCAGGCTTCCTGGGGTACCACTCCCAAACATTGGGTACAGAGGCCTAGATGTTAGGGACGGGGGAGGAAAGACTCACTTATGACCCCTGTTTATCCCCAGGGTACTGACCCTAGGTTGGTGAACCAGTCTCAGGCTACCACCACTGAAATGGTGGGAAGGAGAGTGGAAGAAGGTGACTAACATCCTGAGCTATTGCCCCCCCACTCTGAGAAACCTCAGAGGTCAGAGAACCATCGATGGAATTGGGCCTGGCTCATGGCACTGACACCTATCAGAGGCCTCTGTTGGTTGTTGTCCTCGTGATCAGAGATTACCTTGGGTTGGGGACAGAAGTCTGAGCCATGGTGCAGAATGGCCCACATCACTTTTTTGGCAATGGTGGTACTGTCTGCCTACTGTTCTGCTTTATGAGCAAGTTATGGTTAAGAGCTTCACAGACACAGTCCACAAGTAAGGAGAAGGGTTCCCCATGGATTAGTCCAGTGGCTCAGGAGAGTGTTGACAGAGGGATCCAACTGAGATCAGAAGAGAGTAGAACTACAACTACCTCTGCAATAGAGGACCATTGTGGACAATCTATCGCCTGAGCAGGGACGCCCATCAAGGTATTGATTAGTCTACCCAGGCTTTAGGCTGGAGGGGGGTCATGTAAGAGCTGGTCCTGACTGCAGGGTCACCCTTTACCTTTTTGTCTTCAATCCTCTTGTTTTGCTGAATTTGTTTTTGTTGGTTCAGGAACTCTGCACACTTTACCACTGTCAACCAGTGCTAAAGTGCTTGTGTTCACTTGTGTAAACATGGTTAAATTGACTTCCACCCACTTGGCATATTTCATTTACGCGTATGTCCCCAATAAAAGGGGACTGGGAAATTAAATGCTACTAGTGGGCCTGAAGCACTTATTGTGCCACCCACCTAAGTAGCCCTTTAAACACATGTCTCAGGTCTGCCATTGCAGCCTGTGTGTGCCTTTTTAAACTTTAAAATAAAGCTTTTGTCAAGTCTTAACCTTCTTTTTTATTACATATACATGACACTTAGGTTAGGCTATAAGCAGCCCATAGGGCAGGGTGAGTTGTATTTAAAAAGTTGGAGATTTAATTGTACATTTTTCATGTCCTGGTAGTGAAAAACTCTCAAATCGGTTTATAGCAAGTAGTAACTCTTCCATAGGACAACTTTGGGTTACCATATTGCATTTAATAAGTGATAACGTTTGTTTAGGAGCAGGTAGGAATGACATGTTTGGTGACTGCGGAATTGAAATTTAAAACTCTCTTTAATGGTGAATTTGGATTTTATGTTACAATTCTGAAGATGCCACTTTTAGAAAGTTGCCGTTTTCTTATCCTAACCATTAGGAGCCTAAAGCCTTTTTCTGGGACATATGACTGGGTGTAGTTGGCAGTTGACCTTTGTGTATTCTCCCGACTGTATCACAATCGAGGGATTGGGTGTTTTCAGGATGGGCCATCCTGGCTTGATGGGGGAGGGGAGTGGAGCTGTCACCTACCACACTTGACCTTCACAGGCACTTCCCCAGATCAAACACAAAGGACTTCACACTAGCTTATTGTACCCCCAGACAGACTTCTGCAACTGGACCTGCCTGAGCACTGCTGGCCTCTGCTGGAGTGAGTCGCTGACCCCCAAGCAGTGCCTCCCGGGTCCTGGCCCCTTTGTGTGGCATCATATTAGATCCTTCTAGAGGAAAAGGATATATGCTGAAGTTTTGAGCTCTTCGTGACATAAACAGGCCCATTTGCGCCAAGATCCCATCACCCGTCGAGACCGCCAACGCATTTCTTCAGTGAACTTGACTATCTTTCTGCCATCGCAACTGCCAGCGATGACCAGGAACACAAGATCTGCACTTCACACAACAGCATTGACAACCCCCAGTGAATCTCTGCAACGCCCGACCTGATCTTCGTGCTACAGCAACTATGTCCACGACACCTGGTCTGCTCCTTGTGTTACATTGACAGCCATCCATGATGCTCTCCCTGCTCCTTGCGGCCAGTTGGCCGTTTATTTACAAGGTAAATTGAACAAATGATGGATGAAATACTGAAAAAATCAAACATTCCCTCAGTCATAGATCTAGGTTTAATCCATTGTTTTGTTTGTTCACCATGCCACCCCAGTTTGGACCCAACCATTTGCAAATCAGTCTTGACCCTACTCCCTATGGGAACAGTACAGCCCGAATAGCCAAGTCAGGTCCTCCCTGGACCTAAAATAAGCATCCTGGGACCAGTTTTGGAGTATCACCCCTCATCAGCCAAGCAAACTTTAATCTAGTGGCATAGTGAGTACGGGATCCATGTCTAGGCATGCCCTTCTCACTTAGGATGACAAATGCAAAAAAAACAAATGATGGACGGAATGCTAAACAAATCAAACATTCAGGGCAGGGTCAAGGGTGATTTGCATATGGCTGGGTCCAAACTGGGGTGGCGTACTGTGCAAAAACGATCGGTTAACCACAGATCTGTGCTGAGCCAAATGTTTGATTGGTTCAGCAATCTGTCCATCAGTTGTTCTTTTTTCTTTGGAAGAGGGCCCAGAAGAATCACTGGGTACTATTTCCGAGATCCTTTTCAGGTTGTTCAGGAAACTAAGGGACCTCTTCTTTGTTGAAACCATGTGACCACTTGAGAGGAAGCACCAATGACATAGTATGATAAATGTTGTAAGGATGCCAAGTCTAATTTCGTCAGCGCAATCAAAGAGCAAGACAAATCCCTGATCCATGCGGCTAGGCGCACTCACAAAAAGAGCCTTACGGATACAAAAAAAGATTGGGCGAAAGAAGGATGGGAGAGCCTACTACAAGATGCCAATTATAAAGCCTCTCATTCTTTCTGGAATATAATTTCCTGTGGCACTAGGGAAGGGTCTGGACTAGTAGAAGTCAATATTTCAGGTAGTAACTGGGTAGCTCATTATTCAAGCTTGTATGTGCGGAAGAAAGAATTGACCTCTGTAGACAATGATCCCATGTTGCTGATCCTATAATTTAATTTATGTATCCATGAGTGTTTTTAACTGAAACTGCTGTCTTGTATTTGTATCAACCAATCACCTCTTTTTGCTGATTCCCAATTTCACTTTTCTTCCGTGTTGGTTTGATTACACACCTTGGGTACGTTTGCTACTATACACTACCAAATAATTGTTTAATATTATGTTTGTTTTTGAATACATTTTGGTTTGGCTGAAGCGTGTTACATACTGGCTGAGTTATCATTGCTCCTTCTAAATGTCTTTAACTTTACATGGACATGTTTGGGATTTAATCCACACAGAAATATCTGTGATATTCATAATTTGCTTTCAAATGAGTACCATGTGAACGCATATTTCAAGGATTGCTTGAAAATAATATAGGCAAGATGAACATGAACATGAACATGATTTTGAATCCAGGGCATTTGTCTAGGGTGAACCCAGTCCTAGCACGGACCCCCTTAGAAAGAGTCAATTTCTTCACATATTGTATCAACTGAATATCTCGGGTGGCAGGCACACGTTACCCAGCGTAGGCTTAAATTAGAGCAAGTCAAGGGGATATCAAAGTTGGTATATAGATTACAGTTTTGCAGTGTCTGCCAAGCCCTGAAAGTGTATCAATTGCAGGCCCTGTGGTCAGCATTCTATGGTATAGAGCTCTGGGGTCATGTGCATGCATTCATGCTTGATTTAGTGGAAAAACGGTTTATCAGGCAAAGGGTAGGTGTTCCCATAAACACTCCACTACTTCCCCTCAAACTCGACCTTGGACTGAGAGTATTATCAGACAAAATCGGTATACTCCCTATCGTATATTGGAGGAGAATATGGGTCACCCCAAAGCTCCAACTGTATTGGGCAGGTTTAGCAGAGATATTCAGTGTTACGGGTTCCCGCAATATACTCTGGGTTAAGTACATAAAAACTATTCTGGGAGAATTTGGGCTCCCAACCTTGTGGAGCGCTTCCTATGAGACAGAAGAGATATCTACGAATTCCATTAAAACAGCTCCAGGAAAGTAGAGGTTCTATGAACAATGCTGTTATCATAGTCAAAGATGTTTGTAGTAGAGAACATTTCTTGGATGACATTGAACCTCCCCTGTCTAGGCGCTTGTTCTTGCAGCTAGGTTATGGGGCCTTAACCCTCCGGTCCTTTACAGCCAAATGGTTTAAAGTCCATAGAGCCGACGACTGGCAATACCCAGCCTGTGGCGCACCCAAAGAGACATTAGAACATGTTCTGTTTTTCTGTTCGGCTTATGAGAGCAGTATGTGATGTTGGATATTACCGTTGTGTCATTCTCTGGGCACTAGAGAGTAAAAAGTTGCACTTAGGATAGTTAACACTGATCCTAGTAAGCCACTGATGTTTGTGTGTACCCATTATTTGTTGCGTATGTGGAGAGCCAGGGCAAAGATTTATGCCCTATCTGAAAAGTAATCACAGCAGATGTACAGATGGGATATGCTGTGCAACTCACGTTCAGACCCTGGATGTTAACGATTGATTGCCTTTCCTTATCCTCCCTTCCAGCACCTTTTTATTATCCTCCCTTCCCGCACCTTGATCATCAATTGTTTTTTTAACTATGAATATCTGAAGTATTTATGATCATATGACTACTGACTGTAGCACAATGGGTTGGATTTTATCTGTATTTAGGATTTTTGTTTCAACATATTTATATTATATATTTCATGATGTGCTTTTATGACTGTATAAGAAATATGTATTGTTATAATGCCGTCCTTTTCTATTTAATAGTGGCTACAGTTCAACGTTCTGAGATGTCTCAAAATATGCTTTTAACCACATATATATTGATTGCATAAATCCATGAAGAGTGTTTTATATGTAAAGTAGTCTTGTGATAGCTTCTCATAAGTTTCTTTCACCTAAAATTGTGAGTAAACATTTTTGCGTAAAATTGCACAATCACAGTCGCTTACACAACATTTTGTTCAGTTATTGTTACAATCACTAACATACCGACTACTTTATTCATGCCATGTATCACACCATCACTTCTTTATTGAAATAGTCACTAAGCATGGGCGGATTTTGCGGATTGGCAATCCGCGAACTTGCGTATTTAAGGATTGGCAATCCGCAAAATCCGCGAACTCCCGCGAATTTGCGGATTTTTAATTTTTTTTGTTCGCAAGGGTTTCTGCCAGTTCGCGAGGTTTGTGTACCAGTTCGCAATTGCGAACTTACTTGTCGGCTCGCAACGGCCGCGACTATGTTGTTTCTACGTCTGGTTCATCATCACAGGTTTGCGAAGTTACCCTAGCGGTCGTACATGGGCGCGGCCATCTTGTTTGCGTGACGTAATTCCGTTTCCGGGCGCTATGTGTAATCTCGCAAAGTGTGCGGCTTGCTAGTACAATTTTGCGTGAGCTCGCGAGGAAAATCTCGCGCAAACTTACCCACGCGGTCGTGAACGGGCGCGGCCATCTTGTTTCTCATTCATTGCTATGGTTCTGGGCATGCTTTCTGTATCCTCTCTGAATCTCTGCCATCCTTTGCTTGTTTGAAGTTTTTTTTAATGTATTTTACTTATTATCTATCCCTCTATTTTTCTAGCTCTATATTTTTGTGTTTTCTGCTACTTTTTGTTAATTTTAAACTACTTTTTTAAACTCTTTTCTTTTCTTCCTCCCTATTCTATTTCTTCTTTAATATTTAGCTTCCTTTCTGCCCAGACCATGGTAAAGGGAGTCGGGAAGCAGCCCGCGAAGGGGAAGGGATCCACACCCCGTGCCCGGCTCCCGTGCGGGCGTTTGAGGGGGGAGAATGTCGCGCCCCGGGAGATCTTCAGCGCGCAGGAGGTGGCCGCACTAGTTTTTTATGTTCAGCGCCGCCTCCCCAGGACCATCATGGCAGGCGGCAAGATCGCTAGCGGTTACGGGCTCCGGGAGCGCCGGAAGCGGTGGGAGAAGGTGTGCCGGTCCATGTACCAACAATCTCGGGTCCGGCGCACCTACAACCAAGTCACCCACCGTTGGACGGATATCCTGGACCGGGAACGCGATCTGCTGGACCTGCTCGGCCTTGAGATCCCCGGGCTTGGTGAGTAGTAGTAGCTATTTCTTTACTACTCTGTTTTCTCCTGCTCTGTGTGTTATTATCTTGCAAATTTTTGTTTTTTACCAAGAGCAATAATGCTGCTGATTACATTGTAGGTAAATTATATTTCAAAATCTTCTGTGCATTTCAGGTGCACTGCTCTCCTTCTCAGTAGCGCTGCTACTATGCTTATTTGTTTTCGATTTTGTGTTCATTTCATTGGCCTGTGAAATTATGCGTGAGTGTAGTTTAAAGAACTGTGTAATGCTAAGGGTCAGATATTTAATTACCGGCGCATCCCTGCAAAGTAGCAGGGATGCGCCAGTAAGTGTGCGCCACGCCACCATCACCCATGGTGCACCGTATTTACAATGCGGCGCACCATGTGCCCAAAACGTCACCGAAGCGTTACGCTTCTGTGCCGTAAAGGCGGCGCATTGCTGGAGTTGCGTCGCAACGATGGTGCAGTTCCGGCAATGCTCTGGGGTGCTCTATCTCCCCAATGCTGCGTCAAGCCGTACGTCTGCTTCAAGCAGGCGCAGGGTTTGAGGCGAAAACAAGTAGAAGACCCCCAAACAGCCAAAAAGCAAAAGTACAAAAATGTGGACTTTGTCACTTTCCTGAAAATTTCCAAAATCACTCAGTGCGCGCTCTGCAGCTAGGCCCTAACTCCCCTCTGCCTCCATGGATTTCCTTCAAACCTATTGCTATCAAAACTATCCATACCCAGCGTTGCTCCCAGACCCCGAAACCCACCCACAAACACCAGGAAGCCCCCCAAACAGGCCCCCGAAAACGCTACATTGAGCGAAATGTCAGAAAATGCAAAAACTTTTTCCTCATGGATGTTGTCCAAACCAGTTTTATCCGGTATTAGACCTTCCCAGCAATGGCCCCAGAGCTGTCAACCCAGGCGAAAACAAGTAGAAGACCCCCAAACAGCCAAAAAGCAAAAGTACAGGTGATTAAAGTTTTAATTATATTAACTGCGCAAAACAAAGAAAGACAGAAACACAGGAATAAAAGTGAATAAGTACGAAAAAGAAAATTTCTGATTCATTGGCTCATTTTCAGGGCTCGGTGTCAGGGAAGAAGAGTTCGTCCTCATACTCTGCAAATTCAGACAGGAGTAGGTCAGTGTCACCTAACACAGAAGAAATTCCCTCATCTAAGTTGCTGTCCTCCTCGTCTTCTTCCGTCGTGCAATCTGGTACTTTGTAATCTGGTGGTATGAGGTGCTCATTCATCTTGATCATTGTTAACCTCTCCACATTTTTGGGCGACAGGCGGGTCCGTTTGCAAGTTACAATGCCACCAGCAGCACTGAAAACACGTTCAGAAGACACGCTTGTGAGTGGGCAAGACAAGTAATGTATAGCCAGGTTGGTGATCTCTGGCCACAATTCTTTTTTCCCATGCCAATACGCCAATGGGTCAGCATTAACATAGACCTCTGTTGAGTCATTCAGATAGGCCTGCACCATCGACTCAAGGTTCTCCACGTTTCCTCCACTTTGATTACTTTTTGCTCGGACCTTTTGAGAACCAAACCCAAGCTCAGCTAGCCAATCCTCTTCATCACCCGATATTTCTGTTGTGTCTGGTGCAGATGATCCGGTTGCCGGTGTCTTTAACGGCTGAGAGGTCACTTCTGCCACAGCCACAGGTGCAGAAGTGGAGTCTTTTGACTGGGGATGGCCTGCCGATGGTGATGAACTGCCCCTTCCTTGAATTTGCTGCCGTTCTCTTTCAAACCTCATGGCTGACAAGGCTAGCCAATGTTTGTACTTTGTAACATCTTCATCACCAAAAGGAAATAATGCACTGCCTGCCAGCGCCTTTTTGTAGCGTGGATGCAGAATAGTAGCACAAATGTAATGCTGTTCTGAGTGGATATTTTGAAGACGTTCATCGCCAAGTAGGCGCTCTAATAATTTCTCCGCCAAAACAAAAGCTTCTTGCTTTTCTTCATCTTTTTGAAACTTAGAAGACACCGCCTTCAGTTTGTGCTCCAGCATGCGCAACAATGGGATAGCTTTTCCCAAATTACAGTCCTCCCTGCTGACTGCACGCGTGAAGACCTCAAAAGGACGAAGCATGTCTGTCAGGCTTTTAACTAGCTCCCATTGCTCCGCATGTAACCTCAGGTTCTTCACAGCTGTACCCAGTGTAAGGAAATACTGATCGAGTACCGTAAACTGCTCATACAGACGCTCAGGCATGTAGAAGGTTGAGTTCCAACGTGTTGGCACCTCCTGGATGAGTGCTTTCACTGGCATTCGACGTTCATGTAGCAGGCGCCTCAGATGCTTCCGGGCCTTAAAAGAATGGCTGAAATGGTTGTACATTTTTCGGCAGGTGACCACTAACTCGCATGCTGGACTGTCTTTATCCAAGAATTTTCTAACAACCAGGTTTATACAATGCGCCAAACACGGCACTCTGAAATAGTTACCCAGATCCATGGCCTTAACTACATTGGTGCCATTATCCTTGGAAACATAACCAATCTCATGTTTTTTTGGGGACAGCCAGTCAAAGACCTTTGTGTTAAACTCATTCAAAATGTTTTCTGCTGTATGACGTTTCTCCAGGCCAAACATGGCTAGTGTTGCATGTTTCCGAGCAGCTTTAAAAACTTGGTCCAGGTCAGCACCTGCGTTTAGCTTTGCTTTAACCCCTGAAAAAGAGACCCAGTGTGCAGTGATGCACATGTAATCAGTGCCTGCGCCACTGGTCCACATGTCTGTTGTCAGATGTATAGTGTGAACAGCACTCTTCTGCAAAGCTGCCCCAATCACCTTCAGCACATCTTCATGTAGTGCTGGAACCGCAACTCGGGCAAAATAGAACCGGCTAGGAACCTTCCATTTAGGGCAGAGCCCTGCCACTAATTCTAGAAAACCAACCCCTTCTACAAAAGAAAAAGGGAGAAGATCCAGCGCTAGCATTTTAGCCAGCTTAGTGTTATACAGACGCACCGTTGGGTGGTTGCGTTCATATGGCGCGTCTGAAAACAACATGGTTCTAATGTTGCCCTGGACCATTTTACGGGATGCTGATGATGACTTCTTCGACCCAGTTACGCTCGCTGATGAACTTTTTCGCATTGGTGTCTCACTCTGTCCCACACTCTTAGTGTGGCTCACAGGGGGTGTGCTGACAGGGGTACTGGGTATAAGTGAAACGTGTGACGCTTCTTCCTCCTCGTCATCATCAGATGCAACATCAACGTTTTCTTGACTTCCAATTCGGGCTTCCTTGATCTCCTTTAGGTGCGCAAGCCATTGGACAAGGTGCTGTCTCTTAAGATGACCTCTCTGGCCTCCAGTCCCATAGTTGGTACCAAGCTTACCACGACTAACTGCAAGCTTACAAATGCTACAAATGGCTAGGTTTTCCTTTTTTGGGCAAATACTAAAGAAGTCCCAAACTGCGGACTTGAAATGTCTGTGGGGGCCGGAGGAGGCGATACTGGTGGTGGTCATGCTGCTAATGCCAGATGAAGTGGAGGATGCGTATTGCTGCACTTTACTACGTTGTGCACTTTGCCCACCACTAATTGAGGTTGAGGTGGATGGAGGTCCCTTCTGGCGAGGAAGAAATATGGAAGCGGTAGGTGGTGGTGTACTAGTTAACTTCAATGATTGTGGTGTTCCAATTGCCTCCTCGTCGACTTCATCATCACGCTCAGCAGCTTGTCGGGCTAGGGTCAAAATGTCTGTTTGCTGCATGCCCGCTGGGGCTTCAGTGACGTTAGTGATGACTGCGTCATCGTCGTGAGAGTCTTCAGCAGCAGGAGTATACGCCACTTCTTGTTGAGCGTCATCACACTCCATAACTATGAGAGTTTCGACGACCTTCCTTTTACGCTTAGCTACCTTTGTCAGATCATGGTGTGCCTCAGCCTCACTCTCAGACGGCAGGGGTGCTGGTTCCCAAGTAAGATCCATATCATCAGAAGGAGGTGGGCTTGAAGAAGATGTAGACACCACCACCCTTGATCTTTTCCTTGCTCGGGATGTGGAAGACAATGAATGATCATCAGGAGGAGTAGCTTCCTCGAATGATACCTCAGCTTGATTGTCGATTTCCAGATGTGCCCCTACTTCTGGAGGAACAACTACTGTGGGCACTTGTTGTACCCCTCCATGCACCTCTGCTTGCTCCTCTCCTTGCGCCGCCTCTCCTTCCACATGTACTTGGGCTTGTACTTGCACATGTGGTTGTTGTTGCGGATGTGGTTGTTCAACACTCGTCAGATGAGTTACAACAACCTGTGTTGATTGAGGGACATTGCTGCTACTTTCTTGCGATGAGCCTACATCACTGGTCGATGGTGATTGAACAAGTAGACTGGCTGCCTCTGCAGCACTCAAGGCTTGGACTTAAGTTGGCGTGGGGGTGGTGGCACTGAGCCCAATGGAGCGGGGGTGCTGCTCCCAGCTTGGTCCCCAGCAGATCCCGCTGCTGCTGCAGGCGTACTTTTTTTTTATTCCCAAACAATGTGGTGGGCGGCACACCAGTTTGCTTGGTAACTTGCTTCTTCTGCTCCTTTCTGGCATCTTTCTTGCTAGAGGAGCTACGGGGAACTTTTTTTGGGGCCATCTTCTTCAGATGTCACTCAGAACAGCAGGCCGCAGCTGCACAAGTTGCAGAGTTGTCTGTGGCCACACGTGACATTGCGCTGCACACACCGCAGCAGGACTTCTTCCTGGCACTGGTGGTTCTCTTGTGCACCTAAAAGCAATGGAAGACAGAGGAACATCAGTTATACAACCCCAAAAATCGACAAAAACCACAAAATTCAGCACAATCCCAGCCCACCCATGCCCTCAATGATGTTTAAATTCAAGAAGACACCCCACAGAAAGACTAGGCCCATGCACCACTCACTACCCCTGGGCATAATGGATGAAAGTTATGCAAAATGGGTGCACCCCAAGCACATGTTGCCTGTACCAGCACTCAAGATGGCCACCACCACCCACATGGCCAGTCCACATCAACAGTACACCCCCAAAAAAACGAAAAACACACAAAAATCACCACAATCCAATGCCATCCAGGATGTTTACATTAAAGAGAGTGAGAGCCCACAGGCAGACTCGGTCCATGCACCACTCACTACCCCTGGGCAAAAGGCCCCACTGGCATCCCCAAAAAATCGACAAAAACCACAAAATTCAGCACAATCCTAGCCCACCCATGGCCTCAATGATGTTTAAATTCAAGAAGACACCCCACAGAAAGACTAGCCCCATGCACCACTCACTACCCCTGGGCATAATAGATGAAAGCTAGGCAAAATGGATGCAGGCCTCAGACACTGCCTGTCTTCAAAATGGCCCCTTGCACCCCTAGCACATGTGGAGGGCCTGCCTGTACAAGCACTCAAAATGGCCACCACCACCCACATGGCCAGTCCACATCAACAGAACACCCCAAAAAAAACGAAAAACACACAAAAATCACCACAATCCAATGCCATCCAGGATGTTTACATTAAAGAGACCCCACAGGCAGACTCAGTCCATGCACCACTCACTACCCCTGGGCAAAAGGTCACAACAGAAGCCCCCAAAAAATCGACAAAAAACACCAAATTCAGCACAATCCCAGCCCATCCATGGCCTCAATGATGTTTAAATTCAACAAAACAGTTGTATCATGCACCCATAACTAACCCTGGTCCTACTGGATACTGTGGCTACCCACAATATATTTTATTTAATGTTCTGAAAAAGTTCCAAAATTGTAGTTGCAGCAACTGTAATGCCCCAAACAAACTTACTTGTGAAAGTTGATTTCTAATCCAAAAGTGATCCACAGAAAGTCAAAAAGGCCTTAAATCCAAATATCCAGCAGCATCCACAAAGAGTAATCCTTCCAGGTCAAGGTCCAAATGAAAGTGACCAGCACATGAAGAAAGCACTGGGAGGAGCCTGCTGTACAGGAACAGGAAGTTGGAGACTGTGGGGCACTTCCTTCCAAAATGGACCCCTTGCTAAAAAAAATGCAGGCAAATGTCAACCTGAGGAGTGATTCTGATAAAAATCATCATTTTCTGAAGGTTTATGCTGTTTGCTGGTGGATTTTTTGTGCGAAATTGCTAAATCTGTATTTCGCGAGTGCGAAATTGTTGCTGCCCGCCGCACCTACGTGTTCGCAATTGCGAACTCTCGCGATGCGTGCTGTGCAAGGTGGCAAGGCGCGATGACGTAATCGCGGTCGACAAACTCCCGCGGGATCCCGCAGCAAGATCCAAAATAGCGCAGCACTAGCAAAATATCGAGAAAAACAACTTGGCAAACGCTGAATGACGGTAAGTGAACGCCGCTCGCCGCAAAATTGTATCACCAAGAAAAAAAATCCGCCGCGTGCGAATTTATGGATTTTCGGCAAATTCGCTAGAGTTCGCGTATTACGAATTTGCCGAAAAACCGCAAATTCCGCGAGCGGAACGGATTTTACACCCATGCTTAATAGTCACTAATACACTCATTTACTAACTCATACTGTACTCACACCCACACTCTCACTTACTGATTCAGTGCTCATAAATAGAGATATATCATATGTATGTAGTCCTACAGAAAGTCACTAATACACTCACTCACCCAGTTACATTAACATCTAAGCATCCACTCAGACATACTAATACAGCATATGTATCTAGCCTTACTGGGAGCAATTCTGCACACACAGTTGCATACACCAATATTCACTAAGAAAGCCTGAAAAAAATTGATGCAGCTCCTTTGATGCACATTTAGACAGTCATAGAGTCACTATGAGTAATAATCGTAAACCAACATTCTTCCTTAAACATGGAAAGAAACACCCAAATAGGAACTGAGACACACATGTCCATATCTACGGAGACACTAACTCTAACAAGTCACCCATATAAAGGACTGCCACTTCAAACATGTCTCAGACCTGCTTTTGCAGAACCAGCGTGTGCAGTTTAATAGGAGACCAAATTGACTTTAGAAAATGGTTGCCAAACCTTAAACTCCTCTTCTATTACATATGATCTCAAAAATGTTAATATTTTCTTTTTACTATTAGTATACATCTTTCCTTGAAGTAAACTGAAAAAGTTTTTAAACAGATATTTAACTATTGTAAAAAAAATGCCGGAGTCACGACCCCAGCAAGACTCTTGAAATATGTGCCGCACCAGTACGCAACTATGTTGCGACTCCTTAAAAACTAGTAAGACAACGATTAAAACGGTTTTCATTTCTTATTATATTACTATTTTTACTGCATTAGTAGCATTAGTACACTTCTAATGTAAAAGTAGATCATGGAAGTGTCCAGATATATGTATTACTACTACCAAAACTACATTGTAGTCGTGCCTCTAGCACAAACATGGAAAAATGGGTTGCAATGACGCACAAGGGCATTGCGACTCACTAAAATCTACTAAAATAACTATAAAATGATTTTTATTTCTTACTTCACTACTCTCTTTACTATATTACTAAACCTCTAACCTAAAAGTAAACTATAGAACTCTCTCTCTGTATATATGTGTATTATTTCTGCCTAAAGTATGTGGGAGTCGTGTACTGTACGCAAGTGGTCATGATAGGTGTGCAACACCTATTTTTAATTTTCAAAACAATGGATTTAGCTATAATCTCACTATGCACAATTTACAATAAACAGTGTTTTTAAAGCTATTGAGTAGCATTGTAAAATAACTAATTTAAAACCCACATACACTTATGCACTCACTTATCCGTCCTTTCAGAGTGATACACCCATTCACAGACACACACACCTACTCACACACTCACACTGATGTACCCTATCACAGACGAAATGTAGAAACTGATTTAGCCAGTTATACATCCACTCAGACTCTCATACACACATCTGGAGATATACTAATAAACTCACACACCCACTCACAAAGACACAGAGAGTTACTGCTCACTCAGTTACAAACAATCATACATCCACTCACAGACCAACTCAAAGACTGACATATGCACTCACCGACCCACTTAGACTCTCATGTACCAAGTAACACACCCGGTGTGAAACTTATACAGCCACAAAGAAACAACCACCCACTTATACACAAACTGAAACAGTCACATACTCACTAACACACCCACTAAGACACCAATGCAGTCAATCACACAGTCACTCTCACTGCTTGCAAGTTATTGTTAGGAAACAAAATTTTTAAAAAACTGTAGCAATTCACTGAAAAAACTAGGGTTACAGGGATGTAATAGTTAGGAAATTATAATTTTTAAAACCGTCGAAGTTCACTGAAAAAATTAAAGGTTACAGGGACTTTATGGTTAGGCTAACATTTCAGTCTGACCTCACTAATTACATCATCCACAGAAGCTCTCACATATCCAATCACACCCCCCAAACAACCTCCATATAACCTCCCATATACCCACTTCCACACAACCCCTCACATATCCATTCACCGACCGATACCAGTACTCATACTCATTCATAGAGCCACTCAGACACACACTCACTCACCTACTCAGCCACTCACACAGCCACTCACCTGTACAGCAACTTATAGATAGACTTATTCAGCTACATAGCCACTTGCACACCCACCCACACACCCATACAGCCTCAGAACAGAGCCACTCACTCACCCATACGACCACTCACACACTCATACACCAACACAACCACTTACATACCTATTCTTGCTTCCATCCACCACTCACAACCATTCACTCACCCATACAACCAATCTCACAGCTACTCACTTTCCAATATTGTCACTCACACACCAACTCACTTAACCAAACAGTTCCTCAAACAGTCACTCACTCACCTATACAGGAACTTACATACCCAGTCACTCACTCATACATCCATTCAGACACCCATACAGTCACTGACACAGATACTCACTCACTCAGCCATACAGCCACTGAGACACCCCCTCACTCACTAACATAGTTACTCACACAGCCACTCACTCACCCACACAACTACTCACATACCTACTTATACACCCATGCAGCCACTCAGAAACCCAATCACACACTCATACAGCCATTAACACACCTGCTCACACCCCCACAATACCACTCACTCAACAACACAGCTACTCACATACCTACTTATATACCCATGCAGCCACTCAGAAACCAATCACACACCTATACAGCCACTGACACACCTGATCACACCCGAACGAAACTACTCACACACTGATATAACCTCTTACATACCCATACAATCACTGACACAACAACTCACACACCTACAGACATAGTAAGAAATCCACTCACCCACCCATACAGTCACTCATTAACCTACTCACACACCTACAGAGCCATTCACACACCCACTCAGACAACACATGTTAGAGATAGTATCACTCATTAGTAGCACAACTAGTATAATATTCTAGCTTTTGTAACAGGTAATGTATATGTTTATCACCCATAAACGCTTAAAAACAGACTCACTTGATGATGTCATGAGTGATGTCATTTGAGATTTTATCAGTGATCTCACTTACCATGTCATGAGTGATGTAATATATGAGTTCATAAGCAGTGCATTGCGGGGGTCTAAGTTATAGTTATCTCAGGTAACTAACTATAACTGCTGAATTCCTATGGTTTTGTAGAAGTAAAATGTGAGCCTAGCTATAACGTCTCTGTAACCTATGTTTTTTTTCAGTGAATTTACATGTTTTCAAAAATTCTATTTCCTAACTTTAACGCCCCTGTAACATTTGTTTTTTTCAGTGAATATATACAGATATGTTCAGTGAAAAAATAAAGGTTACAGTGATGATATAGTTACCCTCAGATTTTACTGATGTTATTGACCATGCAATGAGTGATGCAATATGTGAGGTCATTAGCAGTGCATTGTGGGGGCATAAAATATAGTTAGCTCAGGTAACTTTAACTGCAGAATTTCAATGGTTTTGTGCGTATGAAATGTGAGCCTAACTAAAGCGTCCCTGAAACCACTGTTTTTTTCTGTGAATTGCTATGTTTTTTTTATCTATTTCCAAATTATTACGTACCTGTAACCTTCAGTTTTTAAGCAAATTCGTAAGGTTTTATAAATTCTATTTCCTAACTATAACATCATGGTAACCTTTGTTTTTTTCAGTAAATATGTGTCTGTGTATATACATATCTGTCTATCTATCTATCTATCTATCTATCTATCTATCTATCTATCTATCTATCTATCTATCTATCTATCTATCTATCTATCTATCTATCTATCTATCTATCTATCTATCTATCTATCTATCTATCTATCTATCTATCTATCTATCTATCTATCTATCTATCTATCTATCTATCTATCTATCTATCTATCTATCTATCTATCTATCTATCTATCTATCTATCTATCTATCTATCTATATATTTTATATATATATATGTCTATCTACCTATCTATCAATCTATATATTCACTGAAAAAACCATAGGTTTCAGTCACATTATAGTTAGGAATTAGCATTTAACTGAACTAACTATAACGGGGGAATTTCAATGGTTTTGTATGAGTGAAATGTCTAGCTAATTATAACATGTGAGAAACCTATGGTTTTTTCAGTGAATTTCTAGGGTTTTTTAAATGCTAATTCCTAACTATAACAAGGCTGAAACCTATGGTTTTTTCAGTGAATTTCAAAGGTTTTGTAAATGATAATTTTTAAATGTATTAATTGTTATTTTTTTATACTAATTTACTACATTGTAATATATATTTTTTTATTTTATATATTTTTAAATTTATATATATTTTATATAGCATGCAATGATATCCTATGGAAGGAAATTCAAGTTACCGTAAGTACGGTTAGAATTACTTTTTATGATCACTAGTGGGCTGAAAGATGCAGCACTGAGGTCTCTCCTGATAACAGGTGAGTAAATCGGAATTCGTAGTTTGGCTGTTTTTTGAGGAATTTTTTAAAGTTCCAAAAGTCCACACTGAGAAGAATTTCCAAGTGAAACCAGTCAATGTTAGCCTATGGAAGGAAATTTAAGTTACTGTAACTACGTTTAGACTTACTTTTCAGGATCAGTAGTGGGCTGAAAGATGCAGCACTGTGGTCTCTCCTGATAACAGGTGAGTAAATCGGAATTCGTAGTTTGGCTGAATTTTGAGGAATTATTTTAAGTTCTAAAACTCCACACTAAAATTTTTTTCCAAGTGAAACAAGTCAATGTTAGCCTATGGAAGGAAATTCAAGTTACTGTAACTACGATTAGAATTACTTTTCAGGATCAGTGGTGGTCTGAAAGATGCAGCACTGAGGCCTCTCAGGATAACAAGTGAGTAAATCGGAATTCATAGTTCGGCTGCTTTTAGAGGAATATTTTGCTCAATAGTCAAGGAAGGGGGCGGGGCCTGAGGTAACATGTGTGCAAACACGCCCTGTGGCACGTTTTAGGTTGGGGAATTAATTCCTCTTCAATCCTGAGGTCCCCTGTGAGCCAACTAGCCCACCAGGTACCTCCAGTATGCGCCAGAGAGCTGTGCTGCAGAGAGGTGTTCAGAGGGTACGCCCCCTTTTTACAACACTCTGCAACGCAGCTCCGCGGCGCTTACTGGAGATACCTGTTGGACTAGTTGACCCCTAGGGCACCTCTGGATTGAAGAGGAATTAACTCCCCAACTTAAAACGCGCCACAGGCATGTTTGCACTCACATCACCTCAAGCCCCGCCCCCTACCTTCAACACTGTGCAAACCCACCCTGAAGCGTGTTCTAAGTTGGGGGATTAAGTCCTCTTGCATACTGGGGGTCCCTGGGGGCCAACGAGCCCACCAGGAACCTCCAGTATGGGCCAGGGGACTGCGTTGCAGAGAGGTGTAAAAAGGGACCTGGCCTCATTACACCTCTCTGCAACACAGCCCCCTGGCGCGTTTGCAGAGGGGGAACTAATTCCCCTTGCATACTGGAGGTCCCTGGGGGGCAACTAGCCCACCAGGAACCTCCAGTATGTGCCAGAGGGCTGCGTTGCAGAGAGGTGTAATGAGGCCACGCCCCTTTTTACACCTCTCTGCAATGCAGCCCCCTGGCACATTTGCAGAGGAGGAACTAATTCCACTTGCTTACTGGGGGTCCCTGGGGGCCAACTAGCCCACCAGGAACCTCCAGTATGCACCAGGGGGCTGCGTTGCAGAGAGGTGTAATGAGGCCACGCCCCCTACCTTCAACACTGTGCAAACGCGCCCTTAAGCGTGTTCTAAGTTGGGGGATTAAGTTCCCTTGCATACTGGGGGTCCCTGGGGGCCAAAGAGCCCACCAGGAACCTCCAGTATGCGCCAGGGGGATGCGTTGCAGAGAGGTGTAATGAGGCCACGCCCCTTTTGACACCTCTCTGCAACACAGCCCCCTGGCGTGTTTGCAGAGTGGGAACTAATTCCCCTTGCATACTGGAGGTCCCTGGGGGCCAACTAGCCCATCAGGAACCTCCAGTATGTGCCAGGGGGCTGCGGTGCAGAGATGTGTAATGAGGCGATGCCCTTTTTACACCTCTCTGCAATGCAGCCCCCTGGCACATTTGCAGAAGAGGAACTAATTCCACTTGCTTACTGGGGGTCCCTGGGGGCCAACTAGCCCACCAGGAACCTCCAGTATGCACCAGGGGGCTGCGTTGCAGAGAGGTGTAATGAGGCCATGCGCCCTACCTTCAACACTGTGCAAACGCGCCCTGAAGCGTGTTCTAAGTTGGGGGATTAAGTTCCCTTGCATACTGGAGGTCCCTGGGGACCAACTAGCCCACCAGGAACCTCCAGTATGCGCCAGGGGGCTGCGTTGCAGAGAGGTGTAATGAGGCCACGCCCCTTTTTACACCTCTCTGCTACACAGCCCCCTGGCGTGTTTGCAGAGTGGGAACTAATTCCCCTTGCATATGGGAGGTCCCTGGGGGCCAACTAGCCCACCAGGAACCTCCAGTATGTGCCAGGGGGCTGCGTTGCAGAGAGGTGTAATGAGGCCATGCCCCTTTTTACATCTATCTGCAATGCAGCCCCCTGGCACATTTGCAGAGGAGGAACTAATTCCACTTGCTTACTGGGGGTCCCTTGGGGCCAACTAGCCCACCAGGAACCTCCAGTATGCACCAGGGTGCTGCGTTGCAGAGAGGTGTAATGAGGCCATGCCCCTTTTTACACCTCTCTGCAACACAGCCCCCTGGCCCATACTGGAGGCTCCTGGTGGGCTAGTTGGCCCCCAGGCACCCCCAGTATGCAAGGGGAATTAGTTCCCCCTCTGCAAACGCGCCAGGGGGCGAGTTTGCAGAGAGGTGCAGGGAGGGAGCGTGGCCTCCTCCCGATCCTGTTTTTTTTTAAAAATCTACTTTTAAGAAGGGGAACTGTGTAGCCCCCCTTCTTTTTCTTTTGGCCCTGGGGACCCCATCCCCAGGGCCTGCCCCAAATTCTTATTTATTTTTATTTTTTTACGAGAAGGGGGCCGCATGGCCCCCTCCTGTGGCCAAATCTGGCCCCGGGGACCCCATCCCCCGGGGCATGGCCAGCTTTTCTATTTTTTTTGTGGAGGGGGTTGCCCCCTCCTATGCCCCCTTAAGGCCCTGGGGACCCCATCCCATGGGGCCTGTCAATCTTTTTTTTATTATGGAGGGGGGCTGCGGGGCCCCTCTCCTGGGCAACTTATGGCCCCTGGGACCCCATCCTCCGGGGCGTGCCCTCTCCGTTGGGGTCCGTTGGGGGGTTCCCAAGCCCCCCACGGTCCCAGCCTGCTCCCCGCATCCTGCCGGCATTGCTTTTCTGCATGGGGAGCACCTAACATGCTGCTCCACATGCAGAAAAGCAATCCGCTTTGATTTTTGAAATAGAGCGCAGGTTTCCTGCTCTCTCTTTCAAAAACCAAAGTAGTTTGCTATGGTAGGGCGGGAGCTGTGAGGCTCCTGCCCTACCATAGCAAACAGCAGTGTCCCAGGGGTAGGCACCCCGGGACACTGCAGGAGCCGGCCCTGGGGGTGGTGGTCCCCAGGGCCATCTAGGGCTTTAGGAGGGGGGCCGCGCGACCCCCCTCCCAACAGTTAAAATCCCCAGGGGTGGTGGTCCCCGGGGCTGGGGGGGTCTGTCACGGACCCCCCTATTTTAAATATTAGTGCCCCGGGGAGGTGGTGGTCCCCGGAGCATGTGGGGTGGCTTCAGCCCCCCACACAGGTTTTTTTTATTTAAAAAAAGAAGCCCCGGGGGGTGGTGGTCCCTGGGGCTGCGGGGGGCCGTGTGCCCCCTGCTATTATACTTACTTTGCCCTGGGGGTGGTGGTCCCCGGGGCAGTGTGGGGGGATTGGGGGCCCCCACATTTTTTTTTCTAAAGCCCCCGGTATTTGGTCCCCCCGGGGGCTAATTAGAAAAAAAAACTGACCAGATTTTTTTTTCACTGGGTACACCTACCCACGGGTATGCCGTGATTTTTTTTTTTTTTTTTTAAACTTGGGGGGCCTTGGGCGTCCTTGTGGGACCCCCTGTGCAGGCCTAGGGGGTCAGGGTGTTTCTACCCTGCCACTTTCCGTGTTTTTCGTGTTTCTTTTCCTACTTTTTTGTGCCTCGGTTCTAAAGATAGCTGTCAACACTTCCTGGTTTGAAGTGTTGACAGCCAATTAGCATAAAGCTCGTGCACGGGAAGGTACGCGTACAGTACTTCGTCTATAGATATATCTATGATTTTACTTTTGATTTTCTAAGAAACTTCTGAACAGATTTAAACCATTTACCAACAATCGTAATCTGCGAACCAAACTCTACCTTTTTGCCAAATTTGGTGTAATTCCGTTCAGCAGTTCGGGCTGTAGCCTCACTTAAAAGTCCCTATGGAAAATTGCATGGGGCAAACACGTTTTGGGATCCCCCTTGTTTCTCGGCCCCCACTTGACGAATCACCCCAAAACTTTCAGGGAAGGAGTGGAGCGGAGCAGGTCATTTTCTTGGAGAATTTGACGAAGATTTGTCAACCGGCACCAAAGTTATTCCAAATAGAATGTTGTGGATTTCCTATGGAAACTAGGTCCTAACTATAACTACCTACTGGCGACCGCCAGTATGTAATATATATTACCTACTGGCGGTCACCGGTAGGTAGATATAATTCAGACCTATTATCCATAGGAAATTCGTAACATTCTTTTCCCAATAACTTTGGCGCCAGTTGACGAATCTTCGCGAAATCTTCAAAACTCGTGGGGCGCTCCGACTGTTAGATATTAGATTACGATGTGAACATTACCGGCGCCATCTTGTCCCGCTTAGGCCTTTGCGAGCGCGTAAGGGGCAGCCATTTTAGACACTATGGCCAGTTCGTAACATTGCCGATCGCCTGCACATCTCCCCGACCTCGCAATCATCCCCCACGCGCTGGCAGCCCCCAAGCACACATGCTAGAGTCATAAAAGCATCCTCAGCGCGACCCTGCCCCGGAGCCACTTCCTCTGACGGAGAATTATGGGTAGATGGCTCATGCATCAAACTCCCCGATGGCACCACCTCCGCCGCATATGCCGTAACCACAGCCCGAACCATTATTGAAACAGCCCGAATTGCCCAGCGATCCGCACAGGCGGCAGAACTGATTGCCCTCACACGAGCGTGTATCTTAGCAGCAGGGACGACAGTAAACATTTACACGGACAGCCAGTATGCCTTTGGGGTAGTTCATAACTTCGGACTTCTTTGGAAGGAAAGAGGATTCCTGACCTCACACGGCACACCGATCTTACATGGAGATCTCCGCCTTGACCGAAGCAGTCCTCCTCCCCAAGCAGCTAGCAGTAATCAAATGCCAAGCACATAAGAAAGTAACGGACATTATAGGACAGGGAAACGCACTAGCTGACGTTACTGCCCGAGCCACAGCTGAAAACAGAACGACGACACGAATGTATGTAACCAGGTCACAAGCAGAGAAATGGACAGATGCTAGGACCACTATTAGTGATATCCAACTGACGAGTACACCACACGAACTGACTGAATGGGCCCGGGTGGGACTAAAAGACGATGAAGGCTGTTGGAGGATGAAGGACAAAGACAAATGGCTGTTACCCAATGCATATTTGATCCCCATATTGACCATGGCACACTTACCGGCACACATAGGTTCCGCCCCCATGACCGAACTAATCACTAGAGTATGGCATAATGACAGGATAGCAGATTCAGAGAAACGCCTAGTTCAGCAATGCATGGTATGCCTACAACACAATCCAGGGAAAGGGACAGTAGTACCACGGGGAGGATTTGGAGTCCCCGACCATCCGATTGAAGTCCTCCAAATGGATTACATACAGTTAGAAAGGTGCCATGGTCTGAAATACGCCCTAGTTATTGTATGTGCATTCAGCAAATGGGAAGAAGCTAACCCACACCCGCGACAACACCGCCACCACGACTGCAAAGGTGATGTTAAAAGAGTTTTTCCCACGCTACGGCCTTGCCGAATTTTATGGAGAGACAATGGTCCCCACTTCGTAGCCGAGGTTATCCAACTCATATTGAAAGGGTTTAGAGTAAAACAAAGGTTCCACGCAGTTTTCCACCCCCAATCTGCAGGCCTGGTAGAAAGGCACAACGCCACACTAAAGCTAAAACTAGCAAAGATAGTTGCCACCACAGGACTGAAATGGCCTGACGCCCTCCCACTGGCATTGCTATCAATGCGCTCTACCCCAACCAGACACCACTTGACTCCGTACGAGGTTGTCTTTGGCCGGCTAATGAACATTTGGGCCACGCCGAAGCCGACTTCCATCCACGATGCCCCAGACATCCTAATGTCTGATTATTTGCATAACCTTACCAAAGAACTAACTGTTATCCACCAACAGGTGCAGCAAGCCATACCAGATGCATCCAGGGGCCCCAGACACGACATCAAACCTGGCAAGTTCCTCCTGATCAAGAACTTTCAGAGAGCGAAGAGTTTGGAACCCAGGTGGACGGGCCCCTGGCAAGTCTTGATCACCACCCAAACTGCACTTCGAGTGGAAGGGAAGAAGAATTGGCTGCATGCACATCACTGCAAGAGAATACCCCCAACACTGGCAACGAATGAAGACGTGGACACCCAAGAAGAACTCCTGAACAGAGACATACCAGCCCTGAGTTTTTACCCAGAATCAGAGACACTCGAATTGGCAGAATTTCCCAATCCCACTGTGCCATCCAGGAAAGGGTACAACTTGCGACGAAAGGAGAGTGCCTCGACAAAGCAGACCACTAACTAAGTCAAAAATCTCAGAGCGATAGCTAACACTACAAAGGCTACTAGGAGAGACACCAGACAAAGTATGTGGTCCTGCCAGTCACCGAGCCTCTTGAAGGTGATGGAAGATACCGGACGATCGAAGACCCACCGTAAAGACCCCAAGACTGCCAAACTGCATAGCACAAATACAATTGTACTTTTCATCGTATCCCTCCTCTGCCTCTTGCTGATGGCCACAGTCTGGATCATAGAAGAGAGCACTCCTGCTCACCAGACAATTTCGCCCACTATGCAGCCCACCACCAAGAAAGAACATAATCTCGTCTCACTATCGCCCCATCTCCGAGAACGACGCAAAGAATTTTGGAACAACTGCTTTGTACAACTGCTGCATCAACACAACCTTGCTGCTAATACCACAAACTGTTGGATCTCTGGGCTGCTACCACATGCAACCGAACAATCCATTCCCTTTATCCCTTCACCCTTCTCTGTTCATGGGTCCTGCCTTGCCTGGCTAATGCTCCTGCAAGAGAGCTACAAAGACAATGCCACATCCGACAGAACAATGACACAGTTCTACAACGAGTTCTGGCTGAACAAAACTGGAAAACCCCTACTCCCTTGTGCCCTCTGTCCTCAAACGCTACCTTTCAAATGAACATTCCGGAAAAAGAATGAATCGAAATGCAAGTGTTCAACAACCCAGCCCGACTCATCTTCTCATATCTACGAAAGCGGACTGCAGCAACTCTGACTGTGGCCCTATCCGTGATGAACGTCTCAGGCCTTGTTTGCATTGAGGGCCATGGGACGAAAATCGTAGGCCACAGCTCCTGCCCCAGAAAAAGGACTCTGAACACTATCGACCCTCCTTCATTTGTGGCATCACCAAATATGTACTTTGTCTGCACCTGGTTCCCAAAACACTGGGGGGCACATGCTACATCCCTTTTGTCCTTCCTCCAACGTACGTGGCATTAGCAGCCTATCACAGACAGAAACGCTCGAAAGACATAGAGCAAGCAGAATCCACCGCATCGCAGTTCCTCGATGCAGCAAAAGGACTCATCCCTCTGTGGGGTCCGATGGCAAACAGTCGAGCCATCCGACATCTGACCCAAGCAGTCGAAACAGCTCTGAACATCACGGCTGGCATCCTCACCAACAACACAGCTGAATTGCAGGCGGTCCACCTTGTGGCTTTGCAGCACCGCCTTGTGCTTGATGTGGTACTGGCAGATCATGGAGGAGCATGCCGCATCATCGGTGCCAGCTGTTGCACCTTTGTCCCAGACTACTCACCTTCCGTCTACAAGGTAATCGAACACATTCATAGACTGGCATCAGAGATCCATCGGGAACAAGAAGATTGGACACTTGGAAGCTAGTTTTGGAGCATTTTGAAAGACTGGGGCTGGAAACTGTTGATAATAATATTGGTGCCAGTTTTTGTAATATGTGGTTGCTGCTTAGGAATACAATGCATACCGCCCTTATGCTCTCTTATTATGAACTCGATATGCCCTAAGACTTTGGACACAAAATTTGAAAACATGAAAGCATTGTATGACAAAGAGATACAGAATATGATGAACATTGACATAGATTGACAAGATGACTAGGCATGTTCAAAGGAAGGACTGTTAGATATTAGATTACGATGTGAACATTACCTGTGCCATCTTGTCCCGCTTAGGCCTTTGCGAGCGCGTAAGCGGCAGCCATTTTAGACACTATGGCCAGTTCATAACATTGCCAATCGCTTGCACGTCTCCCCGACCTTGCAATCATCCCTCACGCGCTGGCAGCCCCCAAGCACACATGCTAGAGTCATAAAAGCATCCTCAGCGCGACCCTGCCCCGGAGCCACTTCCCGTGCCGAGCCCACATACCCTTTCATCCCTTGCGCACGAACAGGCCCTTCGACAATCTCCTCCCCTGCACCTGGCTGCTCGATCCGATCCCAGGCCATAACCAACCCTTGCGGATACAGTTTATTGCCCCATACAGTAGGATTCCGCCTCTCATCAAAGGAGCCGGAATTAATCAATGCCACAACCCCATGAGATCCGACCGATTGCGCGTATTTCAGCTCCTGCCGGAATGCCCAGCTGCGCGATAGCAATCACCTACTGAGACCGGGGGTGGGGGTACAGTACTGTTGATATGTGTGGGAACGGGCCTGAAGCGGGGATTCCAAAGATGGTTTATAATGCATCAAAGAAACGTCAGGAATGTATTACACTGTAATAAAGAAATAAACCCATGTATAAAAGGCCAGGCCACAGAGATGCAGTTGGAGCACCTCGAGACAACACCCTGCTTGTCTGATCTGATGCACTTTCCTTCGCAGAATAAATCCGTTTCCTGCTTTCCAATTCCAGCGCCCGCCTCTTTATTTGATAACTACGATTGAATTAGAGGCGACTAACGCCAAAGCAGTGCTTGAGGATATCTGGGGAAAATCTGCTTTGTTCAACACGGTCAGCTCATATCTTAAAAGTTTTGGGGTGATTCGGCAAGCGAGGGCTGACGGAATTACACCAAATTTTGCAAAAAGGTAGCCCTTGGTTCAGAAAGAACTCTTTTTGTCAAATGGTGTAAATCCGTTCAGTAGTTCCTGAGAAAATTGAAAAAGAAAAAATATCGATATCTGCGCGGAGCCTAACCACACATGTTATCGTGAGATCTGACTGGCTGCAAGCACTTCATCCTAGAATTGCTGGCAGCCATCTTGGGACCAATATACATGATAGTACTCCATTGAAATGCATTGTAGTGAATCAAAGATGTTGAGGGTTACCAAATGGAGAACTATAAAGGGTGATAACAGACTTTAGCTACATTAGAATTCATTTGTTGATGGTTCCATATTAATTTCAGGAATTGTGGTGTGTTATTTAAGGTGATTTTCCCCTGTGAAAAACCTTCTGCTGGGATATCATGAATCATGTTTGAGAGAAAACTATTTCCACATGCTTGTCCCATAGAGTTTTGGAAGGTGCTCCAAAAGCTAAAACGAGAGCATATTTTCTGTAAATTCACATTATCTTTCTCAGTCATGTGAGAATTAATTCGGACATTCTCAGTGAAACATGTACATCAACAAGGGCAGAGACGGTCAGTTGATTCCTTTGTGTTCTACTGCAGCTTCCCAGAGTGTTCTAAAGAACAGCTAGAGCGCTAACAGCCTTACTTATGACAAAAGTATGGCACACCTGAAGCCATCTTGATGGGAATAAACTGGTAACACTTAAAACATTTAATTTAAAAAGGAACAACATGATGGGGTTCATTCTGACAAGAAGTTATGGTTAGTGCTGAAGAAAGAAAATGTAGGGCATGTTTTAAGTGAGATCTTAAATCCTCTTCTATTTCATTAGAAAAATCTGACATGCAGATTGAAACAATCACGTTCAATACCAGCAGTAGACTTCCAGTAAACTCCCTGGTAAGCAGTAGCTTTACTACAGTTATCTAATGAACAACTAGAGTGCTAACATTTTGCATTTTTGGCAAATGTGTGACACATCTGAATGCCTTCTTGATGGAATCAATGTAAAAAACTGAAAGCATTTCCTACTGAGGAGACTGCAGTAAATGAGGAAATTAGGAAACTTCATAACAAATAAGTCTCCCAAGATGGCCACCAGAGAAAAAAAGAGCCCAAATGTAGCACAAATATCACCCAGATGTAGCCCATATTTACCCCGATGACAGAAGTGTGCAAAACACTTTTTACTTTTAGTTTTTCCGCAGTTTTATATAGTGCAGACTGGTCAGGTATTGGAGCGGTACATCCCCACATGGCCACGTTAGTTACCAGCTAAAAATACAAATACCTCTGTGGGGACCTATATTTCTTTTTTACATTGAATAAATCTCAAACATTTATAAGAGAGATGCCAAAAAGGAAATTACAAATTATTTATCAAAAACATTTATTTTTATTTATCTTTCTCTTTTTCTTAAATAAAGATTTTTTTGAACATTTGTACAACTGTGCATATCATTTTGTAGCATAAAAAAGTGGTCATTTTTACACATATTTTTCCATTTTTTCTTAATGTTACATACAAACACAGTGGATGTGCTCTCTAATAGCAGTTGGTTTTAGCAATCATACATACATACTCACATACCAGTCATACTATTGCTATTTTTAAAAAAAAGGGGGGGTTGCCTATCAAACATAAACAAACAATGTAAATCATACATAACATGAGACCAACATAAATGGCAGCTCTAAGGTGTGCTACATAGAATGTTGTAGGGAACTAGATGGTACAATTCTGCTAGTAAGGGTGGAATTAACCAGTTCTTATCCGAAACAGAAGATGTAGGGCCGACGTACGTTTCGGTGAATGTCACCTTCCTCAGGGCCGTAGACAAAATATACAACAATAAAAGGGCATAGATAATATTTAAAGGGTCGAGAGCACAATACAGATTTCTGAAAATAGAAAAAGCAATTGTAAATTTCATTGTCATTTATTATTCTTAACTTTCACATTTTAACTTATTGGCATCTGGTGAGTACATGGCTAATCTTCATTAGAACATTTTATTTATAATTTAGCATAGCAACATATAGACCTTAAGATGATTGTAGTCTAGTTAGATCATATAGATTCTAGTCGAGATAGAGAAGCAGTGGAGGAAGTACAAGACTGAACAGAAAAAGCAGAAAAAGTTCCCATCAACATAGTGCACCCAGTGTGTTTCACAAGTGAGTTACATGAGGTATTGGTGAGATATACTCGAGTGATATACTATCACCTTGGTGTTTCGGAAAAGATTTGTTTACCTATGGCGTCGGTGGTTAAAAAAGGTCTTGTTTTATGGAGCAAATGCTGGTCATTCTTTTTAAGGCATGCGCTGGATAAAACAATAAAAATGGCTAAGTCATAGACACTCACATAAGTGGTTGTATTTATATATACATCTTTTCGTTTGTTACCTCAAATACTGAAGTTGAATCCCTCTATTTTTCTTAGCTTGGGGTCCTAATAGTGGGAAATCAACAGGGACCTCGATATAACATGTAATATTTCTGTACAAAAATAAGTGGAAAAACTTATAAGATATTGGTTTCAGTAGGTGACTCGATGTCTAGCAGGATTTAGAGAGCTTGAAAATAGACGAGGATTAATAATACCTGTTATTGTCAGCTGGAACAAATATCAATCACAGATGATGCATTGCAGCCAGCCTCTCGTACTGGTCTGGGGAGATGTGGCACATAGGTCAAGGTTTCAGGGGTGAGCGTCGTGTTAGCGTCGTGCGCGATAATTCAACCACCCTCACACGCTGTAGTGCTGCCGCCTTAGATCCCCTTTGTGACTATAATCTCTGTGCAGCCTTAATTTCAAATAGTGCTGTGCGCGTCAGCCCATTTATCCAACAAAAGCCTCTGTAGCTTGGTCACGCTATCTTGCACCCTTGCCAGTAAGACCGCACTACACGAATATAACCTCTATGCAGCCCCTAATTAAATCGGCACCGACATAGTGCGCGATTATTTTAACGGCCCACATAAGTAACAATCAGGTTTAGCCATGTATTACAGTCTAAATATTACCCTTTATTCTTTTAGGCAAACGTACGATCTCTTCCCTAAAAACCGAAATAACCTACCGCGCTGGGCTCACCCCTGAAACCTTGACCTATGTGCCACATCTCCCCAGACCAGTACGAGAGGCTGGCTGCAATGCATCATCTGTGATTGATATTTGTTCCAGCTGACAATAACAGGTATTATTAATCCTCGTCTATTTTCAAGCTCTCTAAATCCTGCTAGACATCGAGTCACCTACTGAAACCAATATCTTATAAGTTTTTCCACTTATTTTTGTACAGAAATATTACATGTTATATCGAGGTCCCTGTTGATTTCCCACTATTAGGACCCCAAGCTAAGAAAAATAGAGGGATTCAACTTCAGTATTTGAGGTAACAAACGAAAAGATGTATATATAAATACAACCACTTATGTGAGTGTCTATGACTTAGCCATTTTTATTGTTTTATCCAGCGCATGCCTTAAAAAGAATGACCAGCATTTGCTCCATAAAACAAGACCTTTTTTAACCACCAACGCCATAGGTAAACAAATCTTTTCCGAAACACCAAGGTGATAGTATATCACTCGAGTATATCTCACCAATACCTCATGTAACTCACTTGTGAAACACACTGGGTGCACTATGTTGATGGGAACTTTTTCTGCTTTTTCTGTTCAGTCTTGTACTTCCTCCACTGCTTCTCTATCTCGACTAGAATCTATATGATCTAACTAGACTACAATCATCTTAAGGTCTATATGTTGCTATGCTAAATTATAAATAAAATGTTCTAATGAAGATTAGCCATGTACTTACCAGATGCCAATAAGTTAAAATGTGAAAGTTAAGAATAATAAATGACAATGAAATTTACAATTGCTTTTTCTATTTTCAGAAATCTGTATTGTGCTCTCGACCCTTTAAATATTATCTATGCCCTTTTATTGTTGTATATTTTGTCTACGGCCCTGAGGAAGGTGACATTCACCGAAACGTACGTCGGCCCTACATCTTCTGTTTCGGATAAGAACTGGTTAATTCCACCCTTACTAGCAGAATTGTACCATCTAGTTCCCTACAACATTCTATGTAGCACACCTTAGAGCTGCCATTTATGTTGGTCTCATGTTATGTATGATTTACATTGTTTGTTTATGTTTGATAGGCAACCCCCCCTTTTTTTTAAAAAATAGCAATAGTATGACTGGTATGTGAGTATGTATGTATGATTGCTAAAACCAACTGCTATTAGAGAGCACATCCACTGTGTTTGTATGTAACATTAAGAAAAAATGGAAAAATATGTGTAAAAATGACCACTTTTTTATGCTACAAAATGATATGCACAGTTGTACAAATGTTCAAAAAAATCTTTATTTAAGAAAAAGAGAAAGATAAATAAAAATAAATGTTTTTGATAAATAATTTGTAATTTCCTTTTTGGCATCTCTCTTATAAATGTTTGAGATTTATTCAATGTAAAAAAGAAATATAGGTCCCCACAGAGGTATTTGTATTTTTAGTTTGTTTTCTCCCCCCTCTGGACCTTAAAATAACTGGGAGTACTCTTCCTTTTTTCATTTCTCAACAGTGTCCACGTTAGTTACCAGCACCACCTGGTGGTTGTAATTGGTATTGCGCCTCAATCTATTCTTATAACAGCTTAGGGGAAAGCCCAGCTGTTGGAGCACCGGCGAGGGGGCTGCCTTAAGGCTATTAAGGGCATTTGTTCTGTGCTCACACCTTCTGCTATCATGTCTTCTCCAGAAGTCCATTTTTACTCCTCCTACAAGGAAGTGGAGTAGGAATGGCCCCCCAACTTCTCCCTCCAGCAGTGGACCAAACTCTCTCTCTGGCTATTTCTAGGGCCCTGGCTCCTCTTAGGGATCAGGTTGATAAGCTGGCGAAAAGCATCCCTGGGTGTTCAGTGACCCAAATCCGGTGGTGGGGGGTCCCAGTAGCTCCCAGATGGGGAATAAAAGGGCTGTTAACCATAACGTGGGGCACTTGGAAGGATTTGATACATTTACGGAGACCTTCCTCAAGAGTGCGCGAATGCTAAAACATGCACCTTGCCGTGATTAGGGGAAGCACGGAGAAAATTGCAATGCTCTCACCACTATTGTAGACCCTGACTGTGGGTTTCCCTTAGAGGGAGAGGGTGTATCCGAGGATGATTTCTCCTCCAATGAGGATAAGGACTCGGGCGTCCCTGGCTTCCAGAGTTCCACTCCTTTCAGTCCCCGGTTGTGGATGGGGTCCACTTGGACATGTTCAAGCCTACCCAAATTAACCATCCTAGGTCAGGGAAGTGGACCCCTGTTGCCAAAGTGGCAGATTATGTGGTGGGGAAAATCCATCAACCCCTTGAAAGGGAGGTCAGGAATAGGATGAGGGAAGAATGCCCCAGGTCCTCACTGAAGGTGAAGCTGGCACAGACGCCTGGAATTGATGAGAAACTATGTACCTTTTTCTCCAAGTATATGAGGGATCCCAAGAAAGGAATTGATAGGTCTTGGACGTGGTAGGGCCCTTGACCCAAATTGGCAGAGCATTCATAAGAGTCAGGATCCCATTTGTCCACGGATATTGCGGCTGGTTGGGTGCACTACCCTAAACCCTAAAACACTACCCCCTCCACTACCCAAACACCACTACCCTCAGCATGAGCCCCTTCACTACACAAACACCACTGCACTGTCTTAAACCCTAAAATACAGCCCCAGCACGACCCCCTACATTAAACAAACACTACTGCACTACCCTAAACCCTAAATCTACCCCCAGCACGACCCCCTACACTACACAAACACCACTGCACTACCTTAAACCCTAAAACACTACCCCAGCACGAACCCCTTCACTATGTAAACACAACTGCACTACCCTAGACCCTAAAAAACTACCCCAGCACGACCCCCTTCACTACCCAAACACAACTGCACTACCCTAAACCCAAAAACACTGCGCCAGCACTACCCCTCCACTACCCAAACACCACTGCACGGCCCTAAACTCTAAAACACGACCCCCTACACTACACAAACTCCACTGCACTACTCTAAACCCTAAAGCACTAGAACCCAACACAAACCCCTACAGTACACAAACACCACTGCACAACCCTAAACCCCACAACACTACACCCTACACTACCCAAACACCACTGCACTACCACAAACCCTAAACCACTACCCCCAGCACGACCCATTACACTACACAAACCCCACTGTACTACCGTAAACCCAAAACACTACCCCTACACTACCCAAACAGCACTGCACAATGCTAAACCCTAAAACACTGCCCCCAGCATTACCCTCACACTATACAAACACCACTGCACTACCCTAAACCCTAAAACACTACCCCCAGCACAACCCCTAAACTTCCCAAACACCACTGCACTACCCTAAACCCTACAACACTACCCAGCACGACTCCCTACACTACACAAACACCTCTGGACTACCCTTAACCCTAAAACACTACCCCTAGCACGGCTTCCTACACTACCCAAACACCACTGCACTACACTAAACCCTAAATCTACTGCCAGCATAATCTCTCACACTACACAAACCCCACTGCACTACCCTAAACCCTACAACACTACCCCCAGCACTACCCCCTACACTACCCAAACACCACTGCACTACCCTAAACTCTAAAACACTAACCCCAGCATGACCCTCTTCACTACCCAAACAACTCTGCACTACCATATACCCTAAAACACGACCCCCACACTACACAAACATGACTGGACTACTCTAAGACCTAAAACACTACCCACAGCATGACCCCCTACACTACACAAACACCACTGCACTACCCTAAACCCTAAAACACTAACCCCTACACTACACAAAACCACTACACTACCCTAAACCCTAAAACACTACCCCCAGCATGACCCCCTACACTACACAAACACCACTGCACTACCATAAACCCCCCTACACTATAAAAACACCACTGCACTACTCTAAACCCTAAAAAAACTACCACCAACACGACCCCCTCACCACACAAACACCACTGTACTACCCTAAACCCTATATCTACCCCAGCACGACCCCCACACTACCCAAACACCACTGCCATTCCTTAAACCCTAAAACACTGCCCCCAGCATGAACCCCTACACTACCCGAACACCACTGCACTAATCTAAACCCTAAAACACTACCCCCAGCACTACCCTACACTACACAAACACCACTGCACTACTCTAAACCCTAAAACACTACCCCAGCACAACCCGCTACACTACACAAACACCACTGCACTACCCTAAACCCTAAATCTACCCTCAGCACGACCACCTACACTACCCAAACACCATTGCACTACCCTAAACCATAAACACTACCCCCAGCTCGACCCCCTACACTACACAAATACCACTGCACTACCCTAAATCCAAAAAACCCTTCCACCAGCATGACCCCCTACACTACTCAAACACTGCTGCACTACCCTTAACCCTAAACCACTATCCCAGCATGACCTCCAACACTACCCATACACCACTGCGCTACCCTAAACCCTAAAACACTATCCCCAGCACGACGTCCTACACCACCCAAACACCACTGCACTACCCTAAACCCTAGAAAAGAAACCCCCACCCCATGCCCAATCCCCCTTACCTCTCACTCCTCGTGGTTCCTCTCTCCTCGTGGTTCCTGCTTCACATCCACAGAAATTCTTTCCTAGCTCTCCCACGTCGACGAGGACGTCATAATAGCACGGCTCCGCACGCGAAACCGTATGACGTCATCGGAACCATAAGAGGACCTCGTCAGCGTGCTGACGTCAGTTCCACCCATTTTTTCCGTGCCACCGAGGCAAACAGGCCGACCAAGACATTTTCACATTTATACATAGTATAATAAATATATATATTCACTGAAAAAAACATAGGTTTCAGACACGTTATAGTTAGAAATGAGCATTTAAAAAACCTTAGAAACTCACTGAAAAAAACATAGGTTTCAGGCATGTTATAGTTAGAAATTAGCATTTAAAAAACCTTATAAATTCACTGAAAAAACATAGGTTTCAGAGGCGTTATAGTTAGTTGGACATTTCACTCGTACAAAACCATAGAAATACTCCGTTATAGTTAGTTCAGCTAACTATAACTCGCGCGCCCGCAATACACTGCTGAGGACATCACATATTACATCACTCATGACTTGGTCAGTGACATCACTCATGACATCACTGATGACATCTCAAATGACATCACTGATGACATCATCCAGTGAATGTGTGTTTGTCTGAAAATTAAATATGTTTTATATATGTATATCTCAAGGTCGATGGAAGAATAAATGGGTATGTAAGTGTCTAAATGGATGATTTTTTTCATAAAATTGATTGTATAACTGACTGATTAAGTGTATCTTAGTGAATACATGGGTTAATGAGTTATGTTTAAATACGTAAATATCTGTATCAGTCTCTCACTTTGTGAATTAGTGGCTGCATGGGTTGGTGAGTAGCTACATGAGTGTCTATATGGGTTATTAGTTGTTTTTTTGAGTATCAGTACGAGTGTCTGTATGGTTCAGTGGGGGTATTACTTAAAGCATAGATGCATAAATGAGTAACTCACTGTTTGGATGTGTTGAAGACAGCATGTGTGCAGGACTGTATAGGTGGGTGGGTGGGTGTATGGGTGTGTTAGTGAGTGAATGACTGTCTCAATAGTGTCTTTATGCGTAACTGCCTATGTTTTAAACTAGTATATGTAAGTATTGGTGTATATAAGTGAGTATATGTGAGAGTGAGAGATTGGAAGAGTTCCTGTACAAATAAGCAGGTGTTTCTATAAGTGATTTTTTAAGAGAGTAAGTATATGTACGTTTCAGTAGAAGTAAGTGTGGTAGTGTGTGTATAACTGTATATAGAGCAAATGGATGTTTCATACTTTGCATGTGTGACTATGTATGTGAGTAAATCTATGGATGAGTGGCAGTGTGTAACAGGATGTATAGGTGTATGAGTACATACAATGAGTGAGTACATGTATGTGTGACTGTATAGGGACTGTTGGTGAATGAGTGAATGTGTGTGTAGATTTTGTAATTACTGAATAGGTGTGTTGTAACTGGTATTGGTATGTCCATTGTTTTGAAAATGTTAGTTTGTATTTTTGAGT
Organism: Lissotriton helveticus; assembly: GCF_964261635.1. Taxonomy (NCBI): domain Eukaryota; kingdom Metazoa; phylum Chordata; class Amphibia; order Caudata; family Salamandridae; genus Lissotriton; species Lissotriton helveticus. Next base: position 619,852,625 of record NC_136059.1, on the reverse strand, counting down.
GTGTGTATCAAAGGTTATATTAGGGTGAGAGGAGGTCTGCCACTCTATCACAAGGATGCTGTCATCAGTGATGTAATTTGAGATGCCATCAGTGATGTCCCTGACCATGTCATGAGTGATGTAATATGTGACGTCATCAGCAGTGCATTGCGGGCGCGTGAGTTATAGTTAGCTGAACTAACTATAACGGGGGAGTTTCTATGGTTTTGTACGAGTGAAATGTCCAACTAACTATACCGCCCCTGAAACCAATGGTTTTTTCAGTGAATATATATGTATGTATGTATGTATTTACACTCGAAAAAGAAATCAAATAATTAAATGATGAGTTGAGTACTTCTGGACAACATCAAGAATTAATTGCCAAATATCATGAGAAAATGGCATTACGATTGAAGAAGCAAGAGGATATCATTAAGGCCCGCAAGATACACACATTTCAACGAGAAAAGACAGATTATGAAACTGACCAAATTTTTACATTTGCAAGAAGGTTTGATTTGATTAAAAGGCAACAGGCAGTGGAGAGTTATCAGGCCAAGCAGGATGATGGTTTAGGGTCTGTTACCTCAGCGAATAAATCCAGTTCTGTGGTAGAGAGTGAAACAGACTCTGAAGATGGAAGGGGTGACAGAGTTCGGTTTGATTCCAACAAGCCCTTTCTCTCGACAAACCTTGCATCCAAGGGAACCACAGACCAAAGGAGGAAACAGAGAAACATAAACCAGAGACAACATAGGAAGTGCCGCAGGAGACATCTTATCAAATAAACAGGTGCCCAAGAAAAAGTGGTCAAGGAAATAACTATGCCCTCCACTGCCAACAACAATACTGTCATTAATCTGTCCACTGTCATGCTTAATGAGGCAGAAAACCAATTTCTCTCTTTAGGCCTCTCGTTTTGTCCAGAAAGTACTTTCAATTATGCTCAGATGAGAATTGATATTCTCAAATTCATTTGCAAACTGAAATTGACTAAGTTTCACCTCTTGAAAAACAAATAAATTTAATGCTTCAAACCCCCCATCTGGACATATTGAGAATCACAAGTTGGCGATTTGCAAAGACTTTGAGTTCTTAGTGAATTACAAAGGGAATGCTCCTCAGAAACTGTAGCCATGTCCACACAAACCATCTTCAATGAACTATCAATTGACACCACCAAGAGACCTGCTTCTCTTTTTAAGCCACATTCCACCTTTATTCCAGTTCTGCCTCATGATGCAATTGATGTATTCAATGACAAGCTGGTAGAGGATGTGAAGATATTGAACCATAGCATACAACTTGTATTTATTGCCAAAGGTGAATAAAAACTCTCCTTGGCCACCAGGTAGACCTGTTATTTCTGCACGACGGAGTACTTTTGAAAATACCTTACATTATAAAATTTTCTTTTTGCAGGATTTTGTTAAAAACCTTCCATCATTCAATTTGGATACTGGTTACTTTCTCAAACATATCTTTGATATCCCTTGGCATTCTGAATATCTTTTAATGACTCTCGATGTTTCATCTTATACGAGCATTCATCATCAGGACTATTGAATTTTTTTTTAAACAAAGACCTATGTTTATGCATAGTCATACATGTATGCTATTATCTATCATACAATGGTAACTGGAGAACAACTATTTTTCTTTCAACAAGGAGGTGTTCCATCAAAAGCAGGGTACCGGTATGGGCACGTGATTCGCCCCCAGTTGCTCGTATTTAACCATGGGCTGGTGGGAGGAGCATATTCTCATTGCTGATTATGGTGATTCATCGGGGAGCACATTATTTGTTGGCCTAGATATATCAACAACCTGTTTGTTGTTTGGATGGGGTCTTCTTAATCGGCCAACAGGTTTGTTGCGATTATCAATAGCAATACTGTGAATCTCCACTTTGTGGCCCATATCAGCACCAAGGACTTTTTGGACCTGAGATTTTACATCAGGAATAATAATATTGAAACCAGTTAACATGGAAAGTCTACTGCAGACAACTCAATCCTATATGTGAGTAGCTATTCACCCCAAACAGGTCAAAAACAGGATCCCATATGGAGAAAGGCTCCAGTTGAGAAGGAACTGCAGTCATCCCGCTGATGTTGTTCAGATGCAAGATGAAATGTCCGCTAAATTCTTAGAGAGCGGCTATACATGAAGAGTTTTGGAAAGGGCAATACAGAAAGCTAATCAGAAGTGCAGGGAAGAATTATTGTTTAACTAGGGACAGAAGGCCCAAGAGTCTGTTATTAGACTCATTCCCCTATGTAGCAAATGAGAGAAGGAGCTACAAACCATATGCAAGAGACATTGGTCTCTAATTCAGGGGGATCCAGTCCTGGGGCCCATATTACCCAAGAGACCCTACCATTACTTTCCATTAAGCCCCCTCGCGGAAGGATGCCTTGGTGAAAATCCAGTCCTGAAGTGGTGAGTGTCAGGTGCTGGTTAAAGCTGAAGAATGGGTTTTACAACTGTCACTCTTGGAGATCTTGTAAATTTGGGAAACACATGAGTGAATATATTACCCCATTCTGTAAGAAACCACAACGTATATCCGGAGTGCACAATTGTAGAATAGATTTTGCAGTTTATGTGTTTGAATGTGATTGATTGTAAATTGCAATATGTGGGGAGCACCAAACTACAAGTTCATTAAAGGGTGCTCCAACATTTGAGAGCCATTAGCAGTAATATCTGGGGAGTGAGTTATATTTATCTCATCTACTATAACTGCTTAATTTCTCTGGTTTTGTACAAGTGAAATATCAGCCTAACCATAACGTCTCTGTAACAATTGGCTTTTTCAGTGAATTTCTAAGGTTTCTTAAATTATATTTCCTAACTATACCATTCCTATAACCTTTGGTTTTCTCAATGAATTTCCATGGTTTTTTAACTAGTAGTCATGTTTGCAGAATGGTGGTGCAAGTGGGTTGGGCCTCCGAACACCTTTCAGGAATCCTGCTCTGCTAGAGCGACAGGAGGCACCAGGAGGGCTTCTTGGCCCCAAAAATCCCTCAGGAGTAAAGTGGACTTCATCCCCCAACCAGTGGTGTACCATGAGCCACATTTACAGAGTGCTGGAGAAAGGGGGCATGACCTCTGAAGATCTCTTAGCAATTCCCCTGTGTGAGACTTATTGGCCCCTAAGACACCTTAGGGGCTAACTACCCCTCCTGTTACCTCCAGTAAGTCCACAAAGCAGGATTGCTGAGACCTGGTCTGAGGCCACTCCCCCTTTCACCACCATTCTGCAAACGCGCCTCCTGGCACACTGCTAGTTGGGGGATGAAGTCCTTTTGGCTCTTGTGAGTCCTTGGGGGCAAATTAGACCTCCTGTTACCACCAGTAAGACCCACACAGGTTGATTGATGAGAAATGGTCAGAGGTCACATCCCCTTTTTTCTACCGCTCTGCAAATGCACCTCCTGGAACAATACTCATTGGGGAAGAAGTCCACTTCCCAGGCCGATTTCGGCCCCGGGGACCCCAATCCCCAGGGCATGGCCATCTCCTTGGGGCCAGCGGGGGCGCCTGAAGGCCCCTGTGGGAGCCTGCATTGCTTTTTACCCCCAGGGAGCTGATAAGATGCAGCTGCCTGGGTGTAAAATGCAAAGTTCTACACTTTGGACAAGCTAGAGCAAAATGCTCTCGCTTGTTCAAACAGGAGCACTTGTTTGCTGTGGGATGGTGGGAGCATTGCTCCTGCATCCCATAGCAAACTGCAATGTCCAGGAGGTGGGCAGCCCGGGACATTTCTGGAACCGGCCCCTGGGGGTGGGGGCCCCCATGGACTTTCCAGGCTCCAGGAGGGGTGCCACGCACCCCACCCATTTTTAAAATAGCCCCAGGGAGGTGGTGGTCCCCAGGGCAGTGGAAGGTGGGGTCCTGCATTTTTCTAAGCGTGAGCGGTAAATCCGTTACGCCCACGGATTTTTCGGATTTTTGGGAAATCCGCATTACGCGTATTTTACGGATTTCCCACAAAATCCGGAAAAAAAAATCCGCGCGGACGTAACGGGTTCAAAAGTTGAACCCCCACTCATGTAACTAATTTACAATGGCGCCAGCAAGCTGCCAGCGCCGTTGTAAAATAGTTACAAAGTTAGCTTGCACAGGAACCACTAGATAAAACGAAGCAGGTGCTGCTTTATTTTATCTAAGTGCTTCCGGTGCAAGCTAACTTTGTAACTATTTTACAACAGCGCTGGCAGCTTGCTGGCGCCATTGTAAATTACAACAGCAGCTCCAGTTGAGTAGAGGTATGGCACAAAACGGTGGCGTCTTCTTGAATAAATATGAAGGGCAGGGTTCATTCTGGCACGATGGTCCTGGCACAAAAATAAAACCTCAACAGGAAGCACTTACAGATATCAATAAAGATATCAATAAAGCATGTGCCCTAGTTGAAGCTTAAATTCAGTGACTCATTCATCAGCCCAAAAACAATCGTAAGCGTTGTCAAGGCTGGGCAGATGTGCCTTCTTCCCAAATCTACCGTTGAAAATCAGCTGTGATGCTGGATAGACTTTGCATCCTTGACTTTCACGAGCGCAATACCCAGGCACATTGTGTTCGCACGGGTTTCTGCACGTTCGCGAGCGTTTTGTACAATAAAACCCTTGCGAACTTGCAGAAACCCGTGCGAACACAAAAACAAAAAAAATACGCTAGGATCCGCGGATTTTGCGTATTTTCGAAATACGCCAATACGCAAATCCGCAAATCCGCGGATTGCCAATACGCAAAATCCGCTCATGCTTACATTTTTCTATACTAGCCCCATGGAGTTGGCAATCCCTGGGTCTGTGTGGGCGGGCCGAGCCCCCTCATGCATCTTATTTCATTATAGCCTCAAGGAGGTGGCAGTCTCAGAGATTGAAGGGCTGCGTTGCCCCGCATTAAAAAAATGCAAGAAAAAAGGAGGGTCTCTAGCGCCAACTTAGGCATCCTTGCATCATGGTACAAGGGTACCTCCATTACATGCAGAATTGTTTTTGTGCAGGAAGGAACACCTTCATGTGCAAAAACAATCCTAAAAGGCGTTTTCCTATTTCTATGTGTGCTGCAGAGTGCATCACACATAGCAAGAGGAAAAACGAAGAGAAATAAACATATTTCTCTTGTTTACGCCTTACCTCAGAAGAGGTACAGATTTGGCACTTCCCCAGATTTACATGATTTTGTAAATCTGGGGCAATGTTAATATCCATAGGTGTTGTGTGAGAAAGTCCACCACAGTGGGAAACAACCTTTACAATGCAGTCATTACATCACACTACACTTACAGCGCAGTCATTACATTGCAACATTCTTTACATCTCATGTCACTACAACGCAGGCATTACAACACATACCATCACAATGCATACCATTACAACGCATAGTACCCCTACACTATCCAACACTTACCCTACTGTTGCACCCCCTGGAGTTAGAATAGTCATTTTAACCCCTACACTATCCAACACTTACCCTACTGTTGCACCCCCTGGAGTTAGAATAGTCATTTTAACCCCTACACTATCCAACAATTACCCTACTGTTGCGCCCCCTGGAGTTAGAATAGTAATTTTTATCCCTAGTATGCGTTGTAATGGAATGCGTTGTAAAGGTAGTTTTTTAATATGAGATGTAGTGTCATGCGATGTAATGGAATGCGTTGTAGTGGATGTTGCGATGTAAAAACTGTGTTGTACTTGCATGCGTTTGTTGTAAATGTATGCATGTAATGTCATACATTCCACCACTATGCTCATGGAATGCCTCCCGGCCACAGAGAAAGGTGACACAGCGATTTGCGCTGCAGCACCTTACTTAAGATTTATGAGGCCTTTGCGTGGCTTCATAATTCGGATTGAGAGCCCTGCGTCACGCATGCACCACTGTATGTGGTGCAAAAGTGACACAGGCTCTCATAAATAAGGCTCTGGGTCTTCAACTTTTGCACCAGGTCAAGTGTCCCTGCTCGGAATGAGTCTAAACATGTTCCATTGGTAGTTGTGCATCTGCGAATGTTTTGCTTCTTTTTAGGCACAAAAAAAATCAGAACCGAAATGTTTCCATGTTATTACAACCCTACAAGTGCCGTTTCAGTACATATTGCAAAAAACACAGTTGATGGACAGAATGTAGAACAATGTCATACATTCACCCCAGTACAAGGATCTGGGCCTAAATCCATCGTTTTTTTGCACTCCACACCACCCTGGGTTAGACACTGGCTATATGCAAATCAGCTATGACCCTGTGCCTCATGGGAACAGTCCAGTCCGAACTACCAAGCCATGTCTTTCCCAGACCGGAATCAAGCATCCAAGGACCGGTTTCTGGCTATCACACCACACCACTGGAGTCATGCTATCCAGGCTAATGAAGGCTGATAGCCAGAAACCGGTCCTTGGATGCTTGATTCCGGTCTGGGAAAGACATGGCTTGGTAGTTCGGACTGGACTGTTCCCATGAGGCACAGGGTCAGATCTGATTTGCATATAACCAGTGTCTAACCCAGGGTGGTGTGGAGTGCAAAAAAACGATGGATTTAGGCCCAGATCCTTGTACTGGGGTGAATGTATGACATTGTTCTACATTCTGTCCATTAACTGTGTTTTTTGCAATTTTCACCCCGAGTGGGCTGGGTATGCTCAGACGTGAGTCCCAGGCTCTCCACACCACTGGAGTCATGCTATCCAGGCTGATGAAGGCTGATAGCCAGAAACCGGTCCTTGGATGCTTGATTCCGGTCTGGGAAAGACATGGCTTGGTAGTTCGGACTGGACTGTTCCCATGAGGCACAGGGTCAGAGCTGATTTGCATATAGCCAGTGTCTAACCCAGGGTGGTGTGGAGTGCAAAAAAACGATGGATTTAGGCCCAGATCCTTGTACTGGGGTGAATGTATGACATTGTTCTACATTCTGTCCATCAACTGTGTTGTTTGCAATTTTCACCCCGAGTGGGCTGGGTATGCTCAGACGTGAGTCCCAGGCTCTCCACACCACTAGAGTCATGCTATCCAGGCTGATGAAGGCTGATAGCCAGAAACCGGTCCTTGGATGCTTGATTCCGGTCTGGGAAAGACATGGCTTGGTAGTTCGGACTGGACTGTTCCCATGAGGCACAGGGTCAGAGCTGATTTGCATATAGCCAGTGTCTAACCCAGGGTGGTGTGGAGTGCAAACAAACGATGGATTTAGGCCCAGATCCTTGTACTGGGGTGAATGTATGACATTGTTCTACATTCTGTCCATCAACTGTGTTTTTTGCAAGTTTCAGTACATATAGCACAGTATAGATATTGTGGTATTTTATTTTCGCAACTCTCGTCCATGCAGCGATGCACTCGAGTGGACATATACGCTGGCCCACAAAAGCTGACTGAGTTTTGATTGAATCAAAATTCAGTATTTTCATTTCACATTATTGACAAAATGTATTTTATAGAAAACCGCAAGTTTCCAATAATTACTTTACTTGATTTAAAACATACTAATGATTCAGTGACTTGCTCTAAATGATCAATCTATAAACTATTATGGGCCTGATGGTCAAATGTATGTTGTGGTCTCAAAGACTGCGATTTGGAAAATTCCAGGGTTTGTGGCTGCAAAATACCTTCTTCCTATTTTAGTAAACCCTTTTACAAGTCGGAAATGTAAGGAATGTGTCAATAGCTTGTGCCACAATCTACTAATGGGTCACATCGCAGATTTCATTACCATTTGGGAACTGGTCAGTTTGCAAATGTAACATTTGTGGGTTGCGAATGGAACTAGTACATCAGAGCCAAAATGCTGTATTTGCAGAAATATGTCTATGTTTTAAACCATTAGTCAAATACTCAAATTATGATTATGTTTCCCGCTGGATTTCTAACTACAACATTAAAAATGTATATATCAAAGACGATTTAGTTGTGGTAAAAGACAGACAACCGCATGACTTATTCTGTTCAGCTTGCTAGACCTAACTAGGTACACATGTCTAAAACCCTCATACAAATGAATTTCATTTCATTTTACATTTCTTTTTCAAATACATTATGTGTGCTTTTATTTATGGTAATAGGGGCATTTCATTTTGTTTCAGCTCAACAGTGCATTTTCTAATTTCACTATTTGACGTGGTTTTAACCACTATGACCAGAGTAACTCATAAGTGGAATGAATACAATGAAAAAGAAGAACATCCTTGGTGATTAAAATGACACAATCATGTATCGTCATATTTTCCTATGATTTCAGCAGCATATTTTCCATAGTTAAATCATGCTATTTCTCTTTGACTATCGTCATGCACTCACAGAGTTTCATGTTCGCATGTGATCCTCTGCCACTGGGCTTCTCTGGGCAGAGCTGAAGGGCATTCACCCTCAGTGTCCGTGGAGCTGCGTGAGCTATTGATGGAGATGGTCGGCCAGAGACGATTGGGACACACACAGATGTTTAAATGCCTTCTTTATGATAAGATTTCGATCTGTCAAAGAATTGGCAAATGAAGAGGAAGACAAAGGAGGAGGATTATTGATTTATGACTGGGAATTTCTGGTTTTCAACCACAAAAATGCTTTTATATAGGTACAATACATGCCAACATTTCAACTTCGATAAGAGGGAGAAATATGCGTTGGTGCAAAGAACTGAATAAAGCGTAACACGAAACAGGCCAGGCGTAACACGAAATAGATCGCAGGAGTAACTGGGAGAGATATTTTTTTACCATCTTCAAGAAGTAACTTCTGAGGTGAAGAGAGAACATTAGAGCACTGTTTCACCGTGCACTAATATACACATTGAATTGTACGGAGACCGCGGTTGTGTTCGCACACTGCACGCACTCTCTGTGGTATCCCTATCTACTTACCTTGGGTCGTTCCTTGGGTCCCCAGCAATTCTATGTCCTCTTGACTGTGTGTCAACTCAAGTCATGATTTTTCTACCACTTTCTTCATATATATTTTGGTCCCGCTCTGGGGCCCATTGTGTATTCTGTGCTACTTACATCATTCCATCGCTATGTGTTGTGTGCATTGTATTTATCTCAGAGTAGGAGCTATATATGTGTATTAGAGAGCACTATATAATAATTACATATTTTTATAAGTGCATTGTTTAGTTCTTTTGATCCAATCTATACCTATAAGATTGCATACTGGTAAAACAAGCTGCTTTACACTCCTTCTGGGCTAAGCCTTAAGGCTGCTCTCCACAGCTACCACTTAGAAAGCTTTCTAAGGTTGTCTAATACTTCTAAAACCATTGTATGGAGTTGTCTGGACTGGTGCAAGGTGCCCACTTACATAAATGGACATCATATACCAGGCCAGCCTCTCACAAGTAGTTTGGGTGAAATAAAGTATTTGTCCATGATCACTATTTAAACGGACAAGCCATTTACACATCAGGCACTAAAGAGTTTTTACTTATAATAATGCTTTGTTTTTACCTTGTTGTTCATTTTTCATACAGCAGAACCTACCTGAAGGTACTGGAGTGCTTTACATGAGCACCAATTACATTACACAATGTCACCACTCATTGTTTATAGGGAGATTAAGTTATTCGCCCAAAATCACAGGATGATATGCCAACTCCAGGACTTGAAACAGGTTTCCCAGTTCTAAATCTGCAACTCTGGCCCTAACACCACATCATGAGTAAAGGGAAAATCAGTACTTCATTTTTGTTGCTATAAAAACAGAGTTCTAGACTCTCTTTTTAGGTGCACTAATAATATGTAAAACTGCCAAAAATGTCGATTCCTGTCATATGCTCCTATCTCCCTCCCCAAGAATTAAGGCCAAAGCATTAAGCTTTGGTGTCTAGGGTAGTTCTTGGAGCGGGAGATTAAAATGTGTGAATGAAGACTGGCATCAATCTTTTAATGTTGTAGCTTTACAAAGTGTTCAAGCAAAAACAGTTTAAAACACGTTTTTTTCCCAAGGCTATTTCTCACTTTCACTAAACGTTTTTTTTCCTTTCCTTCCTTTAACCTGTGACAGGAGCACGCCATAGCAGGCAGAGGGAACTTGACAATATTGTGCACTGGCGTGCAAGAACAGGTTAGCGACAGAGCCTCACTCTCAGGCTCAGAAGAGATGCCTGCAGTGCAGAAGCCCGCCCACAATCCTGAGTTACCAGTGAAAGGAATGCGGGCAATAATGTTGAAGCATATAGTAGAGACTTGGAAGCTGGAAAAAAAGGAGGATGAGGTGGGTAGAGCTGGGTCTGGTGTTTGTTTGAGTAAGGAAGAGTGCAGAAGAGTGGATCGGTCACTTGTGATTGCTTTTACCATGTTGATATTCTGTTCAATGACCCAAAGATTGAGCTGGTTAGCATGAATCATTAGCTTACTAATATTCTAGATGTTCTTCTCTTCGAGGCATAGGGTGGATTTTAGTGAACTAGGAAGTTCTGCCGGGTGTTGAGAATCTTGAAGGAGATGGATAATTTTGAGAATCATCCTTTTCCAGTTGACGTTTCATAGCTTTAGAACAGGAGTTCTGTGCTTCCATTTTAAAGGATTGAGGTGGGTATCGGCAATAATAGTCTCATAATGGGAAATGTTCTGCTTCGTGGTCAATGGGAAATGTTTGACTTTGTGGTAATTGATTGGAGATAGAAAATGTCATAGTTGAAGTTCCATAAATGGGGAGGTGTACATCGACTTCAAAAGCGTTCCATTAGCATTTCGGGAAATGCCCAGAACTGGAATTTGTGAGGTGAAGTAAATTAAAAGAGGTTTGCACCAAGAGAGCTTTGAGGGGCATGATGTGATTCACAGTGGGTGAACAGTCCAGGGCGGCGGTGTGTCAGATTAGGGCAATTAACTGAGGTGTGAGAAAGGAAACAAAGAATGGATGAACTTTAACATCCTGGTGTCAACAGTCTTAGGAGACAACGAGCAGCATAAAGGGTTGTTGGTGAAAACCCGATGACGAGAAGCCAGGCGTTCCACTCAATATGGATCTATCCATATTGGCTCACAAACCAGGCATGCAGATGTACATTCATGGACCCCTGTTGAAATGGATTCCAGATGAGCTGGAGAGAAGATGTTTCAGGACACATCTGTGCTAACAGTTCGGCCTAGGAGGTAGGTCCACATCTAAGAAGAACACCACTCGATCTTGCATAATATGTGCGCGAGATGGTAACAATACACAGCCAAGGATGCAGTCGGGTTTGCCAGTGAATCAGATGTGAATATGGGCGGCTCCTTAAGCAGGATCAACCATGTGTTGCATATCATTCTGCTGATCCTGGCGCTCTTGCACATTGGCCACTGAATGTTGGCTGCAGTGGGGGCTGGTCCACGCCGTGACAATGACACTGTAATGGGAGCTGCAATCTTGCTGCCATAGGGCACCATTGATGGACAGTAACTGTCCAGTGTCTTTAAGCTGGCTCTGTGCAGTGCCAGGTGCAGTTTCTGGGAGCAGGGCAGAGTGCCAGCAGGCACCCACCAAAGAACTTAAGGGGCTGTCTTCAGCTTTCCCATGGACGCGTGTAGCAGTGAGATTGATCTAAGAGGTGGCAAGTGAGAAGCAGCCCAGCCCCAGTGATGCACATGCAGTGATGGCCAGGTTGCACACAACATGTGGCTTCAACACTGCTGCAGGGTGGGATTGACGTCGTGTAGTCGTTTATTGTCCAGCTTTTGCGTACGACCTCAGAGCAAGAAGAGAATCTAGGAGATTACAACACACTTCTGATAATCTAATCAGTACAGCAGTGAGCTGGATGATGAGGCAGAAGAAAATGAGGAGTTCAAGAAAATGCCAACTGCCCTTATTGGACAGGAGAGGGGGACCAAAATACCAGATTTGTAAGTGTGCAGCCTTTCTAATTTACACAGTCCTGAGTTTACTGTGGCCATGGCAGAGGAACAAGCCCCCCCCCCCTTTAAAACCAGCAGATTGGTGTTTATTCCTGACAACACAGCAGGAAAAGGGGCACTGGAAGAAAGAAAGAGCAAAACAGCATGTCGCACCATGACGAATTGGAGCTGCAGGACAAGCTGAGCATAGAGAACTCTCTGATCAGATCCGCCCCAGGTATGAGGTTCTTCAGTCTACCAGGCACCTGTTTGATGCTCTTAACGACATGACCTAGGCCGTCATGACTGAAACCTGATCACATGATGTGCTCATCATCTCAGAAGCCACATCTCTGTCATTAGAGAGTTCTTTTCCTTGTCGAGGTATAATCTATTACACAGGGCGTAGGACTGGAGGCAGGCAAATACATTTGTCCTGAACCCTGGGCACGCCCAAACTCACTTCTAAACCAATAGCTTTTGGGCTGGCTCAGGCAATAATATATTCCCAACTATGGGATGTGGGGAGGAAAACAAAGGCTGGAGAACCAACAAAATTTTGAGCTCTAGGTTTAGCTCAACTTTGAGTTATTTTAAGCACACGAAGCAGGTCATTCTGTAATTCCAGCTGCATCTTGTGGAATCGGGTTTCTGGATACTTGAATCGGGAAGTGGGAGAGTAGCCTTCAAATCGGTAGTCTCCTGCCTGAATCTGAAGGTTTGGCATGTCTGGGTACACAACACAAATTGTGATTCAGTAATATGTTATTAAATTGGAATTTGTGTTTGCTATTTGGTATTTGGAAGGTGCGTGTTTAGGGTGTCCCTTCCAAATACTGAATCTGAATCAGATGTACGAATGTTTGCGACCATAAACATTCATATTTTAGCAACTCCTGGAATGGAAGGAGGTGCTAACCCATTCGCAAAATGGATGCGGTCCCCAGGGGTTCCCTTCCCCTTTGAGAATGGAAAAACAAATATTTTCTGAGATCAGGCAGAGGTTCAAAGGAACATTCCCTACTCTTACAAAATGAAAATGCAAAGTAAAATTTTTTTCTTTTTAAACATCCCATTTTCCTTTAAGGGAAACAGGCTGCATTTAAAAATAAATAAAAGATTGTTTTATTAAAAAATAAATCACAGACATGGTGGTCTGCTGACCTCAGCAGCCCCCTATCCCTGTGATAGCTGCTATTTCTAATTGGTCGCAAATTGCAACCTATCTCATTAATATGCATGAGGTAGGTCTATTTGCCACCCACTAGAAAACACTAATGAAGCTCAAAAGAGGTTAATAAATTAGGCATACCGATTTCCTTATTGTGATTCAGTATTAGGAAATTGGTATTCCTAATTTTAGTACATCTGGCCCATAGTCCATTAAACTATTCCATGCGTAGAACATAAACAAAAGCCTATGTAACAACATTAAAAAGAAACTAAATATATAATTTATTAAACATATGTTAAAAATTGGATTATTAAATTAATCAAATATGTTAATTCCCACCCCCAACCCAATATACTTCCCGATTGCTTGTAAAAATGTCCAAACTGCAATTAGATCCACTGCGCTCATAGCAAATAAAGTCTTTGGAGCTACATAACATGCATAATATTGTGTTGGGCACTTTCATACCATAGAATAACGGGTTTAATGTTACTCTCTGTGCGGCAATGGTTTGGCTTTACATATGGTAAAAAATATTTATATATACCCACACATGGTGCAGAGTAGGAATATCGACGGAGAAATATCGTTTTACATAAATATCTCCGCAGAAATATCGAGAGGAAGAAATATCGACAACAAAAATATAGTTTGACCAGAATATCGACTGATAGGTAAGTAATATCGATAACAATAATATAGTTGTAATAAATATCGTTTAGAAAAACATAGTTTACAAAAATATCGATTCATTAATAATGTTATGTATTTTAGTGTTTTTGAAGAGAATTGTTTGCCATTTTATTATATGTTTTGGAATTGTATTAGTTATTAATGTATTTTATGTTGAATTTTGTGTTATTAGTTCCGTAGCGGGTTGTGGGTTTATAGGGGAATAGGGTGGGAAGTAATTTAATTATATAAAATTAATTGATTAATTAATGTGTTAATTTATTAATAATTGTTTAATAATTAGTTGTTAATTAATTTCAATTAGTCAATTAATAATTAATCATGTAAATTATTTAATACATTTTAGGTGTGTGTTGTGGAGTTTATATGTGTAAATGGTGTGAAGGGTGGTGAGTAATTAATTATTTAATGATTAATTATTAAATACTTTTTAAAATAATTATCATTAATTAATTAGTAATTATTAATTGTAAATGTGTAATTAATTATAGGTTTGTGTTGTGGTGTTTATAAGTGGATATGGTGTGAAACCTGGTAATTAATTAATTAATTATTAAAAAAAATAATTATCATTAATTAATTAGTAATTAATAAATGTAATTGTGTAAATAATTTTAGGTGTGTGTGGTGGATATTATAGTGTAAAATAATGTGTAATTATTTTTTTTGTTATGTTTGTTAATAATAATAAATTTAAATGTATATATTAATTATGTTTATATTGGAAATTAAATGTAATTAAAAATTTTATTGTTTTTTTTTTTTTTATTGTTTTGGGTTCCAGTGCTTTCCCTACTATTGTACTCACTGCAGTGGGAATAGTAATTTTTACACCTACGCTATCCAGCGCTTTCCCTACTGTTGCACTCACTGGAGTGGGAATAGTAATTTTTACCCCTACGCTATCCAACGCTTTCCCTACTGTTGCACTCACTATAGAGGGAATAGTAATTTTTAACCCTACGCTATCCAACGCTTTCCCTACTGTTGCACTCTCTGGAGTGGGAATAGTAATTTTTACGCCTACGTTATCCAACGCTTTCCCTACTGTTGCACCCTTTGGAGTTGGAATAGTAATTTTTACCCCTACGCTATCCAACGCTTTCCCTACTGTTGCACTCTCTGGAGTGGGAATAGTAATCTTTACCGCTACGCTATCCAACGCTTTCCCTACTGTTGCACTCTCTGGAGTGGGAATAGTAATTTTTACGCCTATGTTATCCAAAGCTTTCCCTACTGTTGCACCCTTTGGAGTGGGAATAGTAATTTTTACCCCTACGCTATCCAACGCTTTCCCTACTGTTGCACTCTCTGGAGTGAGAATAGTAATTTTTACCCCTACGCTATCCAGCGCTTTCCCTACTGTTGCAATCACTGGAGTGGGAATAGTAATTTTTACCCCTACCCTATCCAACGCTTTCCCTACTGTTGCACTCTCTGGAGTGGGAATAGTAATTTTTATCCCTACGATATCCAACGCTTTCCCTACTGTTGCACTCTTTGGAGTGGAAATATTAATTTTTATGCCTACGCTATCCAGCGCTTTCCCTACTGTTGTACTCACTGGAGTGGGAATAGTAATTTTTAACCCTACGCTATCTAGCGCTTTCCTTACTGTTGCACCCTTTGGAGTGGGAATAGTAATTTTTACCCCTACGCTATCCAGCGCTTTCCCTACTGTTGCACTCACTGGAGTGGGAATAGTCATTTTTACCCCTATGCTATCCAACGCTTTCCCTACTGTTGCACTCTCTGGAGTGGGAATAGTAATTTTTACCCCTACGCTATCCAGCGCTTTCCCTACTGTTGGACTCACTGGAGTGGAAATAGTAATATTTACCTCTTCGCTATCAAATGTTTTAACTACTAATGTTTTTATTTTGTTATTAAATGTATGTATTATTATTTTTTAATACTTTAATGTGTTAATTAAATATAGAATATTTTATTTTATCCAAAATGTTTTTTATATGTGTTTATGTTATTTCTATATAATTATTAAAGTTTATAAATTAAATAATAATAATAATAAAATGTATTTAAGAAAATATATGTATATGTACACATTTATTGTGTTTATATTAAATAAATTAAGTTTATTTGTTATAAATAGTGAAAATATAAACGTAATTTAATGTTTTTGGTTAATAATATTAATATTATTTAATTATTTAATTTAAGTTATATTATTTTTTAAAGTCTATATTTTTACATCTATATTTTTTACATCGATATTTTTGAGTCGATATTATTGTACTTACCTGTTTACGTATAGGGAGTCGATATTTTAGTAATCGATATTTTTACATCGATATTTTTGTAAACTATATTTTTGTTGTCGATATTTAAACATGGAACCCCCACACATATACAAAGACAGATAGATACATAGATTCACTGTGGAATTTGTTTTAGTCCATTTACTATGTTGATGAACACGGTGTTATGTAAATCTGTACACCACTATTGTTGATATGTGATCAATGCCCTTTGAGGCCGAAATGCATCATGGGGAAGAAAGAATGACCACTCTACTGCACTGCCACTCTCTCCATCCATATATATGTGGATTTAATCCCCAGAGGCAGTCACTACTGGGCGGGAAACAACCTTTACAATGCAGTCATTACATCGCACTACACTTACAACGCAGTCATTGCATCGCGACTTTCTTTACAACGCATGTCACTACAATGCATGTTGTAAAGAAAGGCATTACAACGCATACCAACGCAACGCATACCATTACAACGCATGACACTACATCGCATGTCACTACAATGCAGGCATTGCAATGCATACCATCACAACACATACCATTACAACGCATAGTACCCCTACATTAACCAACACTTACCCTACTGTTGCAGCCCCTGGAGTTAGAATAGTAATTTTAACCCCTACACTAGCCAACACTTACCCTACTGTTGCACCCTCTGGAGTTAGAATAGTAATTTGTATCCCTACACTATCCAACACTTACCCTACTGTTGCACCCCCTGGAGTTATAATAGTAATTTTTGCCCCTATACTATCCAATACTTACCTTAAATGCAATGTAATGGTATGCGTTCTAATGGTATGCGTTGTAAAGGTAGTATGCGATGTAATGGAATGCGTTGTAAAGGTAGTATTTTAATATGCGATGTAGTGTCATGCGATGTAATGGAATGCGTTGTAGTGGATGTTGCGATGTAAAAACTGCGTTGTAAGTGCATGTGTTGTAAATGTATGCAGTGTAACGTCATACATACCCACTGGGCTGGGTAGTTATGGTTAGAACCCTCTTTCCATAGGAGATGGATTTTTTGGTTGGCTAATAACTTTGGTGCAATTCATCTCAAAACTTTCAGAAAAAAAATACAACCACCTCAGCTCCTTCTTGGAAAGTTTTGGGGTGATCTGTCAAGCAGGGCCGAGATTTAGTGTGGGTCCCAAAATGCATTTTCCCTCTAAAATTTTCCAAAAGAAAATCGATCAGTTTTACTGCAAAAATAGCTGAATGGACTTCAACGAAATTTGGCAGAAAGCAAGATCTTGGTACAGAAAGTGTGCGTTTAGTGAGATGGTGTTAACCCATTCAGTAGTTTTTGATATATTAAGTTAAAAATGGATGTACATATCACACGGCAGATGATCTACAGATCTGACAGATGAACAAAGATGTGGCAGCAGCCATTTTAGAACATAAGGACTCATTCCCCTGTTTTATGAAAATTATTTAAAAGACACAATTAAGGGGGCAGGAGAGGGATATCCTCACTCTTAGGCCTGGTAGGGGGAATCACTTAGAGATACCCTCTTGGGCGAATCATTTTTTTATGGAGATTGCTATGGATCTCTGGATCAGTGTGTCTGTGGTCCCTTGATGGTCACATGGTCACCTTTAATCCCCCTGAGTGGGTTGGGGTCATAGCAGTTGTATTAAATTATTTTTTTTAGGACGTCCCCCTCTCTGAGCCATTAGGAGCAACCAGAAACTGCCCCCCCCCCCGGCTGCAGCACATTATAGGGAGGGGCGCATTCAACCACCCTCCCAGTGTCATTTTGAGGCCTCATGGACCGTATTACCTGGGGATGCACCTTTATTTACCAGGGAGGGTGGCATGCAGCCCCCACTCCCCAGGGAATGTGTGACCCAAGGAAAGGCATCCTCTGGGCTGCAATCCATTGGAAATTGCATGGATGTCCCAGTTCCATCTTGGACACCAACAGCAATTTCAACCTTTGGAGCCATGGAGGAGCCCCAGGGTCCCTGTGGCCCCTTCTATCTCCTGTGCCTGCATCCATCAAACAACAGCAAATGTGAAATGAACAGAGAACTCGCTCCTTTTATATTTACTGCTTGAGCTATTGAGTGCCATACAATGCCCTGCAAGGATTTTTCCCCAGTATTGTTTGATTCTGGTGGTGCCTCTAGAAAGGGCAGGGGCACCACCAAGCTTTTTGCAAATATTGTGGAGCACAGCAACCCTCACAACATCAATTAAAAAACACAGAAAGTCTTCTGAGTCATTGTGTCCATGATCCCAGTAGGGCTTATGATTTTTTTCAAAGCACTCCAAGCTGGAGTTTTATGCTCTTCAGCAGAAGCACGGGACCCCCTTGTGTATGATTCTATGGCTCCTCTTTGTGACCTCAAAAATTTTACAAAAAAGAAAGAGTCAAAGAGATGCTTTATGGAAAATCATTTGTGACAATAATTATCATTAAACGTTGCAATGTGTGAATTTATGAAATATACATTGGATTATCGTGATTGTTGACTTCGTAATGAAGCCAATAGGTCTGTTTAATATATGCTCATGTGCTGACCCCTTGAAACTACTAATAGACTTACTTTTTATATTTTGATGTCTGACCCTTTGACAAAGCCAGCAGATTTGCCTTCCTTAAAATGACATCCTTTATATGGTTATATGACCGAGTCAGAAGCTGCTGCTGCAAGAGGTTGCGTGCACGGCTTGGCCTGGCTGAATGGCTGGCTGCGACATGAATAGAAATGTTGCAGCTGCCTTTACAGGACTCAGGGAGTCCAGCTGGATTGGGACAACAATTTTCGAATAAAGAGGGGGGGTTGGTATCCATTTGGGAAGACCTTAGGCCGATTGAATTAAGTTGGATTCTACTACACATACAAGACTCCCAGAAAATTTGAAGTCACTTGAACTACCCTCATGGGATACCCATTGATTTCTTAAGACATGGAACTTTTGCAATGCTCTAATTGAGAAATATGTATAATTGATTCAACCCTCCTTTTCAACTGTTGTACATGTTATTGGATTAAGTGTGGCTCCTAAGCAGTGGGGTCATAAAACGTTAAGTGCAGCCATACGTATATTATTGAAATAATACATTAGTGCGACACCTAATAGGACTACTCTGCTTTTGCTTAGTTCTCAACAATTATATCACTTGATATGTCATTGGTGATGTCATCAATTATGTCATATAGCTTGCCATGAGTGAGGTAATATGTGAGATCATGAGCAGTGAATGGCAAGGTGAATGTTATAGTTTTCTGAGCACATTATAATTGGTCAATATCAGTGCATTATCGTTTTAAACATTAGTTTTTATCTTATTTCAACACCTAAATACCTAACTATAATCCCACATTAAACTTTGGCTTTTTCAATGAAGTTCTGTTTTTTATCATATCCTGTCACCCCCTCCTCCCCCCTCTGCTCACACCATTATAATTGTATATCATCATGTAGAATATGAATACGTTTTCAGACCTTAATTTTATATGGTATCCAGAAAGATTGGGATTTCGTATGGGATTTACAAAAATGACACACTAATGGAAATTTAAGCCAGTTGCATATATGAGTGATCCCACTGCTTCATACTGAGTCCTGAACATTGTCCTCAGGGAATACAGTGTGCATGGACATAAACAACAGAAATGGCCATTTCTACATGCAATTCCATTTTTCTTTATATCTTTAATCCTCATTAAATATGGCTCTGTTCTCTTCCCTTTCACAATCTTGAAATTCTACTTTTACAGTATTTATTTCTTTATATACTTTCTGGGTGGGGAACACGATGGAAAGCTGTTTGCGTACCTATGAAGTTCGGACTTTCTGAATGCTTCAAAGGCTGCATGGCTTCCCTTCTTTTACAGCCCCCCTTCTCCCACTCCTGATGCGGTATTAGTATTCTGGAAAATCCACCAACAAGTTGTTCTTTTTTTGCATGACTTAAAGTCAGTATACCCCCTCAGTTTTATTCCCCTATTTTTCACAGACATAAATCAATCTTTTTCAGAGTTGTATCACATAATTGGCAAAACTAAAAGTGACTCTGATTTCCTCACTATGATTATAACATTTCCTCAGACCATTGCACAACTCACTTTTCTTTAATATTTGTTTTAGATACTCTTTTCACCATGATAACAGCTGTAGTCTAGACAGTACAAATTTACAAAGAGAAGAGGGTAACTCCCATCATCTGAACATTGATTACTGTGGCAACATGACGGATTATCACATCGTGCTGGGACTTCCTCTACTGTGAGTGACCTTTCCCCAGATCTTGTTCCTCCTTGCTGCAGCAGCTTCCATGATTTAAATGTTGCACTTTTAGAACTTGATTTAGGGATTGGTTTACAGATTAAATTATGGTGCACGTTTCAATAGGACCATTTGCCAGAAGTCCTCATGAACGTAAAGAAAAACACATACCATACTTACATTCAGCATCAGCATTTGCATTAGCGTCTTTAAAGTGAAGCAAATACAACAGCCTCATAGAATGCCTCAGTGGGCTATACTGCTACTGAAAGCTATTACCCAAGTCAAAGGCAAGGGCCAATAAAATAGGAAACAATGGATGTTTGTACATTGGACCTGAAAAAAGGGGTCTATTTGAGTGGCAAATTAATACCTGTCAATCTCTTGACCTAAAATTGTGGATCATGTGAAGTAATCCAATTAGGGTGAACAGAAAAAGGTCCAGAGGTGTAGCATGTTGAATTACTTCAAGCGGTGTGGGATGGTGTCACAATGACTGGATGATATCATCAGTGATGTCATCAATTATATCACTGGAGTTGTCATTGGTGATGTCATCAATTATGTCATTTAACTTTTCATTAGTGAGGTAGTATGCGAGGCCATAAGCAGTGAATTGCGAGTTGCATGTTATAGTTTTCTCAGCAAATTAGAACTGGTGAATTCCATTGCTTTTTATGTTTTTTAAACATTGTTTTGTATCTTATTTCAACGCCTAAGCACCTAACCATGGCTTTTTCAATGAATTTCTGTTTTTTAGCATATTCTGTCAACCTCCCGATGCGCACACCATTGACTGTATGCCATTGGGTTGCATACTAATACGTTTTTCTAACCCTTAATTTGATATGATCGGTATTTTGAATGGGATCCAGAAAGATTGGGATTTTGTCTGGGATTCACAAAAATGACACACTCATGGAAATTTAAGCCAGTTGCATATATGAATGATCCCACTGCCTCATACTGAGTCCTGAACATTGTCCTTAGGGAATACAATGTGCATGGATATATACAACAGAAATGTCCATTTCTACATGGAATTCCATTTTTCTTTGTTTCTTTAATCCTCATTAATTATGGGTCTGTTCTTTTCCCTTTCATATCCTTGAAATTCTACTTTTAAAGTACTTATTTCTTATACTTTCTTGGTAAGAAACACGATGGAAAGCTTTTTGTGTACCTATGAAGTTCTGACTTTCTGAGTGTTTTAAAGACTGCATGCCTTCTCTACTTTTACAGTCTCCCTTCTCCCACTCCTGATGCAGTCTTACTATTCTGGATAATTTGCCAACAAGTTGTGCTTTTCTTCAAGTGTAAGTAGATTTAGATTAATAAATATCCTAAAATCCCGATCTCTATATCAGGATTTACATTTTTATTATTAAATTTCCCATTTTTGAACATCTTAGCTGTGCTACAAATGCATGACTTAAAGTCAGTGCACCCCATCAGTTTTATTCCCCTATTTCTTGAAGACATGAATCAATCTTTTTCAGATTAGTTTCGCATAATTGGCAAAACTAAAAGTGAACCTGATTTCCTCGCTATGATTAGAGCATTTCCTCAGACAATTGCACAACTCACTTCTCTTTAATATTTGTTTTAGATTCTCTTTTCATCATGATAACATCTGTTGTCTAGACAGAAAAAAGCTACTAAGAGAAGAGGGTAACTCCCATCATCTGAACATTGATTACTGTGGCAAAATCTCTTACATGACGAATTATCACATTGTGCTGGGACTTCCTCTAATGTGAGTGACCTTTCCCCTGATCTTATTCCCCCTTGCTGCAGCATCTTCGATGATTTTAAATGTTGTACTTTTAGAACTTGATTTAGGGATGTGTTTACAGATTAAATGATGGAGACATTTTAATAGGACCATTTGCCAGAAGTCTTATGATCGTAAAGAAAAACATGTGGCACACTTACATGCAGCATCAGCATATGCATTAGCGTCTTTACAGTGAAGCAAATACAGCAGTCTCAAAGGTTGCTTCGGTGGGATATACTGCTATTAAAAGATCCAAAGGCAGGTGCCAATAACATAGGAGCAGGGCTTTAATGTTTAATATGTAGTAAACAATTGATGGTTGTGCAGAGGACCTGCCAAAAGGGGTCTCTTTGAGTGGCAACTATATACCTGTTAACCTCTCGACCTAAAATTGTGGATAATGTGAAGTCTTGAAGAGGGTAATCCTATTAAGGTGAACAGAAAATGGTCCAGAGATGTGGTGAGTTACAACACAATGGTAACTAAAAAACTAAAAAACATGTCTTTCAGAATGTGGTTTCTTTTGTGTTTTGAATGCAAAATTGAGATGAATAATGTTTTTCAATGTAGACAATTATATTTGCCAAAAACAAAACCATCATGACAATGTAGGATTACGAGTTCGATAGTTCAGCAGTTCAGGTTGCCTTGCCAAACAAATGTTGGTATTTTCAACAAAATCAAAGACGTGGTTAGCCTAATACTCATTCTTTAATCTTTGTAATCCTTCTTAAGCCATGTCATTCTGTCATCTGCTGGGACACTAGAAAGTCATTGGTAGATTCATTAGAATGTTGCACAGAGATTAGTTTGCAATATCGGATGCTACCGTACCCGGGTGGTGGGGCAAGGGCAGGTGGTGTGGGGGGAAAAACTTTTTAAAAAACACTTACCTGTGATGGCCAGTGGGCAGGTGGGCCGCCTCCTCTCCTCCATCCTCTTCTTCGTGCTCCGGTCCTGCAGCAGGATACAGTAAGCAGCAGGAGGCACCTGGCACCCAGCTTCCTGATAGCCAATCATAACACTGCAGGTCTGAGCACCATGGATTGGCACTCAACCAGGGAATGGGGTCTAGGCATGATCTCCATACAGGCTGTAATACAGCATACATGGACAATATGGGAAGTGTTTTGGGTGGCTGGAGAGGGCTGACCAAACAGTCATGTGCACTTAGGAATGGGCATACCACTACTCCCCTGCACCTCTGGCCTCGAAGCAGCCCCGCCCGCCCACCCCACCCAGAAAGCTGCCGCAGCAGAAATCTGCCACAGAAGAAAGAAACATAAAATGATAATAACAAGAGTAATTATCAATTTATGTCTCCTGCTGCGGAGCATTGGGGCGATGCTCCTCTGCCTTAGAAGAGGAGCGGCCACTGTTAGTTTGTTGCCCGACCATTGTTGGAATGGTGGTGATTCAGTTTGTGGTATACTGCCACTCAATCATGGAGTATTATTACTAATGTACATTTACATCAAAGGAGTCAGATCTACACTTACTAATGTTGTGTATTCTCTGCAAGATCTGTATTGAGACAAATGTATTTTAAAATTGTTGATGTGTCTTTCTCCTTTGCTGGGCTTTTGGATATCCATAACATGTTAACTAACAACTTTAATTACCAACAAAATTATTACTATCATCGTGGTCATGAAATGCCTATTGTCTGCATAGAATATATCATTCACAAACATATTCATTTTGATGGGAAGTATTTTTGGAATGTGTCCAAAGAAATTTTTTGCCACATGAATTCGAAGAAAGGGGTCCTTATAGACATTATTTGAATTCAGAATTGATGTTATTAATATTCAAATATATAAGTTTGAAAACAGTTTGAAGTTTAGCAGCTGTAAGATTCTTGAAACAATAAGGTAACTTGCATGTAGGATGAGAAAATTAGGATTAGACAACCGTTGTTTAGAGTCCTTTTCCTGATAACAGTACATGAACAGATGCGAAATGGGTGGCCTTATGTTGATAAAGAGAATAGTCCTGACGCGCACAACTGGACATAACTTTTTGTCTCTTGAAGGAAGGTTTCTTGGTATAGTCTTCAACTGGGCCTGATGATCAACTCCTCCTAAAGACCTCTTAAGCAGCCTCAATGTGAACAGGGGGATTGTGGTAGGTGGCTCAGCAGGCAGCAGTGCCCCACTTTCTGGGGTGCTGCCACCCAGTGATCTTTAATTGACAGAGCTTGCAGCATAGTGTGTTTGACCACAGAAAGCAGCAGCTAAGTAGGGCACTACCGTAGTCAGTCTTTTGAAAGCATCGTGCACCACTCCAGAGCAGGTGAAGCTCTAGGATATCATTCTGGGCCCTTAGGAGTCCAGTATTCTGACCCAGGTGATCCTCCTGCTGCGTAGCAGTACCCATCATTTCTCTATTCATAGGGTTGATATTGGTGACAGCAACCTGAGCCTTCCTACTCACAGCAGGTCATGCCCAAGCCCTTTACAAACCACTCTCTGAGTTTGACTCTTTGGCCACATGCGTAGTGTTACCTGGCTGAACACAGATGGCCGTGATTGTTACCGGAGTTAGGACAGGGTTCACCACAGTTGTTGAGGGGGGCAGAGGAGACTTATGGGAGCACTCCCCAACCACCCGGGAGGAGGCCTCACCATCGCCCACAAGTGAACCATCCACCTCAGCACCTCCAGCAAAACCTTCCTCTCAACCAAACACCTGCACTTCCAGATCCAGACCAGCCCCAACGCCGCTCTCTGAGGAACCCTTGTCTACAGACCCCTCGGCCACCGGACACACTTCGCCACCACCATCACCGACTTCATCGCACTCCACGCCATCGCCTCAATGAACTACATACTCATAGGAGACCTGAAATTCCACCTCGACAAACCCAACGACCCCAACTCCACCATCCTTCATGACAAACTCACCAATATAGGTCTTAAACAACTCATCACCATGCCTACCCACAGAGCAGGACACACCCTTGACCCCATCTTCGCTGCAGGAAACAGAGTTCACTTCAGCAACACAACGCAACCACCATGGACTGACCACCACTGCGTACATTTCACCATCGACAAACCTAAGGTACCCAACCCAGCCCCATGTGCACCACAAAGAAATTGGAGCAAGGTTACAGATGAGCAACTTAACTCCACCCTCATGCGAGACATCCGCACCTGGGCATCCAACGCAAATATCGCAGCCAGAGACCTCAACACTTGGATCTCCAACTGCGCAGGAAAGCCGCCTGGTTCACCGCCGATCTCTAAGAGGCCAGACGCACCTACAGACACCTGGAGAAGAACTGGAGAAACACCAAGACAACTGAAACTATTCCACCTACAAGAACGCCATGACGGACTACCACAACAAAATCAGAACCTCCAAGAGGAACTTCATCCACAACAAAATCCTCCCCAACTGCACCAACTCCAAAGAACTCTTCAGTGTCATTCGGGAATTCTCCAACCCGTGCAGCAAAGCCACAGACATCATCCCGTCCCAGGACCTCTGCAACAAGCTTAGAACCTACTCCCACCTTAAAATCAAAACCCTCTATGACAACTTCGTCGACCAAACACCAGATGCCACAGCCAGTCCCCCACCCTCGGAAGGCACCAGCCAGCCCACCATCCCCACCTGGACATCGATCATGACCGAAGACACCGCCTCAACCATGAAAGGCATCCATTCAGGGGCCCCCACTAACCCCTGCCCCCTCACATCTACCACAGAGCCCTGACGCCATCACACCCAAACTCCAATGCACCATCAACACCACCTTCAAAACAGGCACCTTCCCCGGTGACTGGCAGCGCAGAAGTCAGGCCCCTGCTCAAGAAGCCCCCAGCTGACCCCACCGCCCTCAAGAACTACCAGCCCATCTCACTCCTCCCCTTTGCAGACAACGTTGCAGAGAAAACAGTCAACAGGGAACTAACTTGATATATCAAAGAGAACACCGTCCTCAACCCAGCCCAATCTGGATTCCGAAGCAACCACAGCACCGAGAAGCCCTACTCGCCACCACAGATGACACCCACACCCTCCTGGACCAAGGCCACTCTACAGACCTCATCATACTCGACCTCTCAGCGGCCTTTGACACCGTCTCCCACCGTACACTAGTCACCAGACTTCACAATGTCGGCATACATGGAACATCCCTGGACTGGATCTGATCTTTCCTCTCCGGAAGACGCCAAAGAATCAGACTGCCACCCTTCCTCTCCAATCTCACAGAAATCACCTATGGAGTCCCACAGGGGTCATCTCTGAGCCCGACCCACTTCAACATCTACATGGCCCCCCTCACAGCCATGGTCCGACAACACAGTCTCAACATCGTATCTTACAGAGACCCCACCGCTGCCAAACTCAACTTCCAGAAAGGAATGTAAGATGTCGCAGTCTGCATGACCAACACCTGCCATAAGCTCAACACCGAGAAGACAGAAGTCCTCGTCCTAGGAACCATCCCTTCAGCATGGAACAAAACCTGGTGGCCGACTGCCCTCGGAAGCCCACCTACCCCCTCAGACTGTTATGTAGTTCCTGTAGTACCCATGCAGGACCTGCGCGTTTGGATAACATAAACTGTGGGATTGGCGGCTGACTGCTTCTGTAAACCCCTACCGAGAAATGTTAGCTTGTTTGCATTTAAGCTAGCTCACACTGCCACTAGTGTCTCCTCTTATCGGGGAGAGATTAGTTTCTGGCAACCTTAGAATATGACAACCCTTATCCCTCAAAACAGTGTACTACTTTTCGTTCAGTCACCCGTGCTCTTTTAGTTTATCTCAGAGATACACAGAATAAACAGTCTGGGCATTTCAATAAGGCTTTATTGAAAAGTTGTTATACTTGTGTAAAATATATGAGCTGCAACAACCATTAGACAGTAGCAAATATATATGATTAGCAGTACAGTGAATATAAAAAGATAGTACAGTTCTACCATCTTGCAATAAGCATGAATAAATACATGAATATAAAATGCATGATAAAAGTGCTCATACTCCTACAATGACTATCTAGATGTACCTAAGTGTACCGAGAATGTTAGTCAAACCCCATTACCTGAAGTGTGAGAATGTAGGAGCCCTTCTAGGTCGTGAGTTGGACACCCCGCGAGGGATGTTCAGACCACTGTCGGCTGGAGCATCTGCATGCAGGAGCCTCAGCGTCTCTGGTCAGTGTGTCGGCCTGGAAGTCTTTGTTCCCTCTAACACTAGCCAGAGGTGCTATATTTATACAGAAAGTATCTAGTGCTCCTTTGTCCCTTCTTGCTTGTATTAGCCATTGTTGGATTTGAGTATGGGATGAACTGTGTATGTAGATATGAGGAGGAAGGTGGTGCAGCCCCAGCCTGGTTTCTAGGAACTCTTATGAATATTCATTCATACTGTGTGAGTCTATTGATGGAGTCATAGGACTCTATTGTTTAGGAGAAGCCCTCCTTCTGCACCCAGCACTAGAACGTGGTAAAAGGCTTAATTCTAAAAAGGCTTGTTACAGTGTAGTGTAAGGGAGGTAATGCAGGTGAAGGGGTATGATGTTACCTGGGCTAATATAAGGGTACCTATATGAAACATAACAAAATCAAGCCAAAAACCTCGGCATCGTAGTGGACTCATCACTCACCATGAACCAACAGATCAACGCTCTCACCTCCAGCTGCTTCAATACCCTCCACATCCTTCACAAGAACTTCAAATGGATCACCCTGGAGTCAAGGAAGACAGTCACCCACACACTCATCACCAGCAGACTGGACTATGGAAACGCCCTCTATTCCGGCATCAACAAGTCCCTACTCCACAAATTCCAGACTATACAGAACACCGTCGCCAGACTCGTCCTCGGCATCCCACGGCACAAACACATCAGCCAACACCTATGTAGACTCCACTGGCTCCCTGTGGAGAAAACAGTCACCTTCAAAACCCTCACTCACGCCTACAAATGTCTACACAACCAAGGATCCAAATACCTCAACGACAGAATCAAATTCCACACACCCAAAGAAACCTCCAATCTGCCAACCTCGCACTGAACCAAACCCCATGCATACACATGGCCAGAGCAGGTGGAAGATCCGTCTCTCGCATTGCAGCATAGAACTCGAATGATCTATCAACAGACATCTGACGCCCCCACTCCCTGAACAACTTCAGGAAGACTCTCAAGATCTGGCTCATCGGCTAACAGATCTTCGGATCCCCCCTCCCCTTTCAGCGCGTTGAGACCCTCACAGGTGAGTAGCATTGCTTACAATGCCCCTGATTGATTGATTGATTGATTGATTTAGCACTGATGTTGGTATTGGGGACAAGACTCTGCTGGATGTTCCCCGGTCTTGGAACCTCAGGTATAGTCAGAGGATTTGGACACCTGCGAGTCCAACCTAACCAGCAGGCTGGTCACCAAGATCTTCCTCATTGGGAAGAGTTCTGTTCCCACTGGAGGCTAGCGATCTTGTATCCTTAAGCAGAGTGGACAATGCTGTTAAGGCAGATTACTGTGATCTTGGTGTGCCACCTTAATAAAAAGAGGTCATACATATTGTAAAATGAAAGTTGTTTTTATATACGTTCATATGATATGAGTATTGACCCTTTTATTGACGTTTGTATATTCAGGCACCTCATCACTAATTTTCTTCTCCCTTCCGATGTAATGTAGGGTCCTGGTTTTATTTGAAGTAATAAACATAGAATGGCCTATTGATACATAGTGAAGGCTTTTGAATGAATATCCCTTACAATATCTCTGCATTCTTTGTAGAAGGACATACAGTCAGTGTGATATGGAGTTTGGAGATATTATGTTAATCCAAGTTTGTTCTCACTTACATGTTCATTGAAGGTTTAAGTGATAGCCTTAATATCTTGCAACGCTGAACTGAGTATTTGAGATTGGCTAACATTTTTTACTTGATGTATCCTGTTAGTGATTTTATAAATCTATCAGTTGTGTAATTTCCTGATGTTAATTTTTAGCATATTTCTAGGGCACATGCGTTTCTTTTTTTACCAGAAAAGAATGTTGGTTACATGTCAGTAGTGGCTTGTTGTGCTCCATACATTTACCGACCTACATGTGCATGTTGTGTTACAACAAGAATGACCAACTGATTCTCAGGGACCTTTCACCAATGAGTTTATGAAGCCAATTTATTTAATACATTTATACTTTTCTATATTTTTTATTAAGTTGATATATGTTATTAGTTGCTTGAATTTGTCAAAGAAAGCATCTTGTAGCTGTTTTGATGAAGCTTATTTATGTTGATTGTAACATTACATATACATCACAGCTTTTTGTGTTTCGTATTGTAATATGGCATTTGAGGGTAACCACAAAGAAGGCCTGGGCTGCTGGGCCTCAGGTGTGGGATCTATGGGTGTTTGACTTTTTGTCCCAATGCCAATCCTACTGTGTCTTAGCAGAAGTGTTCCAAGTCCAAACCCACCAGTGCTTGAATATCAGTGGTAGTGATGGTGAGCAATCATAGTATTGTCACAAAGGTTGGTATACTCAGCACACTCAGATCAGAACATACAGCCAAGAGTGGATTAAAAACTGTGCATTTGTTTCAGCACAGAAATTACTTTATGCCAACCATGCAACGATAGAAAGTGTCTGTTACATGTCAAACTGAGCCTAATCTAATGTGCATTTGCTTTAGAGGATGCACTTTTAAAGTAACCAATGTACATTTTAATCAACATAGAACATTTGAACATGTTGGGACGGAAAGGTTCTCTGCATGGTAAGAGATGTGTGCCCCTGCCCTGAGTGCCCAATTGTACTGTTGTCTGGATCCCTATTGCAGATTTGGTTTGTCATAGGCGAACACAGATAATGTGTGTTTGCCATGAAATATGCCTGTCTCACAGATTCCGGTCTTGTTGGACTGGGAGGGACGGCCAAAGTGCTACCCTCATAATGGTGGAAGGCAGGAGTAATGACCAGAACCATTTTACCCGGTGTTAATGGGGTGAGGCCGGCATGCTCCCTCACAGGCTAACTCACCTTTTTAAAACTTCCTCTGCTGTGTGCTTAAGCAACCCTTGGCCTACATCAGTAAGATGTAAAGTGTTACACAGAAGTGGTTACTCTACATCAGGTAGATTTGTGGAATTGCATAGTGTCTGTGATGGATGGATGTGTGCTTGAGAAGGGTACAATAGAGGGATACAGCTTGTGTGAATAATACATGTACCGAGTGTGTATGTTTGAGAAGAATGCATTACAGGAAAGATGTAGTGCTGCGCAGTACATGCGCAGGGACCGCATGCTTTGGATGTATGTGTGCTTGGGTGAAGTACAGGACATGAAGGGTGAAGAGTTGTGCAGCGTGCAATAGTGTGTGTGTGGTTAGTGTGCGTGTTTTGAAATAAGACTCCCTAAAGCTTCAGTGATGAACTGTGTGTGCAGACTGAGTGTAAGTGCTGAATGCAGGTGTACATGTGAGGGTACAATGCATAGAGGTATTAGAGCTGAACAGAAAGTGTGCTATGGTTGTGCACTGTGTGAGAGTGCCTACAATGGTACATTGTATGGAGGAACCTGGGTTCCATTTTGAGAAACCCAGGCCTGGCTGGTGAAGACATGAGGAGGAGAGGAATCCTGCCAGACAGATTTGCATATTGCTGCATTCCTGTGAACTGAGTGAGGTCACATTGGAGAAAAGGAACAGACTCCCTTTACATCTCAAAAGACTGCTTTTTGATTTAGTGATAAATCACAAGAAAGGGACCTGGACACATCTCAGGAAGGGAGATGGAGCGAATAAGTGAATCATAAAGAGTAGGCCTGAAGGTCTGGGATTAACCCTTTGATGCACATATCACTGTGCCTGACATCTAGGTGTAACATCTGGCCACTCCCATGAATTATGTTGCTAACAATCAGCTTCAGAGTCATGCCTGCTGTGATAGACCTCTTTCACAAAGGAAGATGGAAATATGTGCCCACTTAAAAAGTAGCAGAACCCCACATAAAACTTCAAAGACCCAGACCCTGAAATCCATTTGGTGTCTGGAAAAGGACTGTAAGAAGGGGAGTTTGAGTCCTTAATTAGTTTTAATCTGCCAAGTAGTCAGATGGGCTATGTGATGATGGGAAGCTCTACAAGACTTCTGCCTGTGACCAGGACTTGAGGCCGAGGACTGCGTCCCCTTGCTTGGTGAGTGGGCATTACCCAGGGACACCAAGACCACCTGCCCTGAAGCCTGGAGCACCATCGGCTGCCTGCATGCCAAGACCAGTGTGCCCAATGAAGAAGAGGAGAGTGTTGGAGGGAATGAGGTCCAATGGGGAGCCTGCTGAGAGGAATACCTGAGTAAGGTGTGAGGAGAGTGGTTGCAGACTGATCGGATCGTTGCCCATGTGCAGGAACAATGTGGCAACCCCTGTATGCCAGAAGAGGGCCGCCATGATCTCAGCCTTGTGAAGTGCAATGTGCAGGAAGCACCAGGCCCGCACCGCTGGCTGCGTTCCGTTGGCCCCATATGCCAAAAGGGGCCACTGGCACATAAGACTCTTTAGGGTGGACATCCCAAAGAGTCTGCACCTAATAGCGATCCACGCTGCAACACCTAATGCCAGAAAGTGCTGCTAGTATCGCTATTGCCAGCTATTTGGACTATGGTCCAGCCAAAAGGATTACTGCTGTGACCTGCAGGTCTAGCCTACCAACTGCACCTGGCTGTTTACTCGAGGATCGCCCCCTAGACTCACGACTAGAGGACCTCTAGTCACAACTAGAGGACCTCTAATCGTGAGCTGAAAAACTCCTCTCCCCTTTTTGCTAAGGGAAGAACCACTTACCTTTTGCATCCACCAATTGAGAGCAGCTCCAATGGCTCCAAACAAAACAGCAGTGCTGCTGCATGCTACCATGTCCATCGCAGAAGCCTGACTTCGCCGTAAAGGATCCGGTCTTGGGAGCACATTAGGAGAGTGCACTTACTCCACCACTGAGCCCTGTCATACCACTGGAGCGGGTAAGACTGGTCCCACACCTTTGGGACTTTGGAGGATTCATTGCTGAGGGGGCTGGCCTATTCCCATGGGGAGCCGGGCCAAAACTGACTTGCACATGGCTGGGTCTAAAATGGAATATCATTGTGTGCAAAAATATTATGGATTTAGGCCCAGATCTCTCTATTAGGGCGGTGAATGTTTGACATTGTCTCAGCATTCTGTCCATCAATTGTTCTTTTTGCATTGTTGCCCTAAGTGGGAAGGGAGTGCCCCAACATGGGTCCAGTGCTCACCATGCCACTGGTGTCAAGCTAGCCTGGCTGAAGAGGGGTGATAGCATGAAAATGGTCCCAGGGTGCTTGTTTCCAATCCAGGGAGGACCTGGCCAGGCAGTTTAGATTGGACTGTTCCCATGCAGAGCAGGGTCAATTTTGCATATGGCTGGGTCTAAACTGGAATGGAATTGTTTGCAAATAAATGATGGAATTAGGCACACATCTTTGTTCTGGGGGTAAATGTTTGATGTTGTTTCAGCATTCCGTTCATCAATTGTTCTTTTTTCACTTTTAGAAAGTTGCCATTTTCTTGTCCTAATCATTTCATGATGGTAACCTGTGTCCTAAGTCATATGGCTGGGTGTAGGTAGCTGTTGGCCTTTGTGTGTGAATCCCAGACATTGAGACAAAGGGGGATCAGTTGTTGGCAGGATGGACCATCATGCCATGATGGGAGTGGCAGAGATGTGGTCAGCTCAACTCACATTTCAAAGAACTTCTTCTAGCACTCTCACAAAGAACTTGACACCAGTCTTTTGTCACTCTAGACCTCTTGGAGCATGGGCAAGGGAAGGGGGGGGGGGGGTGGATTTCCAGCATCAGATGTAGAAAGCTCCTACTTCAAAGACGGGGTCCAGGAATAAATATTGGACCCTCAGGTCAAGTCTTCATTACACTCCCGGACCAGTTAAAGACTTTAGAAATACTGCCCTTATACTTCACAGGACTGCTCTGCTACTTGAGGTCTGCGTTGTGCTCAGTGGACTGCCCTACTACTACTACTACTACTAGCCCACTGAAGCCTGCCTTGTTCTTCGGTGGACTGCCTTGGTCCTTGATGCCTGCCTTGATGCTTGAATGAGTGAAGATCATTTCCTGGAACCCAACACTAACAGAGTGACTCCAAGTGTCAGTTTGCTGCCCTTCTGTTCTGAGCTACTAGAGGCCTTACTGCCATTGCCCAACTTGTCTGTTGTACACAGGCCCGGACTGGCCATTGCGGGCACCGGGCAATCCCCCGGTGCGCTGCAAGGGTGGGGGCCGGTTTTGGGCCCTGGGGGCCGTTTTTGTTACAGGGCCGTTTTTGCAGCATAGCTGCAAAATCGGCCCTGTAACAAAATCGCCGAAAACTGGCCCCGGCAAAGAGCTCGGTCGCATCCACAGGGGGCCGGCCGAGCACTTTGCCAGGGCCGGTTTTGGTTCTCAGTCCGGCCCTGGTTGTACAGACCTGTCTGAGCTCTGCTGGCCTCTTCTAGAGTGAGTTATTGATCCCCAAGAGGTGCCTCCCTAGGTTCTGAATCCTTGGCTGGAATCAGTATCAGAATGCACTGGACAGAAAAGGTGAAATCCTGAACCTTTGGGCACTTTGGATCTTGCCACACATGACAACCCCCAACACGAAGCTCCGGAGAACCCAACTCTTTGCACTACCGCCAGCACTGAGTAGCAACACAGGATCTGCACTACATGCTACAGCAGCACCAGCCTGCAGTGACTGCCAATGTGAAGCTCCATATTGTAAGTTACTATGGGGTAACCCAGTATCCCTCAGAACCTGGGCAGTATTAGACTATATAAAAAATGGTTCTGCCGGGTTTGAAACTGATTACTTCAAAATTCACACAGTTCCTTCAGTAATTCATTAGTCATCAGTTTAATCAATCCAAACAATAAACAGAACAAGATTGCGAATCCAAACCTTCTAGGGTATATCAAAATATTTTTATGAATTAATTGCATTCATGAACACCCTATTTCAACTGAAAACACATCAAGTACTTTATAAAACGGCGCATCAAGGGTAGAGAAGGTGACATTCAGTGCGCAGGTACATATTGTGCAAAGGTGAAATATAAATTAGTGACATTAGATACAGTGAGCGAAGGGACAAGGGGAATATTTGGCCAGTAAGACACTAATTTGTAGTTAATTCTGTGGGCCACGTCTGTTGGTTTATGCTACAGAATACTTTTAGCTGGTCCAATTGGTTACACCGTCGATTTTTCGACCCTAGTAAAGCCCTGTTTGTGGGTCAATGCGGGTTTCATCAGGACTAGGGGGCAGGGAAGGGGGGATGAACCGTCTGTTCGTTAAATTAAAATTCTGTCAGGTAAGGATTTACAGTGATAATGAACAAAGCATGTAAGGGTTTGTTTTTTGATTAGTGGAGACTCACCTCTGGGGACCCGCCGTGGGTGGACCCAGGCTTGACTTGTGGATAGTCACGTATATTGTGTGTGGCAAGGGGTCTGGCTCCCTTGTAGGTTGATTCTATGGAAGAAACGGGTATTGGGATTAATGTAATGTAATGTGTATACTTGTAAAGCGCACTGTTGCCAGCCGGCGTCCTGGCGCTGTATATTGCTGGGGACCCCGTCCTGGCTTTCCCTGTGGGATGGTCTCTGCTGGGAATACCCCAAGGTGGAGCCAGGCATCCCCGGCGTTGAGGGGGCCGTTGTGGAGATTAGGCAAGCTAATGCCCAGAGTTGCCAAGTGGGACCCCTGGTTAGAGTGGGCACCGAGGCGAGAATTATCGAGTCCGCTGACCCTGGTCCACGACCCTGCCACGTCGGGAATCGAACCCTGGTCCCGGGCCGACTTCAGCTTCCGGGTCTGCCGCCTATAACCAGTGAGCCACACCACTCCATTCCTCACTTAATCTGCTTTAGGAGGCATGGACATGTCTGACCAATGACTCACCCTATTATAAACAAAGGGCCTTCTAGGTCACTTTGATCCTCCTGCTGATTCATATTATTATTCTTTGCATCAGCACTAAGCGTTGTCAATCATATGCAGTCTAAAAGAAAACGGAGGACACCATTTAATTAGGTCTATCCTGTTGGTCTGTAACACGATACTTTTACGTAATGCCAAACTGGGTTTACAGCAGAATACCCCAAAACCCACCATTATGTGGTCCATTCTATCAAATTCTTTTATGAAGCCTTACAATTTCATGGTCTGAAATCCTGCCTTCAACGAGTGTATCGCGCTCACCTTAGTTTTAGTAGCTAACTTCCTGTAGCGGGAATACAGATGCGATGTGATTCCTTTCTCGCTGTCTGTGCATGGTCTGACTCTGATAACAAACACTAGGGTCACGCGAGGCTTGTAAGAACTGGTTTGTCAAGCGCGAGGAGGTTGCGTGGTCGACGCATCGCCTGGTTGCTTAGCAACCAACTGTACGCATGGATAGGAATGCGTTCAGGATTGTAGTCATACGTCATGGGCATAACGATTAATTCTATCGTGGTCAATGGTGTTAATCAGTAGTAGGCACACGATATGGGCATATGGTTCAGTAAAAAATTAATCTTGATTAATCTTGCAATATACCCGAAAGAATCTCCAGATGGTCCCAGAACCCTTCTTATAGCAGCCGTACAAAATGCCCTAAATGTTCGACCGAAGCAGCCGATATAGTACATATACTGTATTCCTGCCCCAAACTTAAGACCTTCTGGGGCGATATAGTGAGAGTCCTCAGATTAAAAAATATCTTGTTCCCCACTATCACGGCAGCCTCGGTCCTACTAGATCTTAATCTCTCTTCATCGTCACATTCAGCTCTAACCACTATACTTATCTCATGCGCTAAATTAACTCTGGCAAGGGCCTGGATAGACCCAGAACCACCGACGGTATGGAAGTGGTGGACACTAGTAATCGAGATACACGCCATGGAGCTAGCCCTAGCAAACCTTAGGGGAACACGCTCACTGACCAAATTTAATAGAAATTGGGGTACTTTTCTAGATTAACATTTCACTCAAATTCTGTATAATTGTCAAGTTCTTTCGGTCTGACTCTGTAATAGGAATCCTTCTACTACGTTTATATATCAAATTATTTTGTCCATAACATGTATACTTTAAAAATGTCTCTCAGTATTTGTACATGTACGAAATTTTCTATGTATTTTTGTTGTTTTCTTTTGTGTTTTTTTTTGTTTTTGTTTTGTCAGCCTGCTAACATCAATAAAACAAGTAAAAAAAAAAAAAGATTAATCTTGCAATATATTTCGGGTCAGTCTGGCGCTATACCGACTTTAATGGTGACATTATTGTACAGAAGGAGGTGCTTAATCCTGCTACTGGGAAACACGGTCAGTTTTGCGCTACACCGATTTATTACAGGGAAATTAATGGTGACAGTATTATACACATGAAGTGCTTAGTATTGGATCAAAATTACACAACAACCATGAATACAGGTATGGCCTTAGCCCTATCTTTCCATTACCGATAAATATCAGTCATTCTCACTTGAAATAAGGTTTAAAAATCCAAGGCCCGTTAGGCCTATCTAAGATACATGGTCAGTTGGCATGGAAAATAATAATGAAAATATTGATGAAACTGCTATTTAACATGCACTTGCTTTACATGGCATCCATAGTACATCCCAACAATCAAACGCAAGTATTGTCGTTATTGTACATTTCTCATTGCTGATTTTCAGATTTAAAGAGTACATATGTCATTCTACATGGTGCATTTACACATAAAGGTAAATTGACAGCAAATCTAAAATAATATTTTTTTATGCACCTTACATCCTAGTATGACGTGGCCGAATCACTAGGACATTTATTATTAAATGCAAAACCATTCACACAGTTAAGATTAACAATCACTAGCCTTGTGATGAGATGTAACCAAGGATGATGCACGATGTACTCAGCAATGGTGCTGTGTTTCAATGGCATGATATCAGCTGTATCATGTGGTACAAAGCTTTCCACGTGAGCCACATCTCTAACGATAGAACTAAGCTGTGCTTAGGTAACCGATGGGGTAGAGTAGACCTCATGATACTCACATGGCAAGGGGTGCGATACATAAGTGGTATTAAAGCTGTCCCATCTGCCTAGCTGTTTCCTCTTTTTCGTTAAGCCCATCCTGTACTGAATTTAGAGAGTGCATCCATCTGCACTCCTTGTAGTTGAGGGACTTGGTTATGGACCCCCCACTGACGTTTAGGATAATCTTTTCTAGGACCAACCACTTAATGTCCTCAGGTGTATGATTATGCTTGTTGAAATATTCCACTAATGGCGCTCCCAAAGTTCTACACCTGATTCTACTCATATGTTGTAGGATCCTGGTTTTAACTTTCGGGGTTGTCTGTCCAATGTATACTCGTGTACAGGGGCAGAGAATGGCGTATATTACATGTGAGCTGTTACAGTTAGTGAAGTGTGTTAACTTGTATGTTCTGTTGTTATGTGTAAAGTTTGTCCCCTCCTGGCAATGATCGCAGGCCTTGCAATTCTTACACCAATGATGCCCTATCACACGTGGGAAGCCCAGGCAGCTTCTCAAGTCTGGTTGTTTGGGAGGTTCGAGGAAGGCTTTAACAACTGTGTCCTTGATGTTCCTTCCCCTTTTAAAGGCAAACAAGGGTTGCTGCACTGTCTGTAGCTCACCTGCCACAAGATTCAATACTTTCGTATAATCTTTTTAATTTCATTGCTCTTTGTGTTGAATGTAGTGACACACACAATATTACTAGTCTCTTTTGGTTTTTCTTTGATCTCAAGTAACTGGTCTCTGGGGCAGTACCAGGCTTGTTTCTTGGCACGTTTCAATAGACCAGTGGGGTAACCCCGAGCCTTCAATCGTGTTGTTAAATCATTAGATTCTCTGAAGAAATCTTTTCTTTGAGAGCAGTTCCTCCTTAGTCTCAAGTACTGCTCGTACGGCAAGTTGTCCCTTAGATTCCGGGAGTGATGTGAACCATATATCAACAATGTGTTTCTCTCCATGGGTGAACGGTAAAGATCCCAATATAGCAGTCCCTCTTCCACCTTAAACGTGAGGTCCAGGAAATCTATTGATTCTCTGCTATGGGCCATTGTGAATTGGATATCACCACTTCTGTTGTTCAGCCACGCATGGAATTTCATCA
This sequence comes from Lissotriton helveticus, assembly GCF_964261635.1. Lineage (NCBI taxonomy): Eukaryota > Metazoa > Chordata > Amphibia > Caudata > Salamandridae > Lissotriton > Lissotriton helveticus. The sequence goes on along the minus strand of NC_136059.1, from coordinate 619,814,478 downwards.
AATCACTTCCTCCACCAGACCATATAATTATAACATCATCGATGTATCTTTTCCAAACTTCAATTTCTTTCAGGTATGGGTTGAGCTGGTTGTAAAGGTGTTATTCCTCATAGCTGTCCATAAAAATGTTAGCTAGACTTGGGGCATATGTAGCGCCCATGGCAACTCCTTTGCATTGATAATAGAACTGCCTCCTGAATATGAAATAGTTCCTCTTTATAGCTATTTCTAAAAGTGAAATCAAGAAGGTGGCTAGAATCCATTGAGGTCTAGGTCTTCTGTCTAGAGTGGCTTTGATCACTTCCACTGCTTTGTCTTGCGGGATGGATGTGTATAATGAAGACACATCAAAGGTGACCATTATTTGTTTTTTGTCATCAAAAGGTTAACATTCCAGTAATTGGATTATGTGCATTCTGTCTCTCACATACAATTTGGTTTTTGGGACCCATGGCTGCAAAAAATGATCAATATACTGATTTAGTGGTTCCAAGATTGACCCGCAGCCAGATACTATGGGCCTCCCAGGTGTTTTTTCCAATTGTTTATGCCCGTTGGGTAAGGTAAAATGGTTGGGATCCTTGGCTCCTGCTGGTTAAGGAAGTCATGCTCATGCCGATTCAGAAAACCTTTGTCCATTCCTCTCTGGGTTGTCTCTTCTATTAATGTTTTGATCTCATGCATAGGGTCTTTTGCAATTCTTCGGTAACTCTCTTGAACTTGTAGCTGTTGCTCGATCTCACTGATGTAGCCATCGGCGTTCTGCACAACTATCACACCCCCCTTGTCGGCCGCCTTGATTGCTATGGCATCATTCTTTGCAAGTGCATTCTATGCCAATTTTTCTTCCTTATTAGTGTTGTATCTGATGTATTTATTCTCCTCAATCAAGTGCATGGTATCTTCTAAAACAATCTTCTCAAATGCAAGTATTCTGTCACTCATGAATGTTGCTGGTGTAAAGGTTGATGGTGGTCTGAACATGGTTGCAGCTGGGGTAGGTGCAAAGGTATTTTTGGCAAAGCAATATTTCAGTCTGATCTTGCGGAAGAGACGTTGTAGTTCAAGTTTCAGTTGAAATGAGTCGGGTATCGCTGTTGGTACAAAGGATAACCCCTTGGCTAGAATGTCCTTCTCTGCACGTGTAATAGTATGGTTGGATAAATTAATTACCGGATCTAGATCATCTGCCCCTGTTCTTGGTTGGAGTACTAGGGTAGTAGCAGGCGCATTTCCATCAACGTTACTGGGTATTTGTTTGACGTCGTTGAGGCAATCTTGCCTCTGTGTGGTCTCTATGTCAATGAAAGGCTGTGGTCTGTCTGCCATGTGGGAGATGTCAATTTGTGGTATCTTAGTAGGCAGAGAGGGAATGTTATGTGTTGTAGAGGGACCTACCATCTGTAAGTTTGTCTCCTTGTGGAGATCTCCCCATGCGTCTCTGGCTGTTAGAACCAGACCCGAGATGTTTTCTGCGTATTTCTTCCCCTGCCCCATCTCCTTGGTCTCTCCCAGTTTTGTTGTCTCCCTCCGCCTCTGTTGCCTTTGGGGTGACTGTCCCCTAAAAAATGGGGCCCCTTGGTAGTCCAGGGTGCTTGTTGAGGGTCTCTCTGACTCCGAATCTGCACTGCTTCCCACAGATGAGTCCGAGAAGGTGTTATACCTTCTGGGGCCTTGTCTACCCCTATTCGAGAAAAACCCTTGGCTATCCTGCTTGTAGTAGTCGTCGGAGAGAGATAAGGGTATGTTAGTTTCTTGTTGTAATTCCTTACGTCCTTAGTTAATTTGTCTAACTTCCTGTTGAGTGTGATGGTGTTAAACTCAGATAGTGTCCTCTCTGCACGCTCTAATGCCTCTTTGGCATTCCTGAGGGCTGAGCCTCCTAATATTTCCCTTTTCAGATCGTCAATTTCTTGTGTAAGTTTCCTCACGCACTCGATGGCGGTTTCTACCCCAAGCACCATCCAGTGCCTGGAGCAATTATTCGCCACCCATCTAAAACCCTCCCTAAATTTAGGGACGTCTATGAAAATTGCAGGTTCGTTTCGAACCAGCAAACTCTTTGGTATTATGTTTGATTCCAAGTATTTAGTCAGAATGTGCCCGTGAAGGCGCGATCTGATGAGCTTTTTCTCCAATCTCTCAATCTTAGCTAGTTTTCACTAAGTCTGTCTACAGTGGCTTTGATCACTTCCACTGCGTTGTCATGCGGGATGGATGTGTATAATGAAGACGGGGAACAGCCTTTACGGCGCGGCTGTTACACCGCGTGCCGTTACAACGCGTTTTTTTCAACGCAAGTCGTTACCACGACTTGCGCTGGAGGGCGCTGCAGGACAAGGAATTTTTTAATTTACTATCCAACACCTTCCCTACTGTACGTAGGCTGGTGTTAGAATAGTAAATAAAAAAATTCCTAAGTCTGCACCCCTCCAACACAAGTCGTGGTAACGACTTGCGTTGAAAAAACGCGTTGTAACGGCACGCGGTGTAAAAGCACGCGTTGAAAAGCCATACAACCAATGAAGACACATCAAAGGTGACCAATAATTGTTTTTTGTCATCAAAAGGTTAGCCTGCCAGTATTTGGATTATGTGCATTCTGTCTCTCACATACAATTTGGTTTTTGGGACCCATGGCTGCAAAAAATGATCAATATACTGACTTAGTGGTTCCAAGATTGACCCACAGCCAGATACTATGGGTCTCCCAGGTGAAAATTGCAGGTTCGTTTCGAGCCTGCAAACCCTTTGGTATTATGTTTGATTCCAAGTATTTAGTCAGAATGTGCCCGTGAAGGCGCGATCTGATGAGCTTTTTCTCCAATCTCTCAATCTTAGCTAGTTTTCACTAAGTCTGTCTAGAGTGGCTTTGATCACTTCCACTGCGTTGTCTTGCGGGATGGATGTGTATAATGAAGACACATCAAAGGTGACCATTATTTGTTTTTTGTCATAAAAGGTTAACCTTCCAGTAATTGGATTATGTGCATTCTGTCTCTCACACACAATTTGGTTTTTGGGACCCATGGCTGCAAAAAATGATCAATGGCAATGGCAATCTATCTGTCCCTAAGAGAAAGTTAGAGGCACCTTGTTCCTGAATGCGTTTATCTATGTATTCCTCACTGTAAGACAAGGTTTCTTTGTCAGACATACTCAAAAGGCATCAATGTTTTAACCATATTTTCAGCAAATTTCATTACAGACAAACAACAATAAATGAGAGTAAAACACCCTCTCAGGTCTGCACCTGCACTCAATATTGTAAGTTACTACGGGGTAACCCAGTATCCCTCAGAACCTGGGCAGTATTAGACTATATAAACAATGGTTCTGTCGGGTTTGAAACTGATTACTTCGAAATTCACACAGTTCCTTCAGTAATTCATTAGTCCTCAATTGAATCAACCGAAACAATAAACAGAACAAGATTGCAAATCCAAACCTTCTAGAGTATATCAAAATATTTTTATGAATTAATTGCATTCATGAACACCTTATTTAAACTGATAACACATCAAGTACTTTATAAAACGACGCATCAAGTGTAGAGAAGGTGACATTCAGTGCGCAGTGACATATTGTGCAAAGGTGAAATATAAATTAGTTACTTTAGATACAGTGAGCGAAGGGAAAAGGGGAATATTTGGCCAGTAAGACACTAATTTGTAGTTAATTCTGTGGGCCACGTCCGTTGGTTTATGTTACAGAATACTTTTAGCTGGTCCAATAGGTTACACCGTTGACGTTTCGGCCCTTGTAAAGCCCTGTTTGTGGGTCAATGCGGGACTTCATCAGGACTGGGGTGCAGAGAAGGGGGGATGAACCGCCTGTTCAAAGTCAAAGTCAAAAGATAGCTTTATTCGATTTTAAAAAAAATCATAAAAGCACATAAAAAGTATCTACATCCAATAAAAACTTACATTAAACATGTGAGAAGGTACATACAAATGAAAACATACTGGGATTCCCTCTAAAAACATTTTTTTTTTAAAACATCAATTCTGCACAACAATTACATGATACACCTGCAATATTATAAAGCACAGAGTCTTTGATTTTCAGATCCAAGTTGCAGTTAAAACATAGTGGATCTGCATTTGATTGCAAATTTCAGGTACTTAGACACAGCAGTAATGGTCATTTCATCAGATAGCATAAGTAATTTAAGTAGAGCGGGTCTACATTGCCTCAAGTTCCAGAACTTTAAGAGTGGTAGTAAATGTTTCTTCCGCCCCCACTCATAAAATCTACAAAACAAAACACAATGAATAGTAGATTGGGTGGAGGAATCATCACACGGGCAGTTGGTTAATTGTGACGACCAATCATTTGGATTAGGAAAAGTTAACATCCTGAAGAAACTACCAGTTCTCAAATGAGCTAAAAGCATTCTGCTATAACTTGTCTGGTCAGGTGATAAATGAAGCTGCAGGCCAGAGCTCTGCAGCAAAAGTTGGTGATCGATAACAGAAGCCTTCTTTCCCTCTAGACACCAACGTCGATTTTCCAAGAAGGCAAGACAAGATTCCTTCAAAGCTTTTCTGGAAATTACAGACAATGATAAGGGCGAATTATAGAAATCAGGGCACCCTATATTCGTAAAAAATTCTTGTACATAGGAGAGCCACTGAATCTGTTTAGACCCCTCAAGCTTAATACAGTCCGCAATAATCGCCCTGTTGAAGACAATTTCTGTAGAAGTCCAGATCTTGTGCCATACCAGCACCGGGCTGATCTTAATTAAATCTGAAATATAGACCAAAGCCAGCTCCTTATGCAAACATAAGTTGAGGTGGACCTGGGGACAGCAAGCAGATAACGCAAGAAGCCATTTTCCTTTACTTGAATTTCAAGGCAATCTGCAACCCCCCCAAATACCAGCTCCGTACACAGCCGTAGATACGCATTTTGCCCTATATATGTCGAGCAAAATGCGTACTGGCCTGTCCCCTAACTTATTAGCAAACTGTTTTAGTGCACCAATGGCACGTGAGAAGGCTAGGTTCCTGGTCACAATAGCCGAATTCCAAGTTCCCCTTTTGTTAAAAACAATCCCAAGATATGAGAAAGTATTGTTTAAACCTATCTTGGACTTTTCTAAATGTGTATGGCAAGAAATTTTTGCCTGTGGCAAGGAGCACATGGTGAAGGTTTTCCCGATATTAATCTAGAGGCCCCTATCTCCCATGTATGCTGAGAAGCGAGTTAACACCTTCTGGAGGCCTACTTGGGTTCTAACCATGATGACCGCATCATCAGCATACAGTAAGATAGGCACTGATTCTCCATCAATTCGGGGGTAATCCACCTCCAGTTCAATTAAATAGTCTGCCACACTATTAATATATAAATTGAAAAGAAAAGGTGCCAGAATACATCCTTGGCGAACACCTTTCCTAATTGGGAATTTGCGAGTGCATTCACCTTTTTTTCCATAACGGACTTTAGCCCCTGCTCCTCTATATAACTCTTTAAGAAAATTAAGAATGTTAAAATCATGCCGAGATCAGCTAAAGTGGCCCACATAGTATAACGATTCAAACAGTCAAAGGCTGAGCGGAGGTCTATGAATGTCATAGATAAGTTTCCCTTCTTTGCTGCCGTGTATTTGCCTATTATCATTGCCAGATTAAGGCCTTGTTCGACAGTGCCAAAACCTGACCTGAAGCCATACTGCAATTTAGAAAGGACAGCTTCATCCTCAGCCCATGACTGCAATCGATTTAAAAGGATTCTGCCTGCAACCTTCATCAAAGAATCAAGGAGGGAGATGGGCCTATAGCATTTAGGATCATTTCAATCCCCCTTTTTAAATATAGGTACTACAATAGCTTCCTGCCACGTGATTGGAAAACCCTTGTTGGTATAACTGTTTAACACGTTGGTCAGGAGCGGTGCCCACAGGGTGACGTTATCCTTGTAGATATCTATTGGGATACCATCTGGACCCAGGGCTTTACTGCTTTGTTCAATATCACCACAAATCCTTACCTGACAGAAGTTTAATTTAATGAACAGGCGGTTCATCCCCCCCTTCCCTGCCCCCCAGTCCTGATGAAGACCCGCATTGACCCACAAACAGGGCTTTACTAGGGTTGAAACGTCGACGGTGTAACCTATTGGACCAGCTAAAAGTATTCTGTAACATAAACCAACGGACGTGGCCCACAGAATTAACTACAAATTAGTATCTTACTGGCCAAATATTCCCCTTTTCCCTTCGCTCACTGTATCATAAGTAACTAATTTATATTTCACCTTTGCACAATATGTCACTGCGCACTGAATGTCACCTTCTCTACACTGAATACGCCGTTTTATAAAGTACTTGATGTCTTATCAGTTGAAATAGGGTGTTCATGAATGCAATTAATTCATAAAAATACTTTGATATACCCTAGAAGGTTTGGATTTGCAATCTTGTTCTCTTTATTGTTTGGATTGATTCAATTGAGGACTAATGAATTACTGAAGAAACTGTGTGAATTTAGAAGTAATCAGTTACAAACCCGACAGAACCATTGTTTATATAGTCTAATGTGAAGCTCCAGTCATGACTGTCCAAGACAGCCAAGAGGATCTTCAAGCAACAGCACCAGCCGTTCAGGACACCTGGCCTGATCTTCACACTATAGAGACAACCATCCGGGGTGCTTCCCTGCTCATGAGGCCTTCTCCACCGCAAACTGGACTCTTTGCGCCAGACTTTGAGAAGCTAACTTTTTGAGTGGGATTAACCTGGTCCCTGTATCTAGCCCGTGCTCCATCGCTGTAGGCGTGCACCTGTGGCTTTACCCCAGTCTAGTGCAACCAGATGACTGCATGTGGCACATGGTGCTTTTAGGCGCTATACTTACATGAATCTCGGAAATGTCATGTCTCCTGTTCTACGAATTGTATTTTTGTTGTTTTGGTCTTATTTTAATTGTTAAATTGTACTCTATTGCTCAAACTTGGTGTGGGAATTGTATTGCATTGTATTTTCACTTTACTAACATGGGCGTGCTGCATATATACTTTATACTTTCCCTTTAAGTTAAGACTGACTGCTTTGTGGTAAGCTGCCAGAGGGTTCAGCATATGATCATTTAGTGACTTTTGTGGATCACCCTGACTAGGATTGTGGTTGTTTGTTTGAGAAGTGCTTCCACCCCACTCAGCCAATAGCCCAATTTCTAACAGAGAGCAATCAGGCTTTTTAAGGCATTTCTAAAATGCAGCACAGTAGGTGTAGGGAGGGAGAAAGTGGAAGAGTATTCCATCATTTTGCAATGGCTATTGAAAAGGCATGGCCTCGTATCATAATTCAATGGGGCATAGGAATTACTAGCAAACGGGCAGTTTTTGATTTTAAATTCACAGCACAGCTGGAATTATACAACAGGGAATTTCACATGGTGACTATGCAAACTCATCTATTTAAAGACGATGCACTGCTTTATAGGCAACCAATGCAGAGCCGGGACAACCAAATTAAACCACCTTACGTTGCAGAATACCCTAGCTGCTGTGTTTTCGACCAACTGTAACTTTTTTTATGTGTTTAGCTAGTAGAGCAAGAATTATCTTACACCAGTAGGCTAATCTGTATGCCACAAAGGCGTTCACAATCAGGATGTTTTGAGAGAATATAGAGTATTTTCCACAACAAGCGTAGCTGAATAAACAAGAAACAACTCCTGCTTTAATTTGTAAAGACATATTTAACTGAGTAGCAAATTTGAAACCAACGTTTTTAACACATTACACCGTAGAAAGCTTTTCTCCCAGACTAGAAGGCCCAAAAGACACGTCTTGAGCTGAAGCAAGCTCAAATGGAGCCAGCATCTAATTTTTCCTTTTAATTTATGTTGTTTGATCTATTCCATACAGACCTCTGAATAAGTTGTCAACATTTTTGACTTCTAGGTTTATATTCCCATCCATCTTGCCAAAAGACTGGATGTCATCAGAATACATAAAAGTTAGATCATGCGATTGAATAAGAAATCCTTTAGAACCATGTATAAACAATTGAGGTGACAAAATTGACCCCCAAGGAACATCACAGTTAATGGATTTGGGATCTAACAGACATGAATCAAGTTTAACTGTAAAAGACTTGTTAAGTAAAAAGCTGAAAGTCCATGTCAGTGATGTTCCTTTTATACTGGCATATTCCAGTTTCTACAGTAGAACCGAATGGTCCACGGTATCGAAAACCATGGACAGGGCCAACAAAATTAAGGAGTCTGAGATGTGTTGGGCCCATTCATATACAGGGGGCACTGTCCCTGTTTGTACCATGGTGCACCTTTAAACAGTTGCGCCAAGTGCAATCAGGGACAGCGCCCTATTACAATTCATGCGCTGGTCTCAGGAAAGCCGTGAACCCAATCCTGCATTGGAGGAAGCACAGTTTGTGAACATGCAGCTCTGCATTTCACCTTACAGACAATTGAAAGAGGTGACAGATATCCCCCTTGAAGGCAGGTACACTGAGTGACTGCACCCACTTCCAGAGAGATGTCTTAAAAAACACGCACTGACACTGCATCACCTTTTTGTGGCACATGATCTTTGTGCCTTCTAAGGGTCTGTTTGCCTCTGCACCTGTGCCAATAGTGCGGCATGGGTGCAGAGGCAACATTATTCCTTCTTTTGTTGAGGCCCAAGTTCCCATGCAAATGAAGGAATATCCTCTCAAGACAGTGCTGGCACCTCATGTGTACCAGCACTATCAGTATTAGAGAAAGGGCCACACAAATGTCTGCAACCCCGTTTCTACTTCCATAGTACCATAGGGGCGCACAACGTGGGTGCTCTCATCTGTTGCGCCCCCAGGGCACTATGGGGCCTATCTTTAAGCTGTTTTGCTGCCCTCTTGCACCACGCAACATGGTGCAAGAGCGGCGCAAACCTTAAGTCCGATTTCTGAAGCCATGCAAGGGCACTTTGCACAGTCCTGAGTGGCTCCATAAATTTGAAGTAAAGCAATACGGGGCAAATCGCTGTGTAGCCTTATTCTGTGCAAGGGAGTCATTCCATGGGTGTTGCTTGGGTGTTCCTATTTAGCTTGCTGCGTTGCATTGCACTGGATGACAAGTTCATAAATCTACGCCAAAGTATACTATGACACCAGGTCTGCACAGATCATCCAATATGGCTAACTCTTTGGTTTCAGTGCTACATTCATGCCTAAAATCAGCCAGGAGAGGGTATAATAAATTGCTGGAGTCAATATGAACTGACAATTGATTCAATACTGTAAGTTGAAGTAGCTTGCCAATGAGCGGAAGCTGAGAATTTGACCTATAGATCTCATGGTTCTATGGAACTTTATCAACAGAGGAATGGTCTGAGCATTTTTCAAGTTGGTAATCACAACCTCTAGGCAAGAAAACCTCAATTATTTGAAAACGCTATGCTTTTAAAAAGCAACTTAACTGATGCGCTCATAAACAACATTGCCTCAAAACACAGGCACGGCCCGTGCAGGTAAGAGCAGTGGGGTGTGGGGGATTCAACATACAACAATGGAGACACTTAAATTAAAATAAAAGAAAAACATAGTTTTCTTTTTTTTAATTGTTTCCGCAGTCGTCGAACGTTGAAACCCCCCCCCACCGCATCCCCCGGGCCTGACTGCTCTTGCCTACATGGGCAGTGCCTGCCAAAACATGTGACATAGCTTTATGCATTATTAAGGAAGGATTGATCTATGTATAAAGGGCAATGCATTTGAATAGAACTTAAATGATGCATTTCATTAGTTTTGACTTTGTCTCTGTGTAGGTGTTATAGTACGTTTTGTGTTCTAATGTTTGCAAAAACATTCTTTATTTAACATATATAATTATTTTCTACATAGCAGCATTCTGCTGCAGACTTTACAATTTTGTAGCACTGTAAATGTTCTGTAGTAAAACCCATTTATCTATTTCAGAATGATGAACCCCTGAGATGTGCCTGTTGGAATGCAAACCCATTTCCTGTGGGTTTTAGATATTTGAAGAAGGCACATATGCGTACCTTATAGGGATGCATTTTTTGTTGCATGCTTCACAATTTCCTTTATATAGCGCTTAATATCTCTATATATATTTATTAAGTAGAACAATGACAGAACATTCTTCATTTAGCCAGATGTCAATGAACCTAAATATATTTAACACTTTAACTACCACTAATATTTATATGATAAAGTAATGGACGGCTAAATTCACATATTCTTCCCTTAGAAGACATCATTCGTAAGGCATATCACTCTCTCTGTCTATTAAATGGCACGTGAGTAGAGCTTCCTGCCCGCCTTTTATTGCTGGAACCATTGGAGGGTGCCCTACTGGGTATTTGTGGATTGGGCGGGAACTAGTAGCAGCTTTTGTCTCTGGCACTGCTTTCACACCTGCCCATGTTTCTGCTTGTGATATTTCACTAAAGGGAAACCATTAAGCAGAGTTGGGTAGCCGACAGGAACTTATGATGTTCTGATAGAGATATATAAACCAAACGACTGATGGTCCAGCTTAAATGTCCTGTGGAAGATAGAAGAAATACTTTAATGTGGCTGTCATGCAAGTTACACTGACAGCTCCAATCCAGAAAATCCAGCCTTTGGAGCGCAATGGGCCAAAGGGTTGTAGTCCTCTTAGCCCAATATGCATTGCAGAACTGGCTGAGAGGCCAAGATGCTTAAACAGACAAAACCAGTAAATGGTTCATGACACGTAACGATGCACTTCAAATACCTCGACATCTCTTACGCTGGATTCACAATTAACTTTCAGAAATTGGAATCCATTTTCAAAGTACTGATTCTACGGGCTATGAACTAATTCAGGGGCGGTTTCTCTTTATAGGCAGAAGAGTGTCACCCCACTGGCTGCGAGTACAGCAATAAACACAGAATAATAAAGTGGTCATTATCATTTTATTATTCTGTGTGCCGCCGGCCTTACCGAGTGGATGGTGAAGGACACCAGTTCTGAGACCAGTAAGATGTTTCGGAGCCCAAAAGGAGAACCTCTGTTTTTCCTCCGTTGAGCTTTAGGCAGTTTGCACTCAACCATTGGTCTAAGTGGGACATGCATTTGCTAAAACGATCTGCAGTTTCCACCACACTGCTTGAAATGGACACCACTATTTGATTGTTGTCCGCGTAGGAGACCAACGAAAAGCCAAACTGCCTAATTATATCAGCCAAGGGGGTCATATACAAGTTGAATAATGTGGGGCTCAACGAGGAGCCCTGCGGTACCCCACAAGGAAGCGTAAACTGCCCTGAGCATAATTAATGTAGCCGCCAATAAAGAATTTCTTCTACATAACATTAATTTTTTTGATTATAGTTAGACTTCAAAATATTAAAAATGCAGGAGTATCTTTACTGATTAAAGGCACATTTGATTGAAGTGCTATGACATTTTTTTCAATTCATTGATTTGCTATGATAACTTTGTGGCAATAAGCCTTACTCAGGAGCAGAACTTAATTTCATTGTGAAAATACTGATTTCAGATATATTCTTTTTGCTGCTCCAGTGGGCAGATAGACCATTTCCATTGTTAGATCTCCCCGGAAACCAACCTCTTATGTACAATACGCAGGGAGTGGACACTGGACCATCTACCTTTCACCACTGGCTTGTGTGAACCAGACCTATTCAGTGCCATTTCTAGACCTTGCATTTACAAATTCTGTAAACAATCTTGCAGGGATTCGAAAAAGCAAGAACCACTTGTTTACATCCCACTAACAGCATCAGGAGCAAAGTGTGGAACTGGAGGCAGCCATTAGGGAACATAGTATCTAATTTGATACTTCAAAATACATTCTCAAAAGACAATGCTTACCTTTAGTTTTGCTCCCTAACAGAGATGCCAGTCCAGCGGTGGGAGGATAGTTTTGAAGTGAAAATACGTCTGTTTCCATGGCCTGCATGGTGTAGAATTCAAACTTGGGTCATTTTCAATTCTTTGCAATTCATATGTTGCATGCAGGTGGCCCTTTGCTTCTTAACATTGCTAGATTGTCCAGACAAAGGCGCCTGGGCTTGTTCTTGGAAATAATGCGCAGTTGGTGTGCGGAAAGACATACATTGAGGTTCTTCTGTTTATTTGTGCATGAATTAAGTAGAACAAGTCTTAGCCACAGTTTTTTCTGTGGCCTTTTTTGCTTTTCTTTTTCATAATGATAACAATAATAATATTGATAATAATAAAAATAATATTAATACTATTACTAATGATAATAATGTCTTGTTTTTTAAACATACTATATGTCACACTTCTATAAAATCGTAAGTTCGATTAGTGCAAGATTTTATTCAATAAATTCATACAGTGTTTAAAAACTTTGGTGTAGTTAAAGTATAGGGAATCATTGACAGTTCCTACATTCACCTTTCAATTTTTATTCTTGTCATAAGTAACATCAAATGAAAGTAAATAGGGATATCTGAAGACAATCTTACTTACACTACTAATGTAACCCCTACAAAAGATCTCCAATTTGCTTCTGAAGGTAATAGAAGCAGCTTGAATGGGGAGCTTGCCTGACGATGAAGCATGCCGCCAAGATTTGTGGGTGAGAGCTCATTTTTTTTTTGTAGGGGACAACGTGTGACCCCAACTTACAGGCGAGTCACTGTTTAAAAGTAGTGAAATACTTTACCTTTCTCGTCCGTTGGGGGTCTTTGGATTGTAAACAAAACCAAATCATTCTATATTTGTCTAGACATGAGTTTGTTCGGTATGCTTCCGGTACAGATCCTATGCTAGACAACACTCCCTCTCCTCTGCACCATGGTGCGAGGATGTGCGTCACCCAAGGCAGCCTAGTTTGACCAGTGCCTACCTTGGAGCTGGGGAGCCAGGTTTGGGTCTCGGCATCCGCACAACATCCTTTGATTCTGGACAAATCACTTAATCTCTCCATGCCAACCCCCAAAAAAATGGATATGTCCTTGTGTAATCTAACATGTGATCATGTAAAGTTCTCCAATACCTTCGGGTTGAGTTCGTACTATATAAAAACAACCTTCAGTCTTAGTACTCATGGATCTTTGTTGTTTTTCTCTCTTCCACATCGCAATGCCGCAAATATGGCTGCTACAATGCGTTACATGAAAAATTAGTAAATATGCCCGACAGTTAGACAAAGGTAAGGTGTCATCTGTAAATTGGATCATATAATATTTTGAGAACACTGGGGGAGTAGGTAATGTCCAAAATCAATTGCAAGACAGGACACTTGTAACTACGTTACACTTGTTTTTTTAGGTAACCCACATAAACGTTATGTTAAGTTGTTTGCGGTTTATTTAGTTTTTCCGCCCCACATAAACGTTGTGGCATTTATCATTGGGTTAACTAATGTGCTTTATGCCAGCCTCAAGCCTGAGGCAACCTCTGGTGTAGCGTGGCAGTGTCCAGAGATGTGCACAGATACCCCCACGTGAGGATTTAGGTAAAAAACAAGCCTGCATCCAAAAAGAACTCCTTTAATAAAATTAGGATGTGGTTTGTTATTATAATGATGATGGGTATGTTCTAAGATCAGGTTACTGGATCTTTACATATCACTTTACTCCAGAGTCAACATGTTTCTGCTCCTTTTATGTCCAGCCGTCAGGACAAAACAACAAAAATAAACATTTCTTTACTCACAATTTGTGTAGAAATCAGTGGTCTATTTAGTAATCCACTATCAAACTTATTCGATTTACCTGTAACATAAATTACATATAAGAAAACATTTTTTCTTAAGGGGGGTATCAAGGTATGAAATATAAATTCCGAATCGGAAAATGAAGCATTCATTCATGCGTTTCTAATTCACATTCTACATTCCTAAGGAGACCATTATGGTGAGTTACAGTGGGAAATTGTGAGAGAAAAAGGTAGTGATTTTCAAATCTAGAGAAGGCAGAGTGTAGTAAATTCAACCCTATTATTAGGCACATTTCTATATCGTCTCATTAGTCCAAACCAATGTTTTTTCAAATTCATAGGCATTAGTACAAGGGCAATGTGAATCAGCATATGGGAAGTGTATTCTTTCACCATTATCCACCCTCGGGTTTGCTTTACCTAACTAGTGCACGCAGATGTATGTGTGTACTGAATGCATGTATGCACGTAAGGGTACAATGCATAGAAGTATTAGTGCTGAACAGAAGTGTGCTATCAATGGACACTGAGCAAATGTGCCTGCAATGGTACATTGTATGGAGGACCCTGGGTTCCATTTTGGGAAGCCCAGGCCTGCCTGGCAAAGACACAAGTTGGAGAGGAATTCCATCAGGAAGATTTGTGTATTGCTGCATTCCTGTGAGCTGGGTGAGGACACACTGGAGGGAAAGAAGAGACTTTCCTTACATTACAAAAGATTGCTCTGTAGTTCAGTGATAGATCAGACGAAAGGCACCTACACACATCTCAGGATGGGAGATGAGGTTGATGGGAAATCATAAAGAGTAGGGCCAGGGGTCTGGGATTAACCCTTTGATGCACATATCACTTTGCCTGATATCCAGGTGTAACATCTGGCCCCTCCCATGAACTATGTTGGGTACAATCAGCTTCGGAGTCGTGCCTGCTGTGACAGACCTCTTTCATGAAGGAAGATGAAAAGTGCCCACTTCAAAAGAAGCAGAACCCTAACCCAAAACTTCAAAGACCCAGACCTTAAATTACATTTGGTGTGTGGAAAAGGAATATAAAAAGGGGAGGTTTAGTCCCCAAAATGTGTCATCTGCCAAGAAGCCAGATGGGCTGTGTGAGAAGGGGACGCTCTGCAAGGCTACTGCCTGTGACCAGGATGGGACAAAGGATTTCTAGTCTCCCTGCTCGTTGAGGGGACATCACCCAGGAAACAAAAGATCACCTGACCTGGAGCCTGGAGCATCATCGCCTGCCTGCTTTCCAAGTCCAGAGTGCCCTGTTAGGGAGAGGAGAGCGTTGGGGTAGCGGGGTCAATTGGGAAGCCCTGTTGTGGGAGAGGTGTGGCGCCGCGGCCAGGGCGACTGACGCTGGAATCTGGGGATCAGGGTTCGATCCCCGGCTGCGGCGGCAGGTTAGCCCAGCACCATGCGACTCTGGGCAATAGCTCGCTTAATCTTCCCGACGGCCCCCAGCGCCTAGAGACCCTAACGGGTGATTGTGCGCTATACAAATGTGGATTATTATTATTATTACAAGGATTCCCTTAGGGAAGTGTGAGGCTGTGCACCGATCAGAACGTTGGTCATGTAAAGCATCAGCACTGAGACCCTCATATGCCAGGAGAGGGCTGCATTGTCCTGAGCCGTATCAAAGGCACTAGGCAGAAAACACCAAGCCACACCACCGCACTAGAGTAATCCTGTATACCAGTGGGGCTCAAAGATGAACTGAGTTTGAGCCATGTGCACAGGACCTATGACTGCCGAGATTGTTGACCCCATATACCAGGGGGGTCCACCATAGTGAGTGCGATCGCTTAAGGAGAGTCTGCCCACAGATCATGATTTCAGCAGTAACCCCGTATGTTGTGAGAGGCTGCCGGTACCACTTTGGTCTAGAGTTCAGACCATCGCCTGGATCTAAGAAGAAGTGAAGGTGGTTCAGCATGCCATGATCTGCACCTGTCTAAGTCCTTGAAGTTCATTGAGACGCCGCAAGGACATCACTCCATCGTCGGACCTGTAGTCATTGCCGGAGGATCACATCAGCTAGGGGGAAGAGGAAATTACCTTTTGAGTCGGCTGAGCAGGACAGCTCTCATCACTGAAAACCTGCGTGACAGGAAGAGTCTGACCAGCCAGTTGCTGCCACATCCATCCCAAGTGGCCCGACTTTGCCGTACATGATCCAGACTTGGGAGCGCCTGAGGACAGGGCACTCACTGCACCACTGAACACTGCCTTACGACATGAGTAGGTAAGACTGACCCCGGACCTTTGGGGTCCCAGTGAACTTACTACTAATGGTGCTGTGGCACCATAAACACTTTTGACTAAGTTCCTAAAAGGTCAGAAGGATGAAGTCTTGAGTATCGTCTAATAGTTTGCATTCTCTGATGTGGCCACTAGTGAATGGGGAATAACCCTGAACATGTTACACAAAGGAAGGTGGGACGAGAATTCATCTGACAACTACTAGAGCCCCACCTTAAGGTGGAGTGTGTTCTTCCATTTTAATGTTGCATCTCTTTGCATGTGTAGAATTAGAAATAAAATACTACTTGTTCTTATAAAAGCAATTGTTTGGCTGGCCACTGTTTGCTTTTTGAGTTATGAGTCATGTTCACTTAACTTTATCTACTTCCCTCCCCGATGGAACCTAACATTACTATTGTTTTACAAATCCACGTAAATTAGGCTTTGTGTGGCTTTGTAAATCCCAAAACAAATACAGCTTTGAAGTTGCGTCAAATAAGGGATGCCACCAGATGCAAATGTTTGAGTGAAAGTGTGCCAGAATGTCTCTGTTTAACTTTTCATCATGTAAACGATAGAACTTGGACATACTTACGGCAAGCATACTTAGCAGCTTATTTAGAATTAGTGCGTTGGACCTCTGCATAGGGCAGATGGGACCTCACCACTTTTTGGTGGATGCCCCTTATCTGCCAAACTCTAAATAGGTCCCTTAGACTTCAGCCGGGGGATAGATCTATGCTTTCTCCAACTGGTCTTACAAGGTCAATGAAATTACTTTTTTTCAGTTTAGTAAAGTTTTATTGAGCATACAAGAAATGATACATCATAATATAACAACATGAGATATAGCAAATTCAATAGGAGATACACACGAGAGATAAATGGAAATCGAAGAGAAAAAGAAAGAAGAAAAAAGAGAAGGGAAAAAGAGGAAAATAGAAAAAGAAAGGAAAGATGGGGGGTTACGGAGGGGGAGAGGAAGATAAGAAGTTAGAGAAAGGTAGCCAGGTAAGATCAGACTTAATTTTTAAGGTGACAGATGAAGAAGAAGCAATTGCAATTCTATGCTCATCACAAACAAAATTCCACCATGTCTGCACAGACAATTTAGAGTTATCCTTCCAGCAAGACAAGATTACTTTGAATGCAATTGCAATAAATAAATCAAACAATTTAGCGTTATAGGAATGTAAATCCAAAACATCAGATAGAGAACCTGAAAAAATATGCAACGGTGAAAAAGGTTCAGAGAAATGAAAAATACGCATGCAATATGTCCAAACTGAGGACCAAAAAGTAAAAACTGGTGGGCACTCAAATAGGAGATGTATGAGTGTGCCTGGATTAGAGGAACAGGACCAACAAAGGGGTGAGGAGGAGGGGGAGAATTTTGTAATGCTTACAGGGGTAAAAAGAGCTCTATGGTAAAGAAAAAAGAGTGACTGAGTAATACGGGCCGAAACTGAAGTTCGAAACAGTTTGGACCATAATCGGTCCCACATATCAACAGATAACGAGAAAGATAAATCAGTTTCCCAAGCAACTTCAGTAACAGTTTTAGGTCTAAGACCAACATTCTCTAATAACATTTTATAAATCAGAGCAGCTTTGGGAATTTGTTGAGTGAACATAGGGTATAGAGGGGTGGAAGGAGTAAGGGAAGGAAGGATATCAAACGTAGGGAAGGTAGATAGGTGAGACACAATGGCAGCGGTAATAATGTCAAATTCCTTGCGATACTGTAAAGGTAAATCAAACTTAGTTTGCATTTCATCAAATGAAATAATGGTTGAATCAGAAAAAAATTGATAGACAAACAAAATATTCTTTTCTTTCCAATACTTGAAGTAGAAAGATTTACCCTTGTACTTAAGGTATTTGTTATACCATATACTGGAGGAAAGAAATGTTTGTAGGGGAGAGGAGTCTTTGGAAAAGATATTATGTAGCAGTGTATGAGAGTATTTCAAAACAGGATGATTCGTCAAAAATGAACAGTTTGACATAAAAAGAGATTGTTGAAAAGTAAAATCCTTTAACAAAGATCGTTCAACAGCGATCCATCTGGGTAAGGGGATATCAGTAAAATCAAACGCTAGTGAAAAGGCTTGTTTTATTAAGAAGGCAGAATGGTACGATCGGAAATCAGGGAAGCGTACTCCCCCTTCAGATTTAGGGCGTATAAGTTTTTGTAGGGAAATGCGGGGTCGCTTATTGTTCCACAAGAATTTGGAGCAGATAGAGTTTAGCCTAACAAAATACAATTTAGGGATTTTGACAGGAAGCATGGAAACAGTATATAAAATATGTGGGGAAATCATCATTTTGATGGTGTCTAAGCGACCCCACCATGAAAGAAAGAGAGGAGACCATGTCTGAAGGAGTGATTGAATTTTGTGAGTAAGGGAGGTAAAGGTCAGTTTGAGTGTGTCACGCAGAGTAGAGGAAAACCAAATACCCAGGTATTTGATCTTGGAGGGACACCAAGCAAAGTCGGTTGAAGCAAACATATATTGGTAACAGGATGAGTTGAGGGGTAGGACCTCTGTCTTGGAGAGATTAAGTTTATAACCAGAAACAGATGAGTATAAGTGGACTTCTTCTAAAAATGGGGGAAGGCAGGAGACAGGGTTAGCCATGTAGACCAGAACATCATCAGCATAAGCTGATATTTTTGTCTCAATCGATGATAGTGTGAATCCCTGAATGAGGGGGTTAGAGCGAATTTTAATAAGGAAGGGTTCAAGGCAAAGAATGAAGAGTAAGGGGGAGAGAGGACAACCCTGTCTTGTTCCTCTGGATAAGGGGAAAAAATTGGAAAATTGATTATTTACAAAAACACTGGCGCGGGGAGCAGAGTAAAGGAGTCTAATCAGGGAAATGAAGTGGGGACCAAACCCAAACCACTGCAATGCCTTAAACATGAATTTCCAATTAATTCGATCAAACGCTTTCTCAGCATCTAGTGAAAGGGCAGCTAGAGGGGTCTTGAATCGAGTACTGTGGGATATAATATTGGCAAAAACACGGGCATTGTCTGCTGCAAGTCTACCTTTCACAAAGCCAACTTGATCGGTTGTGATTAACAGGGGAATAAGGGAATCTAGGCGAGCTGCTAAAATTTTGGCAAAAATTTTACAGTCGTAATTAATAAGGGATATGGGACGATAATTTTTGCACAGGGAGTGGTCTTTGTCAGGTTTGGGGATTATGATTATGAGGGCGTCCAAAAATGAGCCGGATGCTTTAGCATTTGCAATGAAGGAATTAAAAAGTTGTAAAAGGTGAGGAACAAAAATGGAGTGCATGTTGGCATAAAATTCAATCGGGAGACCATCCGGACCAGGGGCTTTCGCTTTCTTAAGGGAGGTAATGGCCTTGAGGATTTCCTGAGGGGTAATGTCAGATTCCAATTGATGGAATTCTGTAGGAAGAGAAGGGGGAGGAGGAAGGCTTTCAAAGAAACGGGAAAGATCATCATCACCAGGATGTGTATCATCTGTATACAGGAGTTTATAATAATTGTGGAAGACCTGTGCAATATCCTCATCAGAGGAAACCTTTGAATTAGTTTCTTCATTGAGAATAGAGCCAATTGATTTACGCTCAGATTTAATTTTAAGATAATTTGCCAGCATTTTCCCCGCTTTATTTTGACCTCCATGAAATTTAGACTTCACCTTCAAAAGGGTGTTGCAAGCTTCAACTGTGGCAATTTGATTAAGTTCGGATTTGGCTTTGATAAGTTGGAGGAGAGCATCCGGATTCTTGGAAGAAAAGTAAGAGTGTTCGAGGGTCTTAATGTTGGAGAGTTGGGCAGTGTATTTGTCCCTGTTGAGTTTCTTTTTCCTAGATACATAAGAGATTGTGAAACCTCGCAATGCGGCTTTAAAAGCATCCCAATTGTTTGAAACTGATGTGTCTTGTGGTAAATTGAGGGAGAAGTATTCAGAGATGAAACTTTTAACTTGAGACATAAAAACAGAGTCAGAGAGAAGGAAAGTATTAAATTTCCAACGATTGAAAGAGGTGGCAGTGTGGGTCAGGTCAAAAGTGGCATACACAGGTGCATGGTCTGAAAGGAAAATGGAGCCAATGTCAGAATGCTGAATCGCAGGGAGAAGGGATTTGCTGACAAGAATATAATCAATTCTGGACCTGGTGTGGTGCACATTAGAGTAGAATGTGTATTCGAGTGAGATCGGATTACAAGTTTTCCACACGTCAAAAAGGGGACGGGAGGCAATTGCTGATTGGAATGATTTATGTGTCTTATCCGGCTGGAATTTGGAGGAGGATAATCTATCCGAAAAAGGGTCTAACCATTGGTTAAGGTCGCCAGCAATGACCACGTTAGGGCAGTCAATAGACGAAATGAGGATTTTAATATCATTCCAAAATTTAGGGTCAGGACGGACAGGACCATAGATATTTAGGAGCACCAAAGTTTTATTTTGTATAGACACTTTTGACATAACCCATCGACCTTCAACATCCGATTGAGAAGATAAAATCTGAACATCCAAACCTTTACGAAATAAAATAGCAACACCACCTTTTTTATCAACCGCAGGAGAAAATACCACTTGACCCACCCATGCCCTCTTAAGCTTCATCGACTCGACATCTGTACAATGCGTTTCTTGGAGAAAAGCAATCTGAGCATTTAACTTGGATAAATGGGACAATACCTTTTGACGTTTAACTGGGTTGCCGAGACCACGAACATTCCACGTTACAAAGTTACACATGATGGAAGGTAAGGGAGGAGGGTAACAACTGGGTCCAATACACTGCAGGTAGGAAGCTAAGGGGAGAAACAAGGAGGACAAACATGTTAGCAATACAAATCGGAGAAAGATAGTAAAACAATATAAAGAGGAGCATCACAATCAATAAAAAGAATAAATAGTAACAATGAGGAGCACTAGAGACCACAAGAAGAAAGACAAGACGGGGTACAAGGAAGAGAACGGAACATAAATGAGCAAGGAATATGCAACAATGGCCTGTGAAAAAGAGGAGAAAGAAAAAGGAGAGAAAAAGAAGGAAATAGATAAGAAACAGGTCAAGGCATAGATGCCAGACTTGAGAAAAAAGAGAAGAGCTAAGTAAGAGAAGCATGGAGACGCCAACGCGGGCGCCTATCCAACAGAGCAAGGAAAACGCGGGAATATAGGTAGGATATAATCAATTAGAAGTAAAGTTATAGCAAGACATGACAGGAAAGAAACCGGGACAAGGCCACAACAGTCGTCAAGACAATAGAAAAATGATTGCAAATACTAGAAGAAAGTTAGTTTCAGTCATTGGTGTCCATCGTGGGTGAAGAGACGGTGAGGAGATACTCTCGAAGCTTCTGCGGATCATCAAAGGTACGAGAACGGCCATTGTGGGTTATTTTGCAGAGACAAGGATGAAGTATTCCATATTGGATGTTTAGTTCCCTCATGCGTGGACGCAGATTGAGGAATTCCTTGCGACGAGCATTCGTAGCATTCGACAAGTCCTGGGCTATGAAGATGGTGTGGCCCGACCAAATGAGGCGACGTTTTGCTCTTGCAGCTTTAAGAACAGTCATCAATTCGGTAAATTCCAGAAAGAGCAGGATGATACCTCTGGGTTTGGCCGGGTTGGACGTTGGTCGACCCAGACGGTGTGCACGCTGTATGTTTAGAGGGATAGAGTCTGGTTGTAGGCCCAAAAGCTCGTAGAGGAGTTTGCGGACGAAGGTTACCATGTCACCTTCCCCAAGGGACTCCGGAACACCATAAATACGGAGGTTATTCCGCCTGTTACGGTTTTCAAGGTCCTCAGTGTGAAGTTTCAACTGCTGTATCTCCTTTTCAAGAGTAGGAATTTTTGTAGAAATATCCTGGACGTCACTAACGCGTTGTTCCAGTTGCAGGACTTTGTTTTCCATGACTACCCATCTGTCTTCAATCTGCTTGAGCTTCTCATTAGTTGCCACCATGAAGGGTTGTAGGCCACGGACCTCTTCCAAAATGGAGTCCAGCACCGGGTTTTGAGACGTGCGAATTGGGGACGGAGGGTCATTCTTGAGGCGTTTTGGGTTTGTTCCGGTGACAGATGCTCTATGATGTCCTGCGGTCTGAGACATGATGTCCACAAAGGGGCAGACTAGGAGGACCACAAGAATAGAAGCCAAACCAAACAATAAAAGTTGTGAGACCCTGAAAGTAAATATGCAGATAGTACTGGACGGAAGAGGTCTTGTACAAGATGACAGGCAGCACTGGAGAAGCCCTAATTCCAACCTACATGACAGGTGTCGAGAGGCAGCAAAAATCAGGAATGCACAGCCATAAAACCATCCAGGAATAAAGTTAGGAAGAAAACAGCATAGCGTCCATGGGTAATAGGAACCATGAGAGTAGTGCGAGGTGCCACGGAGGGTTAGTGGTGACAGAAAGGTATGAATATACCAATTGCGCAGATAACCCCTCAAAATGGCCGCCGATGTGAAGTACTAGTAGCAATAGGTAAGCTGAGGAGAGCTCTGGCGCCAAGAGTCACAAAGATGCAGAAAAAACATGATGCACAGAGGTTATGCCATACCTTGTCTGCGTGTGGTCTGATAATGCAGCATACGAGGAGATACAGTGTTGAAAACGCCTGGAAAACGGGACGCGAGCGCGGCGACACAAAATGGCGGCCGCTCGCGTCCCTGTATTCGGATCCGAGGCTGCGGTGAAAAAATATGTGAAAGCGGCAATTTCAGCCACCGCTGTCAGTCGCAAAGCACGCGGACCATGTTCCGCCGCTAAAAAGCAACTTTTCCCGGTGTCTATGAGAAGGAAGGACGCCAAGAGATAAGGAGAACTCCCGCGTCGTCACGGAGCTCAGCCGGGCAGCGCCATCACCCGTCGGCGCGTTAGCCACGCCCCGTCAATGAAATTACTATTCCTGTTTGCAGTCCCAATTTATATAGGGAGCCAGCACGCAGAAGGTCTTGATTTACTATGTAAGTTCTTTTTGGCAATAATGTCCTTCAATCCTAAAATGTATTGCATTGGTATTCATTGGATGCCCCTAACCAGATGACAGTGGAAAAGGCATGCTAATGTCAACAGACACACATCTGTCAGTCCATCTGGATCGTGGAACATATTTTCAAGGTAACCTTTGAAGAGCCACAAACATGTGACATATTTTCATAGCTTTAGTTTAAGAGAAGGGATACCACTCTTACCCTCCATGAGAGAAGGGATCCCACTCTTACCCTCCACGAGAGTTAGGGATATCACGCTTACGCTCCACGAGAAAAGGGGTGTTACATTTCATATCGGTACCCTGATATAGGTCCTGGGAACATTAAACACTTTCCCTACATCATCTCCCCTTCTTTTCATATGAACGAGCCATATAAGGACAGACTCCAAATAAGGACAGACTGCCTTGTATGGACATAACGCCTTATAAGGACTGTAGTCTTTTATGGACTAAACTTTTCACCTAGTTCCATGCAGAGGGTGGGTTTTTCCCAATCGATATGCCCAACGTGGGACGTCATGTAGTGTAGTTCCGATAGTACCCTTTCATGCAGGACCTACGCTGTTTACAGATAGCATATTCGGTGGGGGTGTACAGAGTCAGTTTGCCACCAAGCCCACAGTATATGTTATCCGTAAACAGTATAGGTCCTGCATGAAAGGGTACTATCGGAACTACACTACAGTGGTACCACTCTTACCCTCTCCAAGAGAGAAGGGTACCACTCTTACCCTCTACGAGAGTTAGGGGTACCACTCTTATCCTCCACGAGTGAAGGGATACAACGCTTACCCTCTATGAGAGAAGGGATGTCACTCTTAGCCTCCACAGGAGAAGGGATACCATGCTTACCCTCCATGAGAGAAGGGATGCCACTCTTACCCTTCACGAGAGAAGGGATACAACGCTTACCCTCCATGAGAGAAGGGATGCCACTCTTACCCACCTCGAGAAAAGGGATACCACTCTTACCCTCCACGAGAGCTAGGGTACAGTGATACACTCCGCTACACAAGGCGTGTATTCGTCCCCTGTTCACTCAGCACCGCTAGGATGTGCTAATGTGAAGGGAGCCCAGGGAAAGCACAGAGCCTGGCACATTCCTTGTGCATGCTGCCAGGTGCATAATTAGTGCTGCGTGTGTCCCTTTGCGCACAATTCAATTTGCACAATTATCTTGCGTGCTTTATTGTTTTGCTTGCATTAATACATGCAAATACCTGCTGCTGTCTTTTATCATCCTAGACAGAATTTCAGCCTGGTAGCATCTGTTCATGACACTTGGCGAGCTAGGTGTAATAAATATTCACTTATGTGATCATAGCTTTTTTATGATACTAAGCACTATAACGGCACCATTTGTTTCGGATTTTTCCACTTCGTGCCTGTCCCGTACAGTAAGACCCTCTTCAAAATGGTGTTCGCCACCAATAGTTGAACCAGGGACAGTAACACGTTTTCACGTAGCTCCTGCTATAACGTGTCATAGCGCTGCAGCAGTGAACAGCAAGCGTGTCCTGTAAAGTACTGAATTTATCAGCGCTAGAAGGATGAATGCTGTGGTCTGCCATGCCAGCATTCGAACGTGTTCCTTTTATCTGGCATATAAATCTCAGCAGCACGTTTTTAAATCACTGACTGATTTGACCAGGTCCTACAGAAAGTATAGTCCCAGTTTACTATGCTACAAATCAGTTGTACATATAGCGTTGACAAAACAAAACTGTCTAAGGATTACTTCAAACTAATGCTAGGGTTTACATAAGGAGTGCGCCTTTTTAATATCTTTCTTTCCATGTTGGATGCGCGTTTGAAAACAGTTTGCCGCAGACCACAACTTCCCAGTGTGATCTCAGGCCCCTGCAGATCACGAGTGCTGTGGTTGCACCGCTGCGCCACACCCTTCTCCTCCTGTGCGGATGTCGTTTCTGCTAAGCAACTATTACATCATGGTGTTCATCATACTGTGAACTGCAGAGCCAGAGACCTGAATTCTGGTGTGCAATATAGCGAATCAAATTCCTATATTTGTTTAAAAAGAGCAATTAATGGCATGGTGTTTGATTTCATTGTCACTGTATGTGAAATATGTATTGATCTGCGCAGTGGAGCTGGCTTGCAATCACCTTTTCTGAAACCATTTGTGACTGAAGGAAGCAAAATACAGTTGTGTTCTGAAGATGTTTGGTGCTTGCTTGGAGGGTATTGAAGCATAAGCCTCTTGATGTGGTTCCAGGTCTTCTCGTGCAGCCTCATGAACCAGGCTAGGCATTCCCTTGTCCCCTGATAAAATAGTACGGATCCTTCAAGCCTGTCACCATTACCTCTTTTCAGACCAGGGATTAGGCGTAGTACGAGTTCTGTGCTCTATGGAGATTCCACACTGGTTTGCCCGCATGGTCGGACCAGGAAAGAAAATGGGCACAGGCACGAAAATGAAGGTGACCTCTATTACTGAGTAAAATAGCTAAAAAAGTGGCCCACATTAGCTAATTGGGGACATTTTTCACTTGTAAAGCCACGAGTTATAGGTATTTTGCAAGATAGTGGAGACTGAATGCATTTGAGCATACTGCAGGCAATGTTTATGTGAATATGAAATAAATCAATAGTAAACCATAAACACATTAGACCACAAAACAGGCCCACAAACAGCCAAAAAATGTCCCACACACTGACCTGTCAGACCAGCCCGTTAGGAACTGCGTGAATTCCCCTGTTTGTTAGGATCCACTCTAGGGTCCTGGAAGTAAAGGCAATATCGGAGCAGTGAGTCTAGTGGCGGCCGACACAATGAAGAGGTGGTGAGGTGGGTGGAGGGGGCGCGGGTGTGGGAGCATAGGAGTTAATAATAATTTTTTTAAAACCCACTTACCTGAAGCTGCCGGTGGCATTGCTCCTCGTGCCTCGATGTTCTGCAGCTTCCTGGTCCCAGCAGACACTGGGACAGCAGCAGAGACTCCCTGTGCAATCCCCACTCTGCTTTTATGCTATGAGAGCAGTGCAGAGATTGGCCTGGGCGGGCTGGTTTGATGCTCCACTCAGGCCAGGGAGTCTGTTCTGTTACTCTAACCCAGCTGGCCAATACAGCTGTGTTCGAGAAACCTAACTGAGTATGTCTGTTTGACCGGCCTAAGATGGCCGGCTTAACAGACATGCGCACTTAGAAGTGCACTTCACTTTTCCTTCCCATGGCCCGGCCCCACCCCTCTCCACACACTCTGGCTCAGCCAGCAGGTGAAAAATAAAACAATGACAGAATATTGCGAAGGAGCCGCCCCTGAGTGAGTCAGAGATACCATCAAGCAGGCAAGGGCAGAGTACACAGAGGCAGCAGAACAACTACATTGAGCATAGGGAATTTGTTACCCAACAGCACAGAGAGGGTGACAAAACTGGTCACTTAGTGACCTGGATGTTGAAAAACCTGTCCCAGCTCTTAGACACCCTGAAAGGTAAAGTGGCTGTAATGCAGAGTGACATAAACAAGATTGTGTTTGCATGCTATCATCACCCATATGCTAAACTTAAATGAGACAGTAATCCAGAACATTAGGTCAATGAGGCAAGACTGAAGACACTAACCCCAGAACAAATGGGACTTGAATACACTGCATACTTTTAATGAGCTAAGGGCAGCAATTAAAACATTGGCAAAGTATAGGACTCCAGAGAAGTATGCTTTATTATCAGAATAACTCTATGGCATTTATGATGCCTTACCAGTCCCTAGACTTTTAGAATTCTATACTGATGCTAAGACCAAGGAATGAGGCTCCCTGCCGCATTCCAAAAGTGAAGCCATAATAGAGATGTTGTTAAAAAAACTGTGATCCCCTAGAGGTGACATCATATCAGCTGCTGAGCATGTTTATTGTAGACTGCATGCTCCTGGGCAATGCACATGCCAATTGAATCTCCTCTTTATTGTTGTTCATTGGTCCATCCTGATCAATCAGGTTTTATGCCAAAGAGATGCACCGTTGCAAACACATGCATAGTTCTCTATGTCAAAAGGGGCTTCATACACACAGCTGGTAACCTAACAGCAGTATCAATTGACATACAGAATGCATCTGACGAGAATGCATTTGACACACTCAACTGGGACTATCTTTTCGTGGTTTTTCAACTGATAAGCTTTCACACTGAGATCATGGCTTGGATACAGTTGCTATACTCAGCCAGGAAAACTAGAGTAAATAAGTCTGAATTACATCTGAACCATTTCCGCGATAATGCAACAAGGGTCAGGTATGCTTCCTGCCAGCCGCAGGAAGCATTCTTGGTTGCGCTGGCTATGTATCCTCAGCTGGAGATCTTTGCCTCTCGATTTTGTCAAATTACGCAAGGGAGTTATGTCCCTACAATATCACTATTTGCAAATGACGTAATGCTCTATCTCAACAATCTTTTTTAGAGATTTATCAAGCCTTAGGCTGAATCTAGGCAAATCCTGTCTTTTCCCATGACAAATATTGTCTGAGCTCGAAAAGCAGGAACTGCCTATCCTCCCATTGACTTGGCATCACACCATATTTAAATAGCTAGTGATCTAAGTTTCCCACTCGGATGAGGATCTAATTGGGGGTAAATTACTTAAGACTCTGGTGAAGATTATCTGGAACAATTGACCTCTCTCTAGGCAAAAGCTGGGTTTTCCATTGCTAAAAATGGACTCCTACTAAGATTCATCTGTTTTTTCTCTAGTTTGCTGCTGCCGCTGTCCTTGCCCCGTTGTTTCTTTAAAGAAATAGACCTTGTGCTATCTGAATTTGTATGGCAAAGCAAAAGACACAGGGTGTCCCTCAGCATGCTCCAACTACTGAGCATGAGAAGGGAGTACGGTGCACCCAACATGGAATGTATTACTTGGCTGCACAGCTCCAGTCTATAGAAAGATGGCTATCTGGCCAGCATAATTCAAAGTCACAAAACTTACGTGGAGTGATGGAAGACACAACATCGCTAATGCTTGTTCTTACACAGTAAAGACAAAACTTCTGTTTATAAATACTAACTACAACTAGGTAGAACTGGAACTGGACTCTCTTTAGAACCACTGTTGGGGTAGCAAACACCCCAGCAATCTCACTGTGGTGCAGGCCTCCCTTGGCCAAGTTAGGGGCAAAGGTCGGCTTCACAGTGTGAAACAAGGTTGGGGTAACTACTGTCACCTGACTGGGTTACGCCCGAGAAGAAAAAGTGCCATTTTACAAACACACGTTTCTTAAGTAGCCTTCTTTTCTACATGATGATGTTTGTCACACATTCTGTTGCTGACAGTACAGGATTAGATTCTCTGAAACCACAATTCTTACTTTGTATGCAAATAGGACATTTAGGGCTCACCAGGGCTCACAGCTGCAACCCCTGGCTTGCCCTTTCCTACCCCTAGCATTGCCTTTGCTACCCCTGGCCTCAGAGGTGATAAATTCAGTGCTAGGGACACAGAGACAGCTGGGACTCCGCTTTCTTTCTGTAAATTGTTTTATTACACTAATAGTGAATAACTAAAATATATTATTAACTAATAGTGTAATAAAAGTGGAGTACAATAAGCTTGAACATGCCCTTCCATAGCAGCTGAGGTCATTTAACAATGCTTTTAAATGTATGTTGTGTGCGCGCTTGGGTGAGAAACTGTGTTTATGTGTGAGGGAGTGTATATGTGTGAAGTATGTATGTGTGAGAGAAAATGGAGGTAAATGGGCTGCAATGTCACTTCCGCTACCCCAGGCATTTCGGTGAATTGATGTCCATGTTTGTAGGCACACTATCGTGACACCTTAAACATTTGGTACAAGGCCTAAATGTAGATTGTTCAAATATATTGTTGTTTGTTGTTCATCCGTAGGGTGACATAGCTATCACAAAAGGATAAACAGCCTGGATTAGACCTCGGCACGGAAGCATGTTTGTTGTTCTTATATATGCACATGCATTTCCGTTTTATAATTAGGGGAGCACTCGGCTGTCACTGTGAGGTCACTGTTTTTTGGAGACTCAGCCCAACTGATTCCTGTATTCCCTCTGCGAGGAGGGATATCCAACCTGTGACCAAGACGGGACCTGAAGACATTCCCCCACAGGTAAGATTTTGGCAGATCACATCCCCTCGGTAACTAGGTTAGGGAGCGCATAGTAGGAATACACTATACACTGTACTTATATGCCAGCATAATATATATATATATATATATATATATATATATATATATATCAAACACACACGTTCACGTTTATCCAAAGAACGAAGTCCAGGCCAGCATAAGTGTTCAAAACCGGATTTATTCCAGAGCCTTCACTCGACGCGTTTCGGGAATTGCCTTCCCTTTCTCACGAGTACAAGAGTTTGTTTGCATCCGTTTTTTAAATAAATCACGTGACAAAATCATAATAGACATAGTTAACAGACTACCCAATTCTCTTATGTCTGGAGCTATGTTGTACACAATTCATCACAAAATGTGCGGCAGTGCTCATGTAAGAAGCATAAAATTATACTTTACACATTTGTTATTTTCTCATGTATATTTTGCATCATAGCGGGCAGTTGGAATCATTTCGAAGCATTAGCTATACATTACGCTCAATTCTACAAACGCCTGCCCAGATATTTCACTCCGGCCACCTTAGACAACATTCATTGTTTAGGACTATTGGCTGCTTGTATTTACACTGTTTTGCATGTGGTCAAAACATTTAGGGTAATGGCGCCAGCATACACATTCAAGGCTACTTGAAAAATGGCTTATTCGCTGCATGTTGTCCGTCACAGTGCGGCAGGCAATAAAGTTTTAAATGATGATGCCATTTTAACAGTTTGAAAAAATGGAACTAGAAAAAATAAATAAATAAACCATACATTATTCACGGTATCTTTCGGGGCTCGAACTCACCACCTTGGTGTTCGCGTCTTAGATCAAACAGTTAGATCCATCCCGCAACCTGAGTTTTAGCCGCATAATTTCTGCTTAGTGGCTTTGTCGGGCCAGATTCACCCATTATCTTGATGACATCATTTTCACTCCATCATGCCCCAGTGGGCACATTATTATAATTGCCTCGTCTCTGCATTGCTGACATTATCAATCATTTCGATTTGGATATACACCATTCATCAAATCTCGCCCCAGTGGGCTACTTGAATCGTATCAGTGTCATTGACCATGCCATGCCATGCAAGTCATGCTAGTGAACACAGTCTCAGACTGTGTTCACTAGCATGACTTGCATGGCATGGGGCGAGATTTGATGAATGGTGTATATCCAAATCGAAATGATTGATAATGTCAGCAATGCAGAGACGAAGATAATGGGTGAATCTGGCCCGACAAAGCCACTAAGCAGAAATTATGCGGCTAAAACTCAGGTTGCGGGATGGATCTAACTGTTTGATCTAAGACGCGAACACCAAGGTGGTGAGTTCGAGCCCCGAAAGATACCGTGAATAATGTATGGTTTATTTATTTATTTTTTCTAGTTCCATTTTTTCAAACTGTTAAAATGGCATCATCATTTAAAACTTTATTGCCTGCCGCACTGTGACGGACAACATGCAGCGAATAAGCCATTTTTCAAGTAGCCTTGAATGTGTATGCTGGCGCCATTACCCTAAATGTTTAAATGTTTTGACCACATGCAAAACAGTGTAAATACAAGCAGCCAATAGTCCTAAACAATGAATGTTGTCTAAGGTGGCCGGAGTGAAATATCTGGGCAGGCGTTTGTAGAATTGAGCGTAATGTATAGCTAATGCTTCGAAATGATTCCAACTGCCCGCTATGATGCAAAATATACATGAGAAAATAACAAATGTGTAAAGTATAATTTTATGCTTCTTACATGAGCACTGCCGCACATTTTGTGATGAATTGTGTACAACATAGCTCCAGACATAAGAGAATTGGGTAGTCTGTTAACTATGTCTATTATGATTTTGTCACGTGATTTATTTAAAAAACGGATGCAAACAAACTCTTGTACTCGTGAGAAAGGGAA
This sequence comes from Lissotriton helveticus, assembly GCF_964261635.1. Lineage (NCBI taxonomy): Eukaryota > Metazoa > Chordata > Amphibia > Caudata > Salamandridae > Lissotriton > Lissotriton helveticus. The sequence continues at coordinate 619,783,550 of NC_136059.1, read as the reverse complement.
GGCAATTCCCGAAACGCGTCGAGTGAAGGCTCTGGAATAAATCCGGTTTTGAACACTTATGCTGGCCTGGACTTCGTTCTTTGGATAAACGTGAACGTGTGTGTTTGGTTTATAGGGAGTGGCGACCCTGTCCATGGCCCGCCGCTGACAGAGGCCACCTCAGCTTGAATGCCAAAACTTTTCTTGGATATATATATATATATATATATATATATATATATATATATATATATATATATATATATATATATATATATATATATATATATATATATATATATATATATATATATTCACTGAAAAAACCATAGGTTATACACCATATATAGTTAGGAATTAGCATTTAAAAAACCTTATTTTACTCACACAAAACCATTGAAATTCCATATATAGTTAGTTGCACTAACTATATATCGCGCACCCGCAATCCACTGCTGATCATGTCACATATTACATCATTCATGACATGGTCAGTGACATCACTGATGACATCACTGATGACATCTCAAATGACATCACTGATGAGATCACTGATGACATCTCATTTGACATCAATGACCACATCACTGATGATATCATTCATGTGACAATACAATGCATCTCCTCACGTTTTAATATAACCTCTGTTTCACCCAGTGTTAAATACAGAGTATAATTTTTGAAACCATTGACACACCAATACTAGTTACTACATACGTACTCACTGATTCCTACGTCTACACACACATTCACTCATTCACCCATACAATCATTCATACATACAATCACTCATCTTTACAACACTATCATATGCACTCATACACCTATACAGACACTTACACTCTGCCACTCATCCATGGAGTTACTCACACACCTAGTCAGTCCTGTAAAGAATCAATCACACTTCCATTTTCTTGTCTATACAGTTAAACATAGAGCACCTTACATTTTCAAACATATACTAACACATACTTACTTTCTTATACAATCATTGATACAAGTACACATTGATCTGCACAGAGTCACACACCTCCCAGCCAGCCACACACACACTCAGTCTCCTATACAAATACTTGGACAATCAATCAATAACCCATATAGTTAATCATATAGCTACTGATCAACACATGCAGCAGTTTACAGAACAACAGACATAATGATGCACAAATTAAGACAGTTTAGTCACTAACCCATGCATTCAGTGAGACACATTTAATCACTCACTCATACATTCAGTCATGCACCTACTAAATCCTTCGTCCAGACACTTATACATCTACTCATTCTTCAATATGTAAAACATATTTAAACTTTACAGAAACACACAGTCACTGGATGATCTCATCAGTGATCTCATCAGTGATGTCATTTGAGATGTCATCAGTGATGTCATCAGTGATGTCACTGACCATGTCATGAATGATGTAATATGTGACATGATCAGCAGTGGATTGCGGGTGCGCGATATATAGTTAGTGCAACTAACTATATATGGAATTTCAATGGTTTTGTGTGAGTAAAATAAGGTTTTTTAAATGCTAATTCCTAACTATATATGGTGTATAACCTATGTTTTTTTCAGTGAATTTTCAAGGTTTTGTAAATGCTAATTCCTAACTATATATGGTCTATAACCTATGGTTTTTTCAGTGAATTTCAATGGTTTTTTAATAGCAAATATCATAAGCTGTCGAATGTCAAGTACGTGGTAAGTAAAAACATTTTCGTGTTTATGCACACTGATCTGCTTTGAATGCTGCCCCCCACCCCTCATTTCTATTAGGAGTACTCTCTCTTTTCAGATAGTGAAGGGTAGTTAACGCAGCCCTTTGCCCCCTTTGTAATCCGTCGTGCCTGCTTCTCTCTCCATTTGATTGATTGTTCTCTTTGGTTCATTCTCTATTTACAAACAAGCACAGAGTCGCAATACTCTGTTTAGTCTTTGCAGATAGCGAAAAATCGTGTAAAAAAACAAAAGGAATCGAGCAAAATCAGTAGGCCACTAATGGGATCTCTTTTTGACCTCGCTAAAATAGAAACATTAGGAACAACCTGTTGAAAATAGCAATGCGTATGTACATAAGCGGCGTTCATTTGTGTTCACAGTACCCCTTGTTGATTGTTTCAATCGAGCATTGAATTGTTCGAAGTTAATTCTCTTAAGGATCTTCTCTACCTGCAAACGAGGAAGAATAGTAATATTCTCTCTCCCTTTGCAGATAGTGAAGGGTAGGTAACGCAAGCCTTTAACACGTCGTACCTATTTCATTCCTCATTGATTGATTGATTGTCCGAACATTGACTGTTTGGGAATTAGTTCTTTTTGGAGGTATTCCCTGTTTGCAAATAAACGTAGGAAAATCTTTGCAAGTAGTGAAAGGGTACGTAATGCGGACCTTTCTCCCCCGTTGTAATCTGTCATGCCTATCTACTCCCCACTGATTGATGCACCTTTTTCACCCGGACCATTTACTAGAGATACGTCATCTGGCCCGACCAGAGAGCACCCCTAGTGAAAAGGACATATGCAATAATAACGAAGTGATCACTGTATCCTGTTAACAGAAACTTTACCATGAAACAACCTGGAAAGAAAAAAATAGGAAAACGAAAATCAGTAGGCCACTGATGAACATGAACTTTTATTAAACAACGAACAAAGAAACGATAACATAACGTAATGATAAAACCTATTAATGTCCTAGAAACAAGAAAACGTTAAAATATGCCAGTGGTGAGAGACCAGAAAAACAGTAAGAGAAACCAAATCACCCCTCGCTGTCCCACCGCCTGCCACGCCAAAAAAATCGATAGACTAGGGAAAATGCAAGTCAGTAGAACATCCGCCCCCACTCTGGAAACTTCCAAGGTGGGGCAGGGTTCCGGCTACGCCCAGCCGGGAGCAGCCCATATAAGGCAGGTCCTGCTGCCACGCCTCGGCCAGGAGATCCTAACGTAGGGTGTAGCCGGAGGAGAGGCCGAGGCCAGCGGGACCCGGCCAGGGGATTGCCTTTACAACGCTGAACAGTTGCAGGGGGGGGGAATGTCTCCTCGACCCTCCCCTCTCTCTCCCAGTCCGGCCGCGGTGGCCCTTGAGAGTTGCAGGTGGTCCCGCCACATGCTCTTCCGGTCCGGCCACCAACGGTCGGGGGGCCGAGGCCGACGGGATCCGGCTGCAGCCGATAAACCAAGAAACCCGTTCATGGGGCCAGAGCCAGGGGCGTCCGGCCGACATCCACCGGAAGCCCGGCCCGAAGACGGACGGGACACTTCTTTCTTTTATAATGGCTGCGACAACACTGGGGGGGGATGTCTTGCACATGCCTCCGACCCCCCCCCCCCTCGTCCTCATCGCCTGGTCCGGCCATAACAAATCTCAAGCGAGACGCCGTGGGGTGCACTGGGAGGGAGAGACGGTGCGAACAGGCCTCTCCCGCCTCCCCAGGTGGAGGCTTCCCAGCTGCACCCTCAGCGCTCCAGGCGCCCGGAAAAGGGTTCTTCCACTGTGGCCATGCTGCAACGTCTCGCCCGGCAGGGTGGAGCCCGTCCGCTCATGTGACCCCGCGATCGCCGGTAGCTGCCGAACTCTCAAAATGGCGGTCGACCTGGCAAGAGCGGGCCCAGCATAAAGAAATGGCCCGGTCACTGGTTGACTCCACCACCGTAGTCCTCCACGACCTTGAAGATTCTAGAGGAGCCGCGGGAGTCTCCGACCCCCGATGGGGAATGACTGCCATGATCGCCCGTGGAGTGACGAAACTGTATCCGCGGGACGTCGGCGCTCCCATGCTGGCGCCAGCCTCACTTTGAATTACTAGAATCCTGCAGACCTCACTTCCGGTGAAAGCACAGTGTGACCCGGTAGGAAAAATTATTGCACCCCCTCCCCTTTTTGACTGATAGTTCAAACCACCGATCCTTTCCTTTGCTCTTTTAACGGAACTTTGGACTGCCTCCCCCTCTTTTACATTTTCTAGAGAAAACAAAACATTAACCACTACATTAGCATAGCAGTTGACACCACAACTGTTTTCAAATTGAAAACCAACAACATCTTCAACAGAATCCTTTTTGTTTCTGCTGTGACCCTGCTACAGCACAGGCATTGTCCCCAGCAGTAATTCTGCAATGCCGGTAAGAATAGCTGTGGTGCCTACTGGACTCACTCACCCCCGCGGCGCCCCACGCCGTTTTTTGCTGGGCGGCAACTTACTAGACATCACTTTCGTGCCATCTAGATTTCAGCGCGTTCTGCTGCCTTGGAACTATTCGCACAACAGACCGCTACTGACAAGAATATTTCATTATTGGTGCTGTCAATTTCAATAAATCTATTGGATAATTCAAAAGAAATTGCCACGGTCTCTTCGTTGTTTAAATGTTTTTACTGTTTTTGTTTTCTTGTATATATTTATATGTTATTAAAGTTTTATATTCCTACTTCTTTGTTGGAGTGCTATATATTTTTAATGTGACACATAATTGTAAAAACTTTGATGTACAAAGAGTCATTCCTGGAATCTTCCGCTTCAGGCTCGGTCCCCTCCCCAATCACAATACAGGATGGTTTTCAGATAGTAGGAACACGTGTGGTGTGACGAATCTCATCGGGTGTGGGCCTTGATCTACTATAACTCCTTTGAAGAGGGGTGATTCTTTACAGCTGGGGCCATAAACTACATCTGCAGGGCTAGCTGATAGCCTGGACAATCGGACACAGAGAAAGAGGAGTGTCAGAGGGTGCGGTAGTGAATAGGGCGAAAGGGAGGTGTCGGGCGGGCACAGAGTGTGATTCTCAGGGAAGAGCAGCGCAGATGGGGGGAGGTTTATTGCCCATGCATAAGACAGAGAGCGGTGGTGACCAGTGCCTAGGATAGATGCTTGCGTGGGTGAGGAGCCATGCTACGAATCGACAGCGTGCAGAGAGTGGGTCTGGTCAAGACATCTAAAATGGCTGCCGTGCACGACAAAAGTGTGGCATTTCAAAAAAGGCAAGATGGCGCAGACAATGTTTTTCAACACTTCCTCATTTCCTTCGAATCGAACGTTAACAGACGTTGGGGCATATTACCAAAGTTAAGCGATATTTATCGCTAACGATGCTTACCAACCAATTTTTTACCACTAAGCATCGTCAGAAATTATCGAAGATAAACCTTGCTATTATCAAGGTTTATCGCAAATGCGATAATAAACGGCCGCAATGCATGAATATCGCTAAAAACTCGGCGATATTCATGCATTACCGAGCTAATGCTCTTAGCCATGTTATCCACCTCCCATTGGATAACATGGCTAAGAACTGCTCAGGGCAGGTGTTACTTTTTGGAGATATTAGCGCTTAGCGCGAATATCTCCAAAAGTTGGTAATAGGAGATAGATATCTTGCATGTTGTAATGCAAGTTATTGTGGTATATGGAACTCATACCATAATCTCTCAGGAAAGCAGAAACTGATCCTTTTGGGACCGCCTAAAAAGGCCTAGGGGGTGAGGAGTACTCTACTTTGCCCCCTTTTCACGTTCCGAACTATTTTATTTTACTCTCTTCTGTAATTACACAAAATAGCAGCGATAAGATGCATCGGAGACACACAGTGAGAGAAAGGAGGCCGGAGATGAAGAAGAGATGTCAAATACACATTGGAGATAATATAGTGGCAGAAGGGAAGTAAATATGAGTAAACTTACCATGTAACATAAAAATGTTGCACTCTATACTATAAGTCTCATTTTATACTACAATCACTTCGCTACAACCTCATAAATTAAAAATAAAAATGAATAATGTCTCAAACAATTTTTGATTTCTAAATATAAATTTATTCTTCAGCATTTTCTAAATTTGAAAGAACTAGTAACATGTCCTCATCAGCAATGTCCTCATTAAAAGTCTCCAATGATGATTCTTGTAACTCTATGGTCTCCAAACACTCGATAAATTCGCCATCAAGAGATTGATCAAAAAAATCATTCAAGTCATCTCCTCCTTGTGACAATATTTCATTATTGGTGCTGTCAATTTCAATCAATGTAGTGGAATCATTCAAGTCATCTCCTCGTGACAATATTTCATTATTGGTGCTCTCAATTTCAATCAATGTAGTGGAATCATTCAAGTCATCTCCTCCTTGTGACAATATTTCATTATTGGTGCTGTCCATTTCAATCAATCTAATGGAATCATACAAGTCATCTCCTCCTTGTGACAATATTTCATTATTGGTGCTCTCAATTTCAATCAATGTAGTGGAATCATTCAAGTCATCTCCTTGTGACAATATTTCATTCTTGGTGCTGTCCATTTCAATCAATCTAATGGAATCATACAAGTCATGTCCTCCTTGTGACAATATTTCATTATTGGTGCTCTCAATTTCAATCAATGTAGTGGACAATTCAAAAGAAATTGCCACGGTCTCTTCATTGTGAGCCATTTTATTTTGAAATTGCTTGCTGTAAATTGCAGAAAAAAATAATCACTTTCATTTATCGTTTTTAGTAATACATAATATAAAACTAACTTTATCAAGTATTTAGTATAACAGAAGGACTGCAAATAAATAACAGAAAACATTTTTCAAATTATCTTCAAGTGTACAACATAGTTCCCCTTACAAATTAACAACTCACCTTTTTAAAAGTAGCAGAAGTGTTAGTACTGTGTAAATCAAACACCAGAAATTCACCACCAAAAATTCCTCACAAATGTACCTCAGACAGTAGTATCACAAAATGGCTGTGGTTTCCTCTCATTTGACATATATACATAACCAATTAACTTTCATCACACACAAATACAAAACCAAAGTAACATTTTAATTGGTTCTAAATTTCAACACTTTCAAATGTGTTTTCCCCATGCAATTTTCCATAGGACATTTACATACGTCTACAGCCTGAATGGCTGAACGGAATTACACCAAACTTGACAAAATGGTACATCAAACCTAAGAGGTCAGGAAGGATCTACTATGCCCCCTTATGGTCATTTCCCCCTTCGCTTTGGCCTCCTCTTGTCTCTCAATCCTACCGAGAGACAAGATGGCGGCCGCTACGGACTGTTTGGAATGTTGACAGACGCCGGAGAACCAATCAGCTTCGCAAAGCTCCGTAACGCGAAAAGTACGCGAAGCGGAGCGCTGTTACAGATATATATCTTTTTTTGAACGTTAATTTCTCAAAATCCACTGGAGCACATATATTGAGACCTAGCAAAGGCACATCGGGCTACCAGTCCCTAATATTTTGCCAAGTTTCGTGCAAATCCATTCAGCCGTTCGATTATTATTATTTTGGGTTTTTTTTGCCCCGCGGAGCCCTTTTAAAACCTCCAAATCAAACGTAGGGGGTCAGCGAGGATCTACTATTCCCCCTTATGGTCATTTGCCCCTACGCTTTGGCCTCCTCTTGTCTCTCGATCCTACCGAGAGACAAGATGGCGGCCGCTACGGACTGTTTGGAATGTTGACAGACGCCGGAGAACCAATCAGCTTCGCTTCACAAAGCTCCGTTGCGCGAAAAGTACGCGTCCTGGAGCGCTGCCCGGTCCGCTGTTACAGATATATATCTTTTTTTAAACGTTAATTTCTCAAAATCCACTGTAGCACATATATTGAGACCTACAAAAGGCACATCGGGCTACCAGTCCCTACAATTTTGCCAAGATTCGTGCAAATCCATTCACCCGTTCGGGCTAAAAGTGAGGCCAACCGCCCTATGGAAAACTCAATGTTAAAAACACGTTTTGGGACCCCCCTTTTTTCTCAGCCCCCCCTTGACGAACCCCCCCCCCAAATTTTCAAGGGCTGCTCAGAAACAAAATGTTCCATTTTCCTGAAAATTTCAGCCAATTCCGTCCACAAACGCCAAAGTTATTAGACATAGAATTTTCAAAAAACCCATAGAGAAAAAATCCTAACTATATATACCTACTGGCGACCGCAAATGTGTTTTCCCCATGCAATTTTCCATAGGACATTTACATACGTCTACAGCCTGAATGGCTGAACGGAATTACACCAAACTTGACAAAATGGTACATCAAACCTAAGAGGTCAGGAAGGATCTACTATGCCCCCTTATGGTCATTTCCCCCTTCGCTTTGGCCTCCTCTTGTCTCTCAATCCTACCGAGAGACAAGATGGCGGCCGCTACGGACTGTTTGGAATGTTGACAGACGCCGGAGAACCAATCAGCTTCGCAAAGCTCCGTAACGCGAAAAGTACGCGAAGCGGAGCGCTGTTACAGATATATATCTTTTTTTGAACGTTAATTTCTCAAAATCCACTGGAGCACATATATTGAGACCTAGCAAAGGCACATCGGGCTACCAGTCCCTAATATTTTGCCAAGTTTCGTGCAAATCCATTCAGCCGTTCGATTATTATTATTTTGTTTTTTTTTTGCCCCGCGGAGCCCTTTTAAAACCTCCACATCAAACGTAGGGGGTCAGCGAGGATCTACTATTCCCCCTTATGGTCATTTGCCCCTTCGCTTTGGCCTCCTCTTGTCTCTCGATCCTACCGAGAGACAAGATGGCGGCCGCTACGGACTGTTTGGAATGTTGACAGACGCCGGAGAACCAATCAGCTTCGCTTCACAAAGCTCCGTTGCGCGAAAAGTACGCGTCCTGGAGCGCTGCCCGGTCCGCTGTTACAGATATATATCTTTTTTTAAACGTTAATTTCTCAAAATCCACTGTAGCACATATATTGAGACCTACAAAAGGCACATCGGGCTACCAGTCCCTACAATTTTGCCAAGTTTCGTGCAAATCCATTCACCCGTTCGGGCTAAAAGTGAGGCCAACCGCCCTATGGAAAACTCAATGTTAAAAACATGTTTTGGGACCCCCCTTTTTTCTCAGCCCCCCCTTGACGAACCCCCCCCAAATTTTCAAGGGCTGCTCAGAAACAAAATGTTCCACTTTCCTGAATATTTCAGCCAATTCCGTCCACAAACGCCAAAGTTATTAGACATAGAATTTTCAAAAAACCCATAGAGAAAAAATCCTAACTATATATACCTACTGGCGACCGCCAGTAGGTAATATATATATATATATATATATATATATACTGCTTTAACACAATGGTGGAATACTTTATCCTCTTCACTATTCTCATATCGCTAATCACTTTCATCTGATTCTGTCTATTAATTATTACAGCGCATATATTTTACACAAGAATCACAATGATTCAATAAATATTGAAACGCCTCTTTGTGTATCTCTCTGGGTATGCATGAGTGACTGAGTGTAAAAGTTCTAGATCTGTACCACGATTCCTTGGGGATTCAGGGTTGTCATGTTCTGGGGTTGCCCAATCTATGTGTTACCTTCCCAGGTGTAGTTGTACTTATGGTGGCACTATGAGCTAGCATGAGTATAGGCCACCATATCCTGAAGGGGTACATAGAATCATTCTGGCACCATTCCAACATTTATGATGTCCAACAAACTCAGAGTTCCTTCTGAGAAAGTGGAAGCTGAATAACAACACCATTTAGGAGATACTTGACTGTGAAGAATTTCACACATTTAAGTCACTGTACCAGAAGGATCTGTTCCAACTTATCACTTCTTGACCTTTAATGCCAAACGCCCTGACCAGGACTGCCAAAAGGACCTCGGTCTGTGCAATGACTGTTCCTCAGACTCACACCATCCTGAGTACATAGCTGCCATTGATTAAAGGTAGGAAAGCAAGGACGCCATTTTACTAATCTCTGTTATGATATAGAATGCCACCTCTATAGAGCCACTAAGTGACAGCTGGACTGGCGACATGGGAGAGGATTTAATGGATTCAGATTGACAGTCCTTTATAGGCTATCCCAATTCAAAGTCTAGAAATAGCAGACTCATATTGATTCAATTCGATATTCTACACCATACTTATTTGATGTCCAACCGACTACGCAAAATGCTCCTATCGGTGCCCTATTCCAGCCTGAGGTGTTACTATGGAGATGCCAACACTATCCACATGTTCTGGTGCTGTGCAGCTAAAAATACGGTACTGGGCAAGCATAAAGAAAGCGCGCCTTGGTGGGCGCTCTTTTGGATTGCTGGCATCTCAGCTATGGAACTCTTTGCCGCTGGCCCTGCGGGGAGCCACTAGCTTGCTGGTTTTTAGGAAAGGCCTTAAAACGTGGCTTTTTACTCAGTAGCCGTTCTCTCTTGAATTCCTGGCTTACTGCTCTTTTAGTCTTTCTTTTGGTGTTATGTTATTGTGTTGCAGCCTCTTTGCCTTCTCCAATAAAAGCGCCGGGACACTCTTTTTGAGTAGCCGTGCGCTATAAAAATGAACTAATAACATAACATAACATAACATAACATCTACCAGGTCATTGACAAATTGACAGCATGGAGGTTGCTCTGCAAACAGAAATGGTATGCTGGGTCTGATGCCACAGAAGACAAAAACTAAGCCAGACTGCTAATTTGCAGAGTGACACTGGCACTGGTATTGGAGGCTACATCTCACCAAAATTCTCTTTGATCAGTTATCTTGGCCAGTTGATCTGGTGCAAAATAAAGTAAAAAAAAACACAACATAATGCTGTTTCTTGTAGCTTGCAAGTCTTAGAGTTTTATGTAAAAAAGAGCTACATTTTCACCAATACTCATCTTTCCTGGGGAGGCCCAACACCACCTCCCACTTACATTTCATGCTTGCTTCAGACAAATGTGTTTTTTGAAACAGTAATGGTTCACATAAGGTTGAATGGTCCTAGAAAAGATAGCTGTTCCAGGAAATCGAGAATGTAATCAAGAAGTCTATGGCATAAATCACTTATCTTGACAGATATAAGAAGGGATACATGTGAACATTGTATTTGTAAGGTGGTTCATTTATTTAACAATATTCACTTTATCATTACAAACGGACTATAGATCCAGTGGTCACAAAATTGTGAAAAGGAACGTGATGTGGTGAGTGAAGGAATTTTCAAAAGCATATATTGCATTGACAACAGGAGCAAAATTCCTTACAGAAAATCTTTTGGGAAATAAAGGAGTTTGGTTGTAAAAGGGTCAACTGCATTTCGATCTCAACAATTATATATCTTCATCAAGACAGAGTTGTGAGCATGTAGAGGTAAAGATATAAGGAACAGACAATGCAAGGTTAAGAGTTCATGAAGTGGTCCACAATAATGCCAGCAAGCAATATAGATCAACATTTTAAATTACCATAGTCTAATAGTAATCAATCAATCAATCAAAACAATTTATATAGCGCGCTACTCACCCAGAGGGTCTCAAGGCGCTGGGGGGGGAGGGGTTTGTTACTGCTCGAAAAGCCAGGTCTTGAGTTGCTTCCTGAAGGAGAGATGGTCGTGGGTCAGCCGTAGGTGGATGGGGAGGGAGTTCGATGTCTTGGCTGCCAGGTAGGAGAAGGATCTTCCTCCGGAGGTGGCTCTGCGAATGCGTGGTACTGTGGCGAGGGCGAGGCTGGTCGATTGCAGCTTGCGGGAGGGCTTGTAGAAAGTGAGGCGGTCATTGAGGTACTTGGGGCCCAGGTCGTGGAGAGCCTTGTGTGCGTGGATCAGGAGTCTGAACGTGATTCTCTTGCTGACGGGGAGCCAGTGCAGGTCTCTCAGGTGGGTGGAGATGTGGCTGCGGCGGGGGATGTCCAGGATGAGTCATGCGGAGGCGTTCTGTATGCGCTGGAGTCTTTTCTGTAGTTTGGCAGTGGTTCCTGCGTAGAGGGTATTCCCGTAGTCCAGTCGGCTGGTGACAAGTGCCTGCGTGACCGTCTTCCTGGTTTCGGTGGGGATCCATTGGAAGATCTTACGGAGCATGCGCAAGGTGTTGAAGCAGGATGACGAGACGGCGTTGACTTGTCTGGTCATCGAAAGGGAGGAGTCCAGGATGAAGCCCAGGTTACTTGCGTGGTCTGTTAGTTTGGGGGTGGTGCCTAGGGCAGGGGGCCACCAGGAGTCGTCCGAGGCGGAGGGAGATAATCCCAGGATGAGGACTTCCGTTTTGTCTGAGTTCAGTTTCAGGCGGCTGTTCTTCATCCACTCGGCGACGTCTTTCATTCCTTCGTGTAGGCTGGCTCTGGCGGTGGCGGGGTCGTTGGTGAGGGAGAGGATGAGCTGGGTGTCGTCGGCGTAGGAGATGTTGTTAAGGTTGTGTTGGCGTGCGATGGCTGCGACTGGGCTCATGTAGACGTTGAAGAGGGTGGGGCTGAGTGAGGATCCTTGTGGTACGCCGCAGATGACAGCTCGATTGGGTAAAAATACCAGAAGGACAGAGTAAGAATTTATCAAGGTATTATTGAGTGAATCACATGAGACCGAGCGATATAGAAAAGAGGCTCCCAGTAGAGTGCTAATTGCCTAATGAAAGAAGGCTGCAGCACCAAGGTGAACATGAATGAATACTCATGGGTGAGTCAAAACAGGGCAGTTGGAGGGGGCCATTGGAAGTGCCTGGGCAATATCTGGAGAACTTACTCAAGTGACCTTAAGGTACTGAGACAAATCATGGATGGGCGTGACGTCGTGGGCATTGGATGGCCAATAGGGACAAGTCCTAACAAAATAAAATAATAGTGAATAGTCTGGGATAAAGTAGTGCCTCCTAAAAATGATGTTTGAAGACTACACCCAGAATCCACTTACCATCCCCCACTAGCTCTATGCCGCCTGAAGTCCTTACTTTTGAACGTTTGGTGTTGACAGATTTAGAAAACCTGAAAAACAAATACATTTTTACACCATTCTGGAAGAAAAAAGAGTCTTTGTGGTCTTAAGTCTTTGGATGATATAGTTATAAAACCTTGTGATAAAGAAGATGGAATAGTGATCTAAGATGAGACTTCCTATGACAATGAAATCTTTCGCCAGTTGGGCAATGCACTACATTATAAACTCCAGAGCGCTTTACACGAGCACCAGTTGCTTGAATGAATTTTTTTAGGCATGAATCTGTATCACCTGATTTTGTCTACCCTCCTTTTGTCTCAGATATACCTCTAGCCTATCTTACTAGTCACTTCACAGGATAATTGTATGCCTGATGTTAACTAGGTTTCCCTCTCCAGTCTCTACTTTATCTGACATGGCTCCCCCCTTGGAGCGACCTAAGACTTTCAGACACTATTCCGTTGCACAAGCCAATTTACTTGTAAACATGCATGCGTCAGCGTCTAGCTTTACATAACAACATATCACCTACATTCCAAGTCTTGTTTCTACTTCAGCATGTACGTTTCAGCAGACAGCTACTTTATCCTGCCTCTTTGATCAAAGGACCCATTAGACATTGTTTAGATTTAAGATCATTGCTGCATCAAACTTTTTTAGCAACACATGTTCTTAACAAGAAGGCTGTGAAATTGTGGCTATATGATCTGAAGAATACAGAACCTAAAAAGGAATAGCAGGGGATCAAGGAAAATATCTGTCTGAGCTGAACGAAGCCATGGGCAGTGTTTCCAGCCCCCGAACTGGCCTTACCCCGATCAGGACCAAACAGGATTTCTATATGTGCTTTGCAACTTTCCAAGTCTTTTGTTCCGAAGGGTCTATCAAGATGACTTGGTAGTTTGTTCAATCACAGGAAGTACTGGGAAACGTACCAGGGACCTTGTTTGGTTTGGTACACCAACAGAGCATAAAATAGGCGTCTCAATCTTCTTTCCTAAACAGTTCCCGCTCTCTCACGCTCATTCACATGATGCACTAGTTGTATTTCTTAGCCAGGTTATTATAGTCCAAATTGTGCCAATATGGCCTCTTCTTAGTGAGACTGCTGTAAATTAGGTGGGCACATATTAGTTCTTCTCAGCAAGGGAGATGTGCATTTAATGAGGTACACTTGAATGTCACTGAAGTATTTCTATACCATCTACCTCTAATAGAGTAGTTCAAGCACTTCCCTGAGCCACAGGACAGATTATGAACATCTAAGCAGGGCTGCTACACTCGTAATAGGGCATTGCAAGCACCCCTACTCAGTGGTGCTCTAATTAGTATGGGAAAACACAGGGACGTAAGTAACTGGATGGGGTAAGAATTCTTCAGCAGAGGCGATATGTTCTTAAGAATGAGCACCACTTCTTCACAGTAGGACTGCCATTCTTTTAATGGGACATTATCAGACATTCTGTTTGTAAATTGCAAGTTAATAGTGCAGTACTAATAGTTATTAGCTGTTTCATCAAAGGAAATGCACATATGTGGATGCAAGGCACACTGAGCTGTAGATCACCATCTATAGGGACACTATTCATGAAAATGCAGTAGGAAGTCAGGTAGATATGTTTTACCTGCACTTAAGGTGTTGAAGGTTTGCACTGTCAATATAAGCAAAACTTTTCCCTGGTACCTAAATCCATTTCTCAACGTAAAAAAAAGAGTCAGGCAATCAGAGAGCAACCAAAATCTGAATGGATCACAGTGCTGTCATTCCTCTCTCTCTCTCGTGTAGATTATGGTGCATTATTGGGCCTGCAAAAAGGGCATTTTTTTCTGTCTCTGGATCCCCAAAGAGCCTTAGTACAAGTGTCCTGTGGTCCTGTCCATCTATGCCTACTTAAACATCTGGATATGAGTCAAGGAGTCTAACAGCAGCTAGTAAGGGAAGTGAGTCGAGGTGGCAATTGAGTGTCTGTGCCTTTGTGTGTGGCTGTATGTCAAAACCGAAACAATTAATCTGCATTCTTGGGATGCCATTGCTGAAATGATTTAGAATTCCAGTTTCCACAACGCTTAAGCTGAATGGGGTTAAAGGAATAATATGACTTTAAGGGCTGCTCTGCATAACTCAGGTGATAATAGGTTTAGGGTTCTCTGTAACTCGGCCCAAGGAGATGTGACTCTAGTTTCTGAGGGATGTTATTAGAAATAGTAACAAAGGGATACTGATATCATACTATATAAATTGTGGATGGTACACACTTGTCCATTAGAAAATGCAATGATCAAGGGCAAATCAAAGCCTTTATCACTCTTAACGCTTCCCATCACTGTATTTAAGTTATTACTAGGTTAGTGCCTAACAGCATGCATGCCACTACTTTTCTTAAAGGAAGCACAAAGTAACTTGCTAGTGACATGAAAGACTGACTGCTGGTAAGTTATGCATCGGGAAGGCTGGCATCTAGACAGAACATCTGCATGACAATCTTTCAAAGATGTGGAGAGAGAAGCAAAAGAAAGGTACTCTTAGGTGTGGTTTAAAAAGAATTCTACAAAGATAGCTACCATCGTCTCACGGGCATAACAAGCTTCCAAAGATGTGTAGAGAGAAGCAAAAGAAAGGTGATCTTTTTTGTGGCTTAAAAAGGATAATACTAAAGATAGCTACCATCTTCTCACAGGAACTCCAAGGGCCATATGTATTATTATATCAAACAGTGATTACCTAATTGCAATTCTATGTGAATCGCAAGTAGGTAATCAGTATTTGAATGTATGAAACTCAATGAGTTTCATTTAGTGAATCATACGGGGTTGCAAATCGACCTATCTCATGATATTAATGAGGTAAGTCGCTATTTGCGACCCATTAGGAATCGTTAAAATCACTGGAATGGTGGCTTGCTGGGATCAGCAGAACAACAGGTCCGTTATTGTTTTTAAATAAAGCAATCAATAAGTAAAAAAATCAGCCTGTTGGAAAACGGGTTGCCTTTAAAAAAGAAAAAGAAAAAGTTTGATTCTTTTCATTTTTTTAGAGCAGGCAGTGGTCCATGGGACCATTGCCTGCTCTGAATTATTTTTGTACTACCGTTCTCAAAGGGGAAAGGGTCCCTTGGAGCCCCCATCCCATTTGCAAATGGGCTATGACCTACATGAAGTAGGTGGTAAAATGTGACTGTTGTGGGACTGCATTTTGGTTGCAAATCCTTCTTACATACCATTTGATACAGTATTAGTACTTGACGCACTAATCACGCCCCTTCCTAATACTGAATCCCAAACCCAATTTGCGATTTGGTATTAAGTTACAGATTCGCAAATATTATTTGGAATATTGGACAAGCTTTTTTGTGTTAGAAAATGGGCTGTTTCTGAGAATTGGCCTGTTTGTGAACGCAAAATAGCTTCATACATGAGATCCCACATTTCTTACAAGACCTGCAAGAGATGGAACACTTTCTGCATGAATGTTGCTGTTGGAAGGCCCATAACAGGCACCATGGAAGGATATTGTATGCTATACAAGTGGGATGAGCTGAGGCAATGAGAATACACCATTCACCTAGGACCGTGCAATTGAAGCTTAACCCTTACGGGCGCCTGCTCCTGAGAGGCCCAACTTGGGAGGGCATTTGAAGCCATGCAGTCATGTAGATGGGACATGTGGCACATGAGGTCAGGGATCCCTGGGCATGGGCACAGGTTATACGGGTCTCTGTGGTGTGGTAGTGTGTATTCTTTAACTAAACTTCTCAGATAGTTCACAAATTAATTTTGTACCCAGACAAAGTATCAGTTTGTCATTTTCTTGAAATACACTTTTTTTGTCTGTGAAACCTAGCTTTCATTTTTGGTAAATAAACCTGTGCCAGATGTACCAAAATTCTGTCCAGAAAACAGTCACAATGTTTTAACAGTTTTTTTTGTGACTCGAAATCTCACTTTTGTCCAACCTCTGTACTAGTAGCTTAGTTTGCAAAATAAGGATTCCTATTAAGTTAGAATCTGACTTATTAATATTCATTAGGCAGATCAAAAATTGCAACTGAATCTGATTGGTAAATATCAGTGGAATGGCGCCCTGCACCATGCCTATTTGTTTGTGTAAAAAGATATTTTTTTAAGCAGCCCATATTTTTTTAAGGTAATGGAGCTTCCTTTTAAAATTACTTTCCAAAATTCACTGAAGGGAAAGGGTCAAAAGGGAACCCCATCCCTTTTGAGCTTCCACCCCAACTCAGGGGTTGGTAATTTTTCAATGGTTTGCGACCCCAAAACACATCTCTCATTTTAGGAGTCAGTAAAACGTAACAAATATCAATTTGTCATCCTCTGAAAACAAACTTGTGTCGTCCCAAAAATGAACTTGTCATTTTAAGTGGATATATTGATTTTGCCACACCTTTATTGCTACTTCACTTTGTTTGCTGAAGCAACAATGTCTGTTTTCTTTATTTGTGGAAGGAGGGAATAGGTTTTACAGTGAAAAAGTGTAAACAAAGCTGAATGCTATTACTCTGATGTTGGTTAATACAAACACAAAAATGACAATTTGCTTATTTATATCTAGCAAATAAGTGGGAAATATTTTAAAGGGTGGCCACTTGTTTTGCTGTGGAAAATAATCTGCAAAGCATTATTTTGATGTATTATCTTTCAGCAAAAGGTCTGTGAAGACTAAAGTTCTTTCGCTAAGAAGCGAACCAAGGAGCATATTTCCAACAGGCGGCGATAAATATCACAAAGCGCGCTTAGCGCTTTCATATTTATCGCCGTCTATCGCTCGATTTTATCGCCAAGCCTGTACTGTATTTACAATGCATAGCGCAATGGCAATATAAAGTCCAGTGATAGTGGGGTAATCGCCATTTTGCATGGAACATCGCTGGTTTTCCAGCGATGTTCCCTGCAAATGGCGATATGCTTGTTGACACGACCATGTGGTTGTAACACAAGAATCCACCCCCCCATGTTAGGTATGGGTTAGTCGTGATTTTAGCAGACATATGTTATTGTCGAAAACAGCGGTTTTTGCCCAAAACTAACGTCTGCTAAAATGCGTGGGCCACCTTGTAAATATCGTCATGTACACATCAGCGATATTTACAAGGTTGTCCTGCCCATTGACGCCCACTTTGCATCTCATTGGAGATGCAAAGGGACGCGTTGGAAAAAAGGGTGTTAACATGCGCTAATTCATGTTAGCACCCTCTTGTGAATAGGGCGATATTTTTATCTCTGCTTTTTTGGCTTTAAAAGCCAAAAAAGGGAGATATGGCCCTTGTAAATATGCCCCATCTTTAATGATATATTCTCTTTTGAACAGTGGCACACATTTTCTTACAGAAAGCACACAAGCTACTCAAAATGCTCTTGTAAAAAAAACAATAAGAACTTCCCTTCTTACTAGCAATCAAAAAAGCTGACTTCGCAATTTTGTTTCCGCTTCTTCTTACAGACCACCGTTCTAGGTTCATTTTTCACTTCAGTTCTGCAGTTCCGTTGATGCAATTTTGTTAATTCGTGTAAGTTTGATTGAGTTCATGTCATAAAATAATCTTTTATATCAGCTCACAGAGTAGTCTTTAGATGAACATTTTTCAGTTTAATGGAAAACTAGTTCCTTCACACCACCATATATGAACAAAGCAACACTAGATAGCTATTGTGTCGTGAACACTGTGCTCATTTCGTTATTCTGTTTTCATTCCATGCTTATTGTTAGCATTTCTTTATCTTTAATAGAACGTATGAAGTTCATCGACCACACACAAAAATGCTGACAACATCATGGCCGACAACTATGTAGGCTGATGTGATTTTTATTTATATGAATTGGTGGAGCCATTACAATATGACCCATTGCAGTATACGTTTATTGTTTACAAAGATGGATGTGTAATGTCAACATGTGGATCGAGCTGACCCATTTTCCACCATGTTAGTTAAGTCAGAGAGTAGGCTTAGTGTCTTCAAACCCTGGATTTTTTTGTAAATATAAGATATATTTATATAAGATAAAATCAGTGGTCAACTGGTATAAACTCCCAGAATTTGGCAATTGATTAGGAGAGGTCTTTGTGCCAGAATTATCACCAGAGGTCATGCCAAATTGCCGAGCCCCCTCCTCTCAGTCAGAGAGTTGATTTCAAACACAGAGTAATAGCATTCAGATTAGATTCCAGACTGCACTTGCCTTTTTCGCTGCCTGCTCATTAGGAAGGTTAAATTACAGCTGGAAAGAAGATAACTGCACAAGTGTAGAATCCATCCAATGTATATCATTGGTATGGAAAGGGAGCCGGGAATTCAATCTTTCTAGACAGTGAATACTAATAGGTCCTCATTGAAGTGAAACAAAGATCTGGGTTCTTGTGCCAGCAATATGCTCTCACAAATGAAATATGAGCAAAAGGCCGCACAAGTGGTTAAGAGCTGGAATACAGGTCTCCTGTTGCTTTTTAGGTTTGTATGTTGATAGCATACATTTTGCTTCAAATTTGTTACAATACACAGTCACTTAAATTTGCAGAGACACATTTTAACACCACATGCTCCTTAGAGATGTTACTTTTATTATTGCATATACAACTTACAACACACTGCCTAGTACATTAGATGCTAAATGTTTTCCTAATAAAAAAGAAATTAAATGAGTCAAGATTGTGCAAAGCGATTGTGGTTATGAATATCTCATCTAAGGGAACATGTGTTTGCAGATGCCTAATTCTCTATGCATTTGTCCCTGCTAACATCTACCACACATTATATATATATATATATATATATATATATATATATATATATATATATATATATATATATATATATATATATATATATATATTCACTGAAAAAACCATAGGTTATAGACCATATATAGTTAGGAATTAGCATTTACAAAACCTTGAAAATTCACTGAAAAAACCATAGGTTATAGACCATATATAGTTAGGAATTAACATTTAAAAAACCTTATTTTACTCACACAAAACCATTGAAATTCCATATATAGTTAGTTGTACTAACTATATATCGCGCACCCGCAATCCACTGCTGATGATGTCACATATTACATCATTCATGACATGGTCAGTGACATCACTGATGACATCACTGATGACATCTCAAATGACATCACTGATGACATCACTGATGACATCTCATTTGACATTACTCATGACATCATTCATGTGATGATACGATGAACCTCTTCAGACTCTAATATAACCGTAGATACACTCAGTGTAAACAGACACTCACAGACTGTCACTCATCCATGGAGTTACTCACACACCTAATCAGTCTTGCAAAGAATCAATCACACCTCCATTTGCTCAACTATATCGTTAAACACGCCTTACTTATTGAAACATATAATAACACATATTTACTCTGTTATACAATCCCTGATACAAGTTCACAATAATCCATACAGCCACTCACACATTCACTGGCTCTTATGCACAGTTATTTATATATGTCAACTACCACATGTACTGTGTTTTACATATGTACTTACTTTGACATGTAGCACTGAGATATCCATTCACTCACCAATACACTCATGCACACAGTAAACCGCCCATACAGCTGTTTCCACATGCACTTTTGAACCCATACATCTAGTGAATCAACTGCTCACACATCTATGCACAGAGTCATACACCTCCCAGCCACCCACACACACACTCAGTCTCCCATACAAATACTTGGCCAACTAATCAATAACCCATATAGTTAGTCATATAGCTAATGATCAACACATGCATCAGATTACAAAACAACAGACACAATGGTGCACAATTTAAAACAGTTTAGTCACTAACCCATGCACTCAGTGAGACACATTTAATCACTCACTTATACAGTCAGTCATGCACCTACTAAATACATCATCCAGACACTTATACATCCACTCATTCTTCAATATATAAGACATATTTTAACTTTACAGAAACATACAGTCACTGGATGTTGTCATCAGTGATGTCATCAGTGATGTCATTTGAGATGTCATCAGTGATGTCATCAGTGATGTCACTGACCATGTCATGAATGATGTAATATGTGACATCATCAGCAGTGGATTGCGGGTGCGCGATATATAGTTAGTACAACTAACTATATATGGAATTTCAATGGTTTTGTGTGAGTAAAATAAGGTTTTTTAAATGCTAATTCCTAACTATATATGGTCTATAACCTATGGTTTTTTCAGTGAATATATATATATATATATTACCTACTGGCGGTCGCCAGTAGGTATATATAGTTAGGATTCTTTCTCTATGGGATTTTTGAAAATTCTATGTCAAATAACTTTGGCGTTTGTGGACGGAATTGGCTGAAATTTTCAGGAAAATGGCACATTTTGTTTCTGAGCAGCCCCTGAAAATTGGGGGGGGGGTTCGTCCAGGGGGGGTCGAGAAAAAAGGGGGGTCCCAAAACGTGTTTTTAACATTGAGTTTTCCATAGGGCGGTTGGCCTCACTTTTAGCCCGAACGGCTGAATGGATTTGCACGAAACTTGGCAAAATTGTAGGGACTGGTAGCCAGATGTGCCTTTTGTAGGTCTCAATATATGTGCTACAGTGGATTTTGAGAAATTAATGTTCAAAAAAAGATATATATCTGTAACAGCGGACCGGGCAGCGCTCCGGTTCGCGGACTTTTCGCGCAACGGAGCTTTGTGAAGCGAAGCTGATTGGTTCTCTGGCGTCTGTGAACATTCCAAACAGTCCGTAGCGGCCGCCATCTTGTCTCTCGGTAGGATCGAGAGACAAGAGGAGGCCAAAGCGAAGGGGCAAATGACCATAAGGGGGCATAGTAGATCCTCGCTGACCCCCTAGGTTTGATGTGGAGGTTTTAAAAGGGCCCCGCGGGGCAAAAAAAAATAATAATAATAATAATCGAACGGCTGAATGGATTTGCATGAAACTTGGTAAAATATTAGGGACTGGTAGCCCGATGTGCCTTTGCTAGGTCTCAATATATGTGCTCCAGTGGATTTTGAGAAATTAACGTTCAAAAAAAGATATATATCTGTAACAGCGCTCCGCTTCGCGTAACGGAGGTTTGCGAAGCTGATTGGTCATTCTGTCACTGGGCTATAGTTGGGCTACATCTGGCTGATATTTGGGCTACATTTGTTTTTTTTGTCTCTGGCGGCCATCTTTCGGCTACATTGGGCTACATTGGGCTTCATTGGGCTTCATTGGGCTACATTGGGCTACATTTGGGCTCCAACATATATATAGGCCAATGTAGGCCAATATATATTTTTCAAAGTTAATTTTCGTAAAAACCACTGGAGCATATATCTTGAGACATAGCAAAGGCACATCGGGCTACCAGTCCCTACAATTTTGCCAAGTTTCGTGGAAATCCATTCAGCCGTTCGAGCTAAAAGTGAGTCCAACCGCCCTATGGAAATGAAGGAAATGAATGGGTAATTTGTAGTTAGCAAATAGCTCATCGCAAACTAGGAATGGTAAAGAATCGCTATTTATTCCTTAAAGTTCGCTATTTAGGAAATGCAAAAAACTTTGATGATACATATGGCGGTTCATCTCTAACAAGATAAGAAGCATAGGGATAGATTTATGATGACTGGCGCATCACCCGGGATGTGTTAGTCATTCTGTGCCGCTGTTCCGTCACCTATGGTGTGCTGCATTTACAATGCGGCGCATCATGGGGCAAAAACAGCACAGATGCGTGATGTATCTGTGCCGTAAAGGTGGCGCATTGCTGGAGTTGTATCGCAAGTGTGATGAAGCTCCAGCAAGGGTCGGGGGTGCCCCTGTCGCAGGGTTTCTGTTCTCACACAGAACTGTGGACAGAGGATTGGAACCTCGGCGAATTAGGGTGCCCCAAAACTCACCTTAGTAATCAAAAACCCCTTAGCAAGCTAGGTACAGTGTCACATTGGATATAACAAACTCTCAATGTTTAGACAATCCAGAATATGAACTTATAGTACCTCAGGATACGTGGAACTCATGAACAGTCGGTCGTTATATATTTCTTAGAAACCAGAACATGGAGTTAAGAAGAACACATGTGTATTTGAAATGTTTATTTACTAATGCCGTCTTCTCAGGCGTAGTGTCTTAGATAATACAAGTACACATATTATCAGTAGCAAAATTACCAGCATAGTTACTAGTACATAAAAAGCGAATGGTGACAGTATGTTAACATGCTGTAAATGAATAAGAGTTAGCAACACTTATAAGCAGCCACGGGCCGTGGAGGGAGTTACGGTGGGGCAGGGAGGCGGGGAGGGGGAGGGGCAGGGTGGAGAGGGCTCCACCCTGCCCCTCCCCCTCCCCGCCTCCCTGCCCCACCGTAACTCCCTCCACGGCCCGCGGCTGCTTATATCTCACCCTCCCTAATACACATATTATATTATTTGCTAAGAAGGTCTGTTTGTGTTGGTTTAGGGCGTGCCCATACTTTAGTGTCTTAGATTTGAAGGAATCACATCAGCATACACCAGCTCTCTCTTCATCTGAACCGCATCAACTGTTGTGTATGTGTGTTCGGCAAAGCAATATAAAACCCGCCTCATGCCCAGAATTGGCAGAAGCTGCACTTATGTTATGAGTATGAAGTCGTGGAGATCAGACCTCATAACAATTCTGTATCGTGTTGTTCTTGAAACTTCAGCACTCGCTGTACAGATATAGTTTAACAAGCAAAGCAGATAGTAGAGCAATAACATATTATTCTCATGTAAACCACGATGAACTACTAGGTTGAAAGCTAAAGCAACAATGTTGTATAACGAAAGATGACTCCAAATCCGGTAAGGTTGCAGGTAAGCAGTTTAATACAGCAGACAGAAAAGTAACAGGACCGTAACCTCATCTGGCCAGGTAGTAACTGCCACAGAATGGAATGGCAGACAGTGACACAGAGAGAACTATGCAAGCAGTCTAGAAGGTTGGAGCCAGAGCATGCAGGGAGAGGACAGATAGGGAAAAGCTATGTACAACACATCTCCCTCCTTTGGGAACAAAATGAAAACAAGGGAAAGA
This sequence comes from Lissotriton helveticus, assembly GCF_964261635.1. Taxonomy (NCBI): domain Eukaryota; kingdom Metazoa; phylum Chordata; class Amphibia; order Caudata; family Salamandridae; genus Lissotriton; species Lissotriton helveticus. The sequence continues at coordinate 619,759,865 of NC_136059.1, read as the reverse complement.
AAGAGCAAAATAACAATAACAGCTGTTAATGAACATAGTCACTCAAGTAAGCTGGAGGATGACGGGAACGTGGACACCTTAAGGAGACATTGGAAGAAGAAACACCAGAGGTAGTATCAGAACACTCATGCATATCATCACACGCAGACGAAGGAGCATCGCCACCACCCACCTCCCCCCGTACAGCAGGTGAGTCACGCGACTCGGAGTCTTGTCGAGCAGACAACATATAGCCACTGCAGCCTGTCTCAGAAGGAATAAGATCGGAATCATGGGTATTGGAGACCTCCTTCTGATATAAGGCAACCCTTCTGTAGTTCCACTTAGCACCATTCTCAAGAAGAACAAAATGGGGAAAAGCTTTCTTAACCCGGAAGGGACCAGTGAACTTAGAAAGGCCCTTGGAGCAGCGACCCGGCTTAACCTTGACCAAATCGCCAGTGGAGATGGGAAGAGGGGAAATATTTGAAGGGGAAGAAAGCTTGTTATCATCCCTCAACCAGGAAGGAGTTAGCTTGGACACAGGGGAACGCCCTCGCATCAGTTCAAAAGGGGATTTTCCAGCCTGCCCATGGGGTGTTGAGCGGTAAGCCCAAACCAGCTCTTGTACACGCTCATCAGAAAAACACCCACTAGCAACTGACATCTGTATAACACCCTTGACTAGTCGGTTGACCCTTTCACACAGACCATTGCTTTCGGGATTATAAAGACAGGTGCGGTGATGAGATATACCACATTCACGCAAGAAACAAGCCATTTTGGTAGAGGTGAGCTGGGTGCCGTTATCTGTAATGAGAACTGAAGGATAACCCTCATTCACAAAAACAGACTTGAGGAAAAGAATGGTGGAGTCAGTTGTAATCTCCTTCATGAAACGTACAGTCAACCACTTAGAGAAACAGTCAACAACAACCACCGCAAAACGTTGATTTACGGGCAATTCGCACATAGGGCCAATGAAATCTAAACATATTGTGTGCCAAGGCAAGCTTTTAAAGGAAATGCTGCCAACAGATTGAGAACCAATGACCTTGAGACGCTTCTCTCCTTCCATGCACAAGGAGCATTTGACAACACACTCCACAGCATCACTGTTGATTGAGGGCCACCAGAAATTTTCTTTTACACGCCGCTGAGTAAAAGTTTGACCCAAATGGCCCTCATGAGCTAAACCAAGAATCCTGCCCCTCAAAGAGCTTGGAGGAACATAACGATCGCCCCTCATGAGAACATTTTTCCCACACACAGACAACTCATTGACAACCTTAAGAAAGGGTCTGACAGCTGGTTCCACGGCACTTTCTCTTCTCGCCCCCTTGAGAACAAGATCAACTACAGCTTTCAAAACATGATCATCATCCATGCCTTTGGACCACTCCTCAGCTGAAAAGGAACTCTCACACAAAGACACGACATCATGTAAGGAGGCAACAGCCTTGTCATCGCCCTGTTCACACAAGGATCATTAAACATAATGACCCAGTCTTCCCAAGGAGTGGAAGGATTGCCAGGTTCAGTTAGAAACTGAGGAGGAAGAGCGATGTTTATAGATTGCGCCATTACAGACCAGCAGCCAAAACAATATGAATACCAAGCACAGGGAGTTCAGTGTCGCAACGAAAGTACAATTCTTTTGGACTTTGACTAGTAAAAAGATTCAGCGCTGCACTTCCTAGCGTTAGGAGTAATCACCAAATGTTAATAAATATCGTATCATTCTTATGAACTTTGACCAGTAAAAATGTTCGGCGCTGCACTTCCTAGCGTTAATGTTAATGAATAATGTGCTTACTTGTGTGGAAACGTTGCGTGCCAACGACTTTAACTTGAAATGAACCACTCGAGCGAACTGCTCGCATCGGACTGATGAACTGCACAGAGCGGACTGAGGAAGTAAACAAAGATGGCCGCCAGCGTATGTTGTCACGAAGGTCACGTTAATGACCTTGCGTAGACACCACGCAACAACCGGAGGTCCGTGCAGTAGTGCGCAGTCAATGCGCGAGACTCAGCTCGAGACTCCGCTCGTGGAAGCAGATCCAGCAAGACCGTTGCTATGGCCACGCGGGACACACACAAGTGACGTTCAACTCCGTTGCTACGCACCTCAGGCTTGTGACGCTGTGGGTAGCAACCACGGAGGCAAAGAACAAAAACGCTGTTTTAGGAAGTTGAATCCATAAAATCTCGACATCAGACGGTTGCAGAAGGAGAAGACATCGAGAACTCAAAGCGCTGACACTCGTGGATTCGTCGAGGAACGGATCGCTGTTGTAGGATAATCTTTTCTTAGGCTGTAGCAAACATTTGGCCAGATGCTCCCATCCTGAAGTCGCCAAAATGTTGTATAACGAAAGATGACTCCAAATCCGGTAAGGTTGCAGGTAAGCAGTTTAATACAGCAGACAGAAAAGTAACAGGACCGTAACCTCATCTGGCCAGGTAGTAACTGCCACAGAATGGAATGGCAGACAGTGACACAGAGAGAACTATGCAAGCAGTCTAGAAGGTTGGAGCCAGAGCATGCAGGGAGAGGACAGATAGGGAAAAGCTATGTACAACAAACAACTAAGTGTCGTGTGCAGAAGTTGCAAAAAAGGAAAAATGGCGTTTAAACCGGTAATGAGCCCATGCTAACTTAACACGGTGTAAAGATATCCAGGACCTAGATGACACCTCCCCATGATCCAGAAACGAACTGAATAAGATAATAGAAGTGCCATCTCATGAGAGCAGATTGCAACTTTATATGTGGACGGTCCGCAAGGTAAAACATTAAAAACTAGGAAAATTTAATGCTAAAGAAAAATAAAACAGCCAAGTACTTTATCGAGTCTTAAGCCAATAGGCAAGCTAAATAATAAAAACTTGACAAATAAGTCAATGAATTGTCAATGAAATGCTAGTACTCAGCATATCAAACATGAAAAAGGTCTATGACATAACTGTGTATGCAAAATAAGCTGCAACAGCCTCCAATAGGAAGTCACCGTCTTCATCCGAAAAGAGTTCAGCCATCCAATTTAAAAGCGGAAAAGAACATACGTGCTCTCCCAGCACCGGATCCTCTATCACCATCAGAGGACAGCTCGGTGGGTTTTCAAGAAAGCTCTGTTCCAAGAAAGACTGTGTTGCCGCCAGTAAATTCCAGGGACCAATTAGTCCATGCATCAATGCCACAGCCATAATCCTTTCGCCAGGACAAACCAACTCGTGAGTAATGATAGGAGTCATCAGCTGATTAAAGTCGACGTCAGGAGAAACCGGTCCGCAGAGACACAAATCAATGGCCCAATCGAAATCACAGGTCAGGCAGTGAAATACAGGCTGGACACAGGTGAAGTAGGAGAATCGAAAAGATAATCCATATGCCGTGCTTAATATCGCCAACGGCATTGTGCCATAATATTCTAGCATGCGATTGCGGAACAGTGTCAGCAGCTGCAGGGCGGGAGCTTGCACAGGAGGGACATCCATATTTAAAAATGTAAAAAAGCACAAGAGCGTCCGCTGGTAATGCAAGTAAAAATGGGAATCCACGAAGCACAGTGGAAAAAAATAGAATGAAAGAAAGCAGGGATGACTCCAAAGATTTTCTCAAATGAAGTCACGAGACCACTGGTAACAACTTTAAAAAAGTGCGCCAGGCCCTTTGTGGAGGACGCGTTAAAGATAGTCCGAACCATCTTGCTGAAATGGAAAGGCGAATCTGTATTGAAAAGGGTCTGCACCTCTGTACGGGTGTTCGCTATGTGAAGCACGAAAGTTTCACGGGCCGAACTCAAGGCCACCTCTCTTTGAGACAAAAGAGCTCTTATTCTTGCCATGCCGTTGAAATCTGCTCCCAATGTTGGTATTTGTGGCCAGATTGAAGACTCCCTATGTTCATGTGTGGGAGGAAATAGAACATTTCTGCAGCAAATAACCCGTTCACTTACTGTTACGATAAAAGGAATACTTTTAATTAACCCAGAACAATCTTCATTATTGAGCATCAAATAACTACCATTTTCCAACAACTTGAACGTGGGGATGATAGCAGGAACTGGCGTGCCTTGCAACACGCAAGCCATATTTGGTCGGTGTTTGTTGCATGAACCGTGTAACTGTATGTGCCTACACATTAGTGAATGATCTGGCGTCTCAGTGCATTCCTCTCCATTCAGATAAACTTCTTGATCATCTTTGAAACATCTGTATGTGTATGGAAGCGACCAGACCTCATGAAGAAAAGCACTACCTAAAGGTTCATAACGACCTATTGGTATATATTTCATACAATTTGAAAACTTATATAAAGCAAAAGGCAGCGTTATTAAACCGTGGATAAGGCACGTTGCCAAAAAACCCGCAATCCTCTGCTGATGATGTCACTGAGCATGTCATGAATGATGTAATATGTGACATCATCAGCAGTGGATTACGGGTAATAGTATCTCTAGTTTACTCCCCTATAGCTGTCTTTCTTTTAACATAAGTGTCTGTTTCCTTCCCTTATACTTACTGTTCTTTTTTTTAAAAAAAAATTTTGGTTCACTTCCGGTTCGCGTACCGGCGAGCGAACTGGGAAGCGAACTACGAGAAATAGAGGTTGGCACAGTTCCAAATATTGTACCAATTTTTTAATAACGGGGAGGTAGTTCTGAAAAGAACTTTTTTTTTTATTGTTTTTGTTGTTTTATATTTTTTTTATTATTTTTCTGAACATTTTTTTACTTTTTTTGAATTTTTCTGAACAGTTTTATATTTTTGGGGGTTTTTCTTGCAGGGTGCAATGAAAACGATTCATTGTAAAGGGCTCAACAGGAGCAACAAAACAAAAAAAAAGTATTTATTATTTGGGGCGTTTCGTACAAACTTGCATATGATAGTCAATAGCTCTGTTGATCAGAGTGATGCTTCTTTCTCCGTAGCAAATGAATCCATTGCAATGTACGCAGACGTGTTTTACTTCATGAAATCTCGTTTGAATATTTGGCACCATCTCCCTGCCCTCTGGTCCCGTTACTTCCGGTACAACAGATCTTCTGGCCATAATAGGGAGATTATCTAGGTCGTTACGAAACTGTGCAGCACTGTAGTTGTTAGGATGCCACCTAGTCATATGGCGATGCATTGTGTAGTTTCCGAAACTGTATTTTTTGTCGGTCCCTCTGGACAGTCTATCTTGACATATAAGGCATGTTACGTATCTTGCATTTACTTTTTTCTGACCTTTGGGAATTTTAAAAAATTGCCAAATGAAGTTTTCTTTCCGGTGAGACGTCCTGGGCTCCTCAGGCAAAAAGTGCCTCTCTTCGTGCTCGTCGTCCTGTTCCTCTTCTTCCTCTTCTTGCTGAATTATAACTTGAGCAGGTGGTCCACTCTTCCTTGGATGTGGTGGAGGTGGTGGGGAAGCACCAGCTGAAGCTACTAAAGAAGCCATTGCTCACTGGTAACAAAGGGTCTTTCTCTCACAATGATGAAAGTCAGAGTGAGGAAAGAAGGAGGGATTTTCATCATTTGGGAAAAACAATAGTTCTCAACCAATGAAAAGTGTTCATTTTAGATTATATGACCTAGTCTTACATCATTAGGAAACCAAAAGTGAAATGAACCAATGAAAATTGTTATTACCAAGTCACATGACCTGCTGTGTTTACGTTAAGCGCTTTGCAGGGCCTCCCGGTTTGCTTCCAGAAACCTGTGCTTTGCGACTCGGTAAGCGTACCAGTTCGCTAACGTAGCACGTCATATGACGTATCACGCGACAACGCGAAACGTCGTGCGGACGGGAGGCGTCACGATGTTGTTTTCTAACGCGGCAGTTGCGGTAAAGAAACGTTTACCGGCTCGCGGTCTATTTCGCGGCATCAAGGTCAGCTAACGGGAAGCTTCCCGATTTGCGAAGCGGGAACGAAGAAAAAAAATATTTTAAAAAAAAATTATTAATAAACATATAAAATATATTTTTGGATTTAAAGAAGAATACATTTTACAGCTACAGATATTAGCTGTTAAAAAAACAATGAAATTCACTGAAAAAACCATAGGTTATAGACCATATATAGTTAGGAATTAGCATTTACAAAACCTTGAAAATTCACTGAAAAAACCATAGGTTATAGACCATATATAGTTAGGAATTAGCATTTAGAAAACCTTATTTTACTCACACAAAACCATTGAAATTCCATATATAGTTAGTTGCACTAACTATATATCGCGCACCCGCAATCCACTGCTGATGATGTCACATATTACATCATTCATGACATGGTCAGTGACATCACTGATGACATCACTGATGACATCTCAAATGACATCACTGATGACATCACTGATGACATCTCAAATGACATCACTGATGACATCATGACACACCAATACCAGTTACTACATACGCACTCACTGATTCCTACGTCTACACACACATTCACTCATTCACCCATACAATCACTCATACATACAGTCACTCATTATTACAACACTATCATATGCACTCATACACCTATGCAGACAGTCACACACTGCCACTCATCCATGGAGTTACTCACACACCAAGTCAGTCCTGTAAAGAATCAATCACACTTCCATTTCTTCATCTATACAGTTAAACACAGAACACCATACTTCAGTGACATCACTGATGACATCACTAATGACATCTGAAATGACATCACTGATGACATCTCAAATGACATCACTGATGACATCATGACACACCAATACCAGTTACTACATACGCACTCACTGATTCGTACGTCTACACACACATTCACTCATTCACCCATACAATTACTCATACATACAGTCAGTTATTATTAGAACACTATCATATGCACTCATACACCTAGTCAGTCCTGTGAAGAATCAATCACACTTCGATTTCCTCATCTATAGTTAAACACAGAACACCATACTTTTCACACATATACTAACACATACTTACTCTCTTATACAATCACTGATACAAGTACACATTGATATGCACAGCGTCACACACCTCCCAGCCAGCCACACACACACTCAGTCTTCCATCCATCCAGTCATTCTTCAATATGTAAAACGTATTTAAACTTTACAAAAGCACACAGACACTAGATGATGTCATCAGTGATGTCATCAGTGATGTCACTGACCATGTCATGAATGATGTAATATGTGACATCATCAGCAGTGGATTGCGGGTGCGCGATATATAGTTAGTGCAACTAACTATATATGGAATTTCAATGGTTTTGTGTGAGTAAAATAAGGTTTTCTAAATGCTAATTCCTAACTATATATGGTCTATAACCTACGGTTTTTTCAGTGAATTTTCAAGGTTTTGTAAATGCTAATTCCTAACTATATATGGTCTATAACCTATGGTTTTTTCAGTCAATATATATATATATATCTGAGCTCCAACTACCAGTTCCCACTAGTTGAGTCAGCACACGACCGCACACGAAAGGTGGTAAGCCTTTTAATCAGGGTATGGGAAGGCTTGGAGTTGAATGCGTGCATCATGTTTTCAGTCCCTTTAATGTTATTAATTACGCCCTCGGATTGGCCAGTCAAATGACTGTTGCATTGTGGGGATTGAAGTCCTGATGTTTACTTCCGTTGATGGTGGCACTAATTTCTGTCATGAGGGACACGTGGCCTGGAATACTCTACGCCAACCTGTGGGCCACACACGCGGGATTAAGGGAAGTCGCTGTTAGCTGCGGCCCATCCGCGGGATTGAAACGATGACAGAAATTAGTGCCACCATCAACGGAAGTAAACATCAGGACTTCAATCCCCACAATGCAACAGTCATTTGACTGGCCAATCCGAGGGCGTAATTAATAACATTAAAGGGACTGAAACCATGATGCACGCATTCAACTCCACAAGCCTCTGAGGAAGTAAGAATTACGAAACGCATCAGGCGGAGGAATTGACTGTCTTATCCAAGCAGAGAACAGAAGCCTTCCCATACCCTGATTAAAAGGCTTACCACCTTTCGTGTGCGGTCGTGTGCTGACTCAACTAGTGGGAACTGGTAGTTGTAGCTCAGATATATATATATATATATATATATATATATATATATATTCACTGAAAAAAACATAGGTTATAGACCATATATAGTTAGGAATTAGCATTTAAAAAACCTTATTTTACTCACACAAAACCATTGAAATTCCATATATAGTTAGTTGCACTAACTATATATCGCGCACCCGCAATCCACTGCTGATCATGTCACATATTACATCATTCATGACATGGTCAGTGACATCACTGATGACATCACTGATGACATCTCAAATGACATCACTGATGACATCACTGATGACAACATCCAGTGACTGTATTTTTCTGTAAAGTTAAAATATGTCTTGAGTGGATGTATAAGTGTCTGGATGAAGGATTTAGTAGGTGCATGACTGACTGTATGAGTGAGTGATTAAATGTGTCTCACTGAATGCATGGGTTAGTGACTAAACTGTCTTAATTTGTGCATCATTATGTCTGTTGTTCTGTAAACTGCTGCATGTGTTGATCATTAGCTATACGAGAGGCTATATGTGTTATTAATTGGTTGCCCAAGTATTTCTATGGGAGATTGAGTTTGTGTGGGGGTGGCTGGAAGGTGTGAGACTCTATGCATAGATGTGTGAGCAGTTTATTCACTAGGTGTATGAGTTCAAGAGTGCATGTGGAAACAGCTACATGGGCAGTTGACTGTGTGCATGAGTGTATTGATGAGTGAATGGATATCTCAATGCTACATGTCATAGTAAGTACATATGTAAAACACAGTACATGTGAGAGTTGGCATATATAAATAACTGTGCATGAGAGCCACTGAATGAGTGAGTGGTTGTATCGATCATTGTGAACTTGTATCAGGGATTGTATAAGAGAGTAAATATGTGTTAGTATATGTTTCAATAAGTAAGGTGTGTTTAACTGTATAGTTGAAGAAATGGAGGTGAGATTGTTTCTTTGCATGACTGACTGGGTGTGTGAGTAACTCCATGGATGAGTGGCAGTGTGTGAGTGTCTGTATACACTGAGTGTATCTAAGGTTATATTAGAGTCTGAAGAGGTTTATCGTATTAGCACAAGAATGATGTCAAATGAGATGTCATCAGTGATGTCATCAGTGATGTCATTTGAGATGTCATCAGTGATGTCATCAGTGATGTCACTGACCATGTCATGAATGATGTAATATGTGACATGATCAGCAGTGGATTGCGGGTGCGCGATATATAGTTAGTGTTACCGAATTCCCAAAGTGACCATGCAATACTAACTCTGGAAGTCTCATTAATTCATCAAAAATGTTCCCCAGTAGTAATAGCCAATGCATTGACTCAGGAAAATATCAACATAGACAAAGTAAATGGCTACACTATAAAATGGGAGAGGATAAATCCAGAGGAACTCACCAAAGAGCTAATAAGAACAGTCCATCCTCAAATTCAAATTTGTTTGGACATAGCTACAAATGATATGGAGCTTTTAACTAATTTTGCTCAAATCATGGAAAAAACTAAGGCGCTACTTACAAGGAAACAAAAACCTGGCTCATCCCGGCCTAACGGCTGGTTCAATCAAGAGTGCACTAAGGCTCACACAAAACTAAAGTTAGCCTTAAATAAAAATGAAAGGGATCCCACCACAATAGCCACTCTTAGAAGTGAATATCAAAAAATAAGGAAAAAGAGGAAGGAGGAATTGAAGCAAGCGCTGTGGCATGAACTCCACATCAGTGCCCAGGAAAAAAACTCTATAGCCTTCTGGAGAATCATAAGAACTCCCTTTTTGGCGGATGACACTTGCCCAAGAATCGAAGCCGCCATAGATGCTGCAACTTGGGTTTCACACTTTACTAGCATCTTCCAAAAACCAATCAACGACCAAGACCTGGAAGAAGAGGAAAAAACATTCCCACCATACCCGATAGATATGAATTTTGAAATTTCTGAAATTCTTGTGGCATTGAACTCTACCAAAAAAGGGAAAGCTCCAGGGCCGGATGGTGTCCCGGCAGACCTTTTTAAACACCAAACAGATTTTTGGGCACCAATCCTAACAAGGGTCTGCAGCGCTACGGCAAAAATAGGAATTCTGGAGTCTTGGACTAAGTCCATTATGGTGCCGATTTTTAAAAAAGGTAATCGTTCGGACCCAGCCTGCTATCGTCCAATTTCCCTGCTGGACTCATTGGGGAAAATAGCAGGAAGAGTGATTTTAGAAAGACTCCAGGATTGGGCGGAAGAAAGAGGTATTTTATCCGACCTTCAATTCGGATTTAGAAAAGGACTAGGCACTGTGGAACAAGCCCTAAACCTATCAATAATCTTCGGGAAATATGTGCATGCAAAGAAAGCAAAACTTTATATGACCTACGTAGATCTGTCCGCGGCTTTCGACTGCGTCTCCCACATAAAATTGTGGTCCCTCCTAGCACAGATGGGGGTAGACCCACCACTCCTGAACTTTTTAAGGGAACTCTATTCCAATCCATCCGCAAGAGTTCGCTACGGGATAAAGGGAGAACTGACGGCGTCCTTCACAGTAGAGCGAGGAGTCAGACAGGGATGTGTCCTGGCGCCCTTTCTTTTCTCCCTCTATACCAACAACTTGGAGGTTGAGCTATTAAAGGGTGCCCGTGACCTCCCACTGGCCAAACACCGCCCGATCCCCGCCCTGCTGTATGCGGATGACGCCGTCCTTCTCGCACAAACTCCCCGTGAACTCCAAAGGTCCCTTAACAGATATTCCCAGTTTATGAGAACTCTTGACCTCCACATAAACGTGAAAAAGACTTTCGTAATGAAGGCTGGGGTCGGGAATAAACAACAAAAATCCATCTACCTCGAAAGTCAAAAAATTGACCCAACAAACGAATACTGTTATTTGGGGGTTATGATAGACAACAAACTCTCCTGGAAACCAGCAGTAGAAGCCAGAAAACATTGCTTCAAAAGAGCACTAGCCGCATTGGTGTCGTTTTCTCAAAAATTAGGAAAACGTCCACCCAGGGAACTGTTAACCATATATAAAGCCAAGCGCCAATCTACAGCTTTATATGGAGCAGGACTATGGGGATACACGGACGTTACCTCCCTGCAAATTGCAGAAAATAAGTTTTTTAGATTCATCCTATCTGCACCCAAAACTTCCTCTGTTTACGCCTGCCACTTAGAACTGGGGGCACCGTATATTGAAGATCTTGCTAAAATCCAACCGCTTCTTCTTTGGCGACGTATTTGGATGTCAGATAAAAACGACCTTACAAAAACAATAATGGCGGATGCAATGTCTCTGGACTACGTTTCTAAAATCAAATGGCTGGCCTATATTCGGTCCTTTCTTTGCGACCTTGGAATGGAAAAATATTATCTTAATCCCGAAAAAATTGGAGAACTCGCCCATGAAAATTTAAAAAAGCGAGCGTTGGATCACCTGTCCAAATTGAGACTCCAGGTAGAAGCTGGGAAACAGTCAGTGCAGCATGCCATGCTGGTCCAATCTACTCTCTCAATGCAGCCCTATTTAAACCTTGATATTGGTACCTTCGAACGATTTCTCCTGATAAGATTCAGACTGAACACATTTCACAGACTGGTGGTCTTCCCAATACCAAATGTTTGGGATTTAAACTCACCTCCATGTCCATGTGATGGGATATCAGGTCAATCCACTATTCATACAGTTCTGTTCTGTAAATTTTATCAGGAACACCGCAAACTCTGGCTATTGACCCTTTTGAAATCTTGGGGTCTCAGACAATGTAGAACAGCCATGTTGAGCTTGCAGCTTTTGGACACTGAAGCCACATGTTACCATGTCCTTAATTTTTTGAAATGTATATACAGACATCGGAAAAACCTCTAAACTTTTAAATTAATAGTACTGTATACACTGTCGAAATTCCTTTTCGCTGCTCTTAAGTATTTTGTTAAATCAGATTTCATTGAAAATCTTCTTAATTGTAATGCTTTTATGGATCGTAATAATCCGAATAAAGTTATATTTTGAAAAAAAAAAAAAAAAAAAATATATATATATATATATTCACTGAAAAAACCATAGGTTATAGACCATATATAGTTAGGAATTAGCATTTAAAAAGCCTTATTTTACTCACACAAAACCATTGAAATTCCATATATAGTTAGTTGCACTAACTATATATCGCGCACCCGCAATCCACTGCTGATCATGTCACATATTACATCATTCATGACATGGTCAGTGACATCACTGATGACATCACTGATGACATCTCAAATGACATCACTGATGACATCACTGATGACAACATCCAGTGACTGTATTTTTCTGTAAAGTTAAAATATGTCTTGAGTGGATGTATAAGTGTCTGGATGAAGGATTTAGTAGGTGCATGACTGACTGTATGAGTGAGTGATTAAATGTGTCTCACTGAATGCATGGGTTAGTGACTAAACTGTCTTAATTTGTGCATCATTATGTCTGTTGTTCTGTAAACTGCTGCATGTGTTGATCATTAGCTATACGAGAGGCTATATGTGTTATTAATTGGTTGCCCAAGTATTTCTATGGGAGATTGAGTTTGTGTGGGGGTGGCTGGAAGGTGTGAGACTCTATGCATAGATGTGTGAGCAGTTTATTCACTAGGTGTATGAGTTCAAGAGTGCATGTGGAAACAGCTACATGGGCAGTTGACTGTGTGCATGAGTGTATTGATGAGTGAATGGATATCTCAATGCTACATGTCATAGTAAGTACATATGTAAAACACAGTGCATGTGAGAGTTGGCATATATAAATAACTGTGCATGAGAGCCACTGAATGAGTGAGTGGTTGTATCGATCATTGTGAACTTGTATCAGGGATTGTATAAGAGAGTAAATATGTGTTAGTATATGTTTCAATAAGTAAGGTGTGTTTAACTGTATAGTTGAAGAAATGGAGGTGAGATTGTTTCTTTGCATGACTGACTGGGTGTGTGAGTAACTCCATGGATGAGTGGCAGTGTGTGAGTGTCTGTATACACTGAGTGTATCTAAGGTTATATTAGAGTCTGAAGAGGTTTATCGTATTAGCACAAGAATGATGTCAAATGAGATGTCATCAGTGATGTCATCAGTGATGTCATTTGAGATGTCATCAGTGATGTCATCAGTGATGTCACTGACCATGTCATGAATGATGTAATATGTGACATGATCAGCAGTGGATTGCGGGTGCGCGATATATAGTTAGTGCAACTAACTATATATGGAATTTCAATGGTTTTGTGTGAGTAAAATAAGGTTTTTTAAATGCTAATTCCTAACTATATATGGTCTATAACCTATGGTTTTTTCAGTGAATTTTCAAGGTTTTGTAAATGCTAATTCCTAACTATATATGGTCTATAACCTATGGTTTTTTCAGTGAATTTCAATGGTTTTTTAATAGCAAATATCATAAGCTGTCGAATGTCAAGTACGTGGTAAGTAAAAACATTTTCGTGTTTATGCACACTGATCTGCTTTGAATGCTGCCCCCCACCCCTCATTTCTATTAGGAGTACTCTCTCTTTGCAGATAGTGAAGGGTAGTTAACGCAGCCCTTTGCCCCCTTTGTAATCCGTCGTGCCTGCTTCTCTCTCCATTTGATTGATTGTTCTCTTTGGTTCATTCTCTATTTACAAACAAGCACAGAGTCGCAATACTCTGTTTAGTCTTTGCAGATAGCGAAAAATCGTGTAAAAAAACAAAAGGAATCGAGCAAAATCAGTAGGCCACTAATGGGATCTCTTTTTGACCTCGCTAAAATAGAAACATTAGGAACAACCTGTTGAAAATAGCAATGCGTATGTACATAAGCGGCGTTCATTTGTGTTCACAGTACCCCTTGTTGATTGTTTCAATCGAGCATTGAATTGTTCGAAGTTAATTCTCTTAAGGATCTTCTCTACCTGCAAACGAGGAAGAATAGGAATATTCTCTCTCCCTTTGCAGATAGTGAAGGGTAGGTAACGCAAGCCTTTAACACGTCGTACCTATTTCATTCCTCATTGATTGATTGATTGTCCGAACATTGACTGTTTGGGAATTAGTTCTTTTTGGAGGTATTCCCTGTTTGCAAATAAACGTAGGAAAATCTTTGCAAGTAGTGAAAGGGTACGTAATGCGGACCTTTCTCCCCCGTTGTAATCTGTCATGCCTATCTACTCCCCACTGATTGATGCACCTTTTTCACCCGGACCATTTACTAGAGATACGTCATCTGGCCCGACCAGAGAGCACCCCTAGTGAAAAGGACATATGCAATAATAACGAAGTGATCACTGTATCCTGTTAACAGAAACTTTACCATGAAACAACCTGGAAAGAAAAAAATAGGAAAACGAAAATCAGTAGGCCACTGATGAACATGAACTTTTATTAAACAACGAACAAAGAAACAATAACATAACGTAATGATAAAACCTATTAATGTCCTAGAAACAAGAAAACGTTAAAATATGCCAGTGGTGAGAGACCAGAAAAACAGTAAGAGAAACCAAATCACCCCTCGCTGTCCCACCGCCTGCCACGCCAAAAAAATCGATAGACTAGGGAAAATGCAAGTCAGTAGAACATCCGCCCCCACTCTGGAAACTTCCAAGGTGGGGCAGGGTTCCGGCTACGCCCAGCCGGGAGCAGCCCATATAAGGCAGGTCCTGCTGCCACGCCTCGGCCAGGAGATCCTAACGTAGGGTGTAGCCGGAGGAGAGGCCGAGGCCAGCGGGACCCGGCCAGGGGATTGCCTTTACAACGCTGAACAGTTGCAGGGGGGGGAATGTCTCCTCGACCCTCCCCTCTCTCTCCCAGTCCGGCCGCGGTGGCCCTTGAGAGTTGCAGGTAGTCCCGCCACATGCTCTTCCGGTCCGGCCACCAACGGTCGGGGGGCCGAGGCCGACGGGATCCGGCTGCAGCCGATAAACCAAGAAACCCGTTCATGGGGCCAGAGCCAGGGGCGTCCGGCCGACATCCACCGGAAGCCTGGCCCGAAGACGGACGGGACACTTCTTTCTTTTATAATGGCTGCGACAACACTGGGGGGGGATGTCTTGCACATGCCTCCGACCCCCCCCCCCTCGTCCTCATCGCCTGGTCCGGCCATAACAAATCTCAAGCGAGACGCCGTGGGGTGCACTGGGAGGGAGAGACGGTGCGAACAGGCCTCTCCTGCCTCCCCAGGTGGAGGCTTCCCAGCTGCACCCTCAGCGCTCCAGGCGCCCGGAAAAGGGTTCCTCCACTGTGGCCATGCTGCAACGTCTCGCCCGGCAGGGTGGAGCCCGTCCGCTCATGTGACCCCGCGATCGCCGGTAGCTGCCGAACTCTCAAAATGGCGGTCGACCTGGCAAGAGCGGGCCCAGCATAAAGAAATGGCCCGGTCACTGGTTGACTCCACCACCGTAGTCCTCCACGACCTTGAAAATTCTAGAGGAGCCGCGGGAGTCTCCGACCCCCGATGGGGAATGACTGCCATGATCGCCCGTGGAGTGACGAAACTGTATCCGCGGGACGTCGGCGCTCCCATGCTGGCACCAGCCTCACTTTGAATTACTAGAATCCTGCAGACCTCACTTCCGGTGAAAGCACAGTGTGACCCGGTAGGAAAAATTATTGCACCCCCTCCCCTTTTTGACTGATAGTTCAAACCACCGATCCTTTCCTTTGCCCTTTTAACGGAACTTTGGACTGCCTCCCCCTCTTTTACATTTTCTAGAGAAAACAAAACATTAACCACTACATTAGCATAGCAGTTGACACCAGAACTGTTTTCAAATTGAAAACCAACAACATCTTCAACAGAATCCTTTTTGTTTCTGCTGTGACCCTGCTACAGCACAGGCATTGTCCCCAGCAGTAATTCTGCAATGCCGGTAAGAATAGCTGTGGTGCCTACTGGACTCACTCACCCCCGCAGCGCCCCACGCCGTTTTTTGCTGGGCGGCAACTTACTAGACATCACTTTCGTGCCATCTAGATTTCAGCGCGTTCTGCTGCCTTGGAACTATTCGCACAACAGACCGCTACTGACAAGAATATTTCATTATTGGTGCTGTCAATTTCAATAAATCTATTGGATAATTCAAAAGAAATTGCCACGGTCTCTTCGTTGTTTAAATGTTTTTACTGTTTTTGTTTTCTTGTATATATTTATATGTTATTAAAGTTTTATATTCCTACTACTTTGTTGGAGTGCTATATATTTTTAATGTGACACATAATTGTAAAAACTTTGATGTACAAAGAGTCATTCCTGGAATCTTCCGCTTCAGGCTCGGTCCCCTCCCCAATCACAATACAGGATGGTTTTCAGATAGTAGGAACACGTGTGGTCTGACGGATCTCATCGGGTGTGGGCCTTGATCTACTATAACTCCTTTGAAGAGGGGTGATTCTTTACAGCTGGGGCCATAAACTACATCTGCAGGGCTAGCTGATAGCCTGGACAATCGGACACAGAGAAAGAGGAGTGTCAGAGGGTGCGGTAGTGAATAGGGCGAAAGGGAGGTGTCGGGCGGGCACAGAGTGTGATTCTCAGGGAAGAGCAGCGCAGATGGGGGGAGGTTTATTGCCCATGCATAAGACAGAGAGCGGTGGTGACCAGTGCCTAGGGAAGATGCTTGCGTGGGTGAGGAGCCATGCTACGAATCGACAGCGTGCAGAGAGTGGGTCTGGTCAAGACATCTAAAATGGCTGCCGTGCACGACAAAAGTGTGGCATTTCAAAAAAGGCAAGATGGCGCAGACAATGTTTTTCAACACTTCCTCATTTCCTTCGAATCGAACGTTAACAGACGTTGGGGCATATTACCAAAGTTAAGCGATATTTATCGCTAACGATGCTTACCAACCAATTTTTTACCACTAAGCATCGTCAGAAATTATCGAAGATAAACCTTGCTATTATCAAGGTTTATCGCAAATGCGATAATAAACGGCCGCAATGCATGAATATCGCTAAAAACTCAGCGATATTCATGCATTACCGAGCTAATGCTCTTAGCCATGTTATCCACCTCCCATTGGATAACATGGCTAAGAACTGCTCAGGGCAGGTGTTACTTTTTGGAGATATTCGCGCTTAGCGCGAATATCTCCAAAAGTTGGTAATAGGAGATAGATATCTTGCATGTTGTAATGCAAGTTATTGTGGTATATGGAACTCATACCATAATCTCTCAGGAAAGCAGAAACTGATCCTTTTGGGACCGCCTAAAAAGGCCTAGGGGGTGAGGAGTACTCTACTTTGCCCCCTTTTCACGTTCTGAACTATTTTATTTTACTCTCTTCTGTAATTACACAAAATAACAGCGATAAGATGCATCGGAGACACACAGTGAGAGAAAGGAGGCCGGAGATGAAGAAGAGATGTCAAATACACATTGGAGATAATATAGTGGCAGAAGGCAAGTAAATATGAGTAAACTTACCATGTAACATAAAAATGTTGCACTCTATACTATAAGTCTCATTTTATACTACAATCACTTCGCTACAACCTCATAAATTAAAAATAAAAATGAATAATGTCTCAAACAATTTTTGATTTCTAAATATAAATTTATTCTTCAGAATTTTCTAAATTTGAAAGAACTAGTAACATGTCCTCATCAGCAATGTCCTCATTAAAAGTCTCCAATGATGATTCTTGTAACTCTATGGTCTCCAAACACTCAATAAATTCGCCATCAAGAGATTGATCAAAAAAATCATTCAAGTCATCTCCTCCTTGTGACAATATTTCATTATTGGTGCTGTCAATTTCAATCAATGTAGTGGAATCATTCAAGTCATCTTCTCGTGACAATATTTCATTATTGGTGCTCTCAATTTCAATCAATGTAGTGGAATCATTCAAGTCATCTCCTCCTTGTGACAATATTTCATTATTGGTGCTGTCCATTTCAATCAATCTAATGGAATCATACAAGTCATCTCCTCCTTGTGACAATATTTCATTATTGGTGCTCTCAATTTCAATCAATGTAGTGGAATCATTCAAGTCATCTCCTTGTGACAATATTTCATTCTTGGTGCTGTCCATTTCAATCAATCTAATGGAATCATACAAGTCATGTCCTCCTTGTGACAATATTTCATTATTGGTGCTCTCAATTTCAATCAATGTAGTGGACAATTCAAAAGAAATTGCCACGGTCTCTTCATTGTGAGCCATTTTATTTTGAAATTGCTTGCTGTAAATTGCAGAAAAAAATAATCACTTTCATTTATCGTTTTTAGTAATACATAATATAAAACTAACTTCATCAAGTATTTAGTATAACAGAAGGACTGCAAATAAATAACAGAAAACATTTTTCAAATTATCTTCAAGTGTACAACATAGTTCCCCTTACAAATTAACAACTCACCTTTTTAAAAGTAGCAGAAGTGTTAGTACTGTGTAAATCAAACACCAGAAATTCACCACCAAAAATTCCTCACAAATGTACCTCAGACAGTAGTATCACAAAATGGCTGTGGTTTCCTCTCATTTGACATATATACATAACCAATTAACTTTCATCACACACAAATACAAAACCAAAGTAACATTTTAATTGGTTCTAAATTTCAACACTTTCAAATGTGTTTTCCCCATGCAATTTTCCATAGGACATTTACATACGTCTACAGCCTGAATGGCTGAACGGAATTACACCAAACTTGACAAAATGGTACATCAAACCTAAGAGGTCAGGAAGGATCTACTATGCCCCCTTATGGTCATTTCCCCCTTCGCTTTGGCCTCCTCTTGTCTCTCAATCCTACCGAGAGACAAGATGGCGGCCGCTACGGACTGTTTGGAATGTTGACAGACGCCGGAGAACCAATCAGCTTCGCAAAGCTCCGTAACGCGAAAAGTACGCGAAGCGGAGCGCTGTTACAGATATATATCTTTTTTTGAACGTTAATTTCTCAAAATCCACTGGAGCACATATATTGAGACCTAGCAAAGGCACATCGGGCTACCAGTCCCTAATATTTTGCCAAGTTTCGTGCAAATCCATTCAGCCGTTCGATTATTATTATTTTTTTTTTTTTTTGCCCCGCGGAGCCCTTTTAAAACCTCCACATCAAACGTAGGGGGTCAGCGAGGATCTACTATTCCCCCTTATGGTCATTTGCCCCTTCGCTTTGGCCTCCTCTTGTCTCTCGATCCTACCGAGAGACAAGATGGCGGCCGCTACGGACTGTTTGGAATGTTGACAGACGCCGGAGAACCAATCAGCTTCGCTTCACAAAGCTCCGTTGCGCGAAAAGTCCGCGAACCAGAGCGCTGCCCGGTCCGCTGTTACAGATATATATCTTTTTTTAAACGTTAATTTCTCAAAATCCACTGTAGCACATATATTGAGACCTACAAAAGGCACATCGGGCTACCAGTCCCTACAATTTTGCCAAGTTTCATGCAAATCCATTCAGCCGTTCGGGCTAAAAGTGAGGCCAACCGCCCTATGGAAAACTCAATGTTAAAAACACGTTTTGGGACCCCCCTTTTTTCTCAGCCCCCCCTTGACGAACACCCCCCAAATTTTCAAGGGCTGCTCAGAAACAAAATGTTCCATTTTCCTGAAAATTTCAGCCAATTCCGTCCACAAACGCCAAAGTTATTAGACATAGAATTTTCAAAAATCCCATAGAGAAAAAATCCTAACTATATATACCTACTGGCGACCGCCAGTAGGTAATATATATATATATATATATATATATATATATATATATGAATGAAACAAGCGCCTCCTCTCAATGAAAGAAGCAGGAACCTCCACGGGGAATTCAATGGCAGAGCCTTTAATGACAGATTGATGGCGAATGCATTTCGGCCGGTATGGCCTCTTCAGCGCCTGCGGTGGCGTGAACGGAAGTCCTGACGCTCTGCAGTTAAAATGCACCTACTCGCGCTGGATAGGATCGAATGGTAGCTCCGCCCCTCAGCGAAAGGATCCTCAGGTGATGATGCATAGGGTCCGATTGAATCATCGGACTCCATTTCCCAGGATGCAGCAGTGGCTCCCAGGTGAGTAATGCTGGAGGGCGGTATTGGTGAAATCCAATGAAATAGCTATGGGAGAGGTGCTCTGCACAGCGTTCTTCCCGCAAAATGAAACAAAACGTCCCGCCTTGAGTCCCCAAGACCCCATCAACCATTAGTCCGAGCAAAAATAATAGCGTGAGCAGGAGGTGCATACAACCCGCCCTGGCTGAGAACAATGTCTCGCTGTGTCGCTGCAAATCCTCGGGCTGCCGGCGAGTCTGGAGAGATTCAGTGATTGAAGAAACACGCAATGCCAAGGCAAACTCCAGAATCTCCAGGCCACTTGTGAAGGGGGGGCTCCGGAACCGCGCCTCTGGAAAAGCGCGCAGTTATATGAAACAAGCGCCTCCTCTCAATGAAAGAAGCAGGAACCTCCACGGGGAATTCAATGGCAGAGCCTTTAATGACAGATTGATGGCGAATGCATTTCGGCCGGTATGGCTTCTTCAGCGCCTGCGGTGGTGTGAACGGAAGTCCTGACGCTCTGCAGTTAAAATGCACCTACTCGCGCTGGATAGGATCGAATGGTAGCTCCGCCCCTCAGTGAAAGGATCCTCAGGTGATGATGCATTGGGTCCGATTGAATCATCGGACTCCATTTCCCAGGATGCAGCAGTGGCTCCCAGGTGAGTAATGCTGGAGGGCGGTATTGGTGAAATCCAATGAAATAGCTATGGGAGAGGTGCTCTGCACAGCGTTCTTCCCACAAAATGAAACAAAACATCCCGCCTTGAGTCCCTAAGACCCCATCAACCATTAGTCCGAGCAAAAATAATAGCGTGAGCAGGAGGTGCATACAACCCGCCCTGGCTGAGAACAATGTCTCGCTGTGTCGCTGCAAATCCTCGGGCTGCCGGCGAGTCTGGAGAGATTCAGTGATTGAAGAAACACGCAATGCCAAGGCAAACTCCAGAATCTCCAGGCCACTTGTGAAGGGGCGGCTCCTGAACCGCGCCTCTGGAAAAGCGCGCAGTTATATGAAACAAGCGCCTCCTCTCAATGAAAGAAGCAGGAACCACCACGGGGAATTCAATGGCAGAGCCTTTAATGACAGATTGATGGCGAATGCATTTCGGCCGGTATGGCCTCTTCAGCGCCTGCGGTGGTGTGAACGGAAGTCCTGACGCTCTGCAGTTAAAATGCACCTACTCGCGCTGGATAGGATCGAATGGTAGCTCCGCACCTCAGCGAAAGGATCCTCAGGTGATGATGCATACGGTCCGATTGAATCATCGGACTCCATTTCCCAGGATGCAGCAGTGGCTCCCAGGTGAGTAATGCTGGAGGGCGGTATTGGTGAAATCCAATGAAATAGCTATGGGAGAGGTGCTCTGCACAGCGTTCTTCCCGCAAAATGAAACAAAACGTCCCGCCTTGAGTCCCCAAGACCCCATCAACCATTAGTCCGAGCAAAAATAATAGCGTGAGCAGGAGGTGCATACAACCCGCCCTGGCTGAGAACAATGTCTCGCTGTGTCGCTGCAAATCCTCGTGCTGCCGGCGAGCCTGGAGAGATTCAGTGATTGAAGAAACACGCAATGCCAAGGCAAACTCCAGAATCTCCAGGCCACTTGTGAAGGGGGGGCTCCTGAACCGCGCCTTTGGAAAAGCGCGCAGTTATATGAAACAAGCGCCTCCTCTCAATGAAAGAAGCAGGAACCTCCACGGGGAATTCAATGGCAGAGCCTTTAATGACATATTGATGGCGAATGCATTTCGGCCGGTATGGCCTCTTCAGCGCCTGCGGTGGTGTGAATGGAAGTCCTGACGCTCTGCAGTTAAAATTCACCTACTCGCGCTGGATAGGATCGAATGGTAGCTCCGCCCCTCAGCGAAAGGATCCTCAGGTGATGATGCATAGGGTCCGATTGAATCATCGGACTCCATTTCCCAGGATGCAGCAGTGGCTCCCAGGTGAGTAATGCTGGAGGGCGGTATTGGTGAAATCCAATGAAATAGCTATGGGAGAGGTGCTCTGCACAGCGTTCTTCCCGCAAAATGAAACAAAACGTCCCGCCTTGAGTCCCCAAGACCCCATCAACCATTAGTCCGAGCAAAAATAATAGCGTGAGCAGGAGGTGCATACAACCCGCCCTGGCTGAGAACAATGTCTCGCTGTGTCGCTGCAAATCCTCGGGCTGCCGGCGAGTCTGGAGAGATTCAGTGATTGAAGAAACACGCAATGCCAAGGCAAACTCCAGAATCTCCAGGCCACTTGTGAAGGGGGGGCTCCTGAACCGCGCCTCTGGAAAAGCGCGCAGTTATATGAAACAAGCGCCTCCTCTCAATGAAAGAAGCAGGAACCTCCACGGGGAATTCAATGGCAGAGCCTTTAATGACAGATTGATGGCGAATGCATTTCGGCCGGTATGGCCTCTTCAGCGCCTGCGGTGGTGTGAACGGAAGTCCTGACGCTCTGCAGTTAAAATGCACCTACTCGCGCTGGATAGGATTGAATGGTAGCTCCGCCCCTCAGCGAAAGGATCCTCAGGTGATGATGCATAGGGTCCGATTGAATCATCGGACTCCATTTCCCATATATATATATATTCAAACAAAGTTTGCCTGCGCGTACAGAAAGCCGCATCACAGGTGAGTATTTGCCAACGATCTTTATTGGGGGCTGCTGCGAGGACTGATAACAAACTTCACTGGCAATATGTCCAGCCTCGGCCTGACGCATTTCGTGTGAGACCACTTTATTAGAGGCACAGGCTTAGAGATCTTGACTCGCTCATTTTGGCACCTTTTGAATGTTGTTTGCACCGCCCATGTGGGCGTGGCCACTACTGTGGCCTGCTGGTCATTGTAGTGCCCCATCTTGCTACAGTAAGCTGGCGTGCTCGGACCACTTTGTAAATACAGTAGTCTACCCCAGTGGGTTGTGTTGTCAGCCTCGGGCCCTCGCACCACTCTTAATCCTCCAGTAAAAGGCTCCTGCCATCCAAGTATCGGCGTTTTTACGGCGTCGATGTGGAAATGCTGAAAAGCATCCGGGCTTTCTCCGCGGCCCATGCGAGGCCGCCACATATCCAAACAAAGTTTGCCTGCGCGTAGAGAAAGCCGCATCACAGGTGAGTATTTGCCAACAATCTTTATTGGGGGCTCCTGCGAGGACTGAGAACAAACTTCACTGCCAATATGTCCCGCCTCTGCCTGACGTGTTCCGTGTGGGAGCACTTCATCAGAGGAACAGGCTTAGAGATCTTGACACGCTGATTTTGGCACCTTTTGAACGTTGTTTGCACCGCCCATGTGGGCGTGGCCACTCCCATGGCCTGCTGGTCATTGTCGTGCCCCATCTTGCTACAGTGAGCTGGGGTGCTTGGACCATTTTGTAAATACAATAGTCTTCCCCAGTGTGTTGTATTGTCAGCCTCGGGCCCTCGCACCACTCTTAATACTCCAGTAAAAGGCTCCTGCCAGCCAAGTATCGGCGTCTTTACGGCGTCGATGTGGAAATGCTGAAAAGCATCCGGGCTTTTATACTAGAATTGACACGGATCCTACACCTAGATTGAAAACGACTATCGCTATGATGGTGTATGAAGCCGAAACAAATGGCTGGGTAAGCAAGAAAGAAGCGTATTTCTTACTGACAGACAATCCAAAAACTCCATACTTTTACTCGCTTCCCAAAACACACAAAAAAAGAACACCACCACCAGGCCGCCCGATAGTTAGCGGCATAGGATCAGTACTAGAACCCCTCTCCAAACTTGCAGACCAATTCCTC
Organism: Lissotriton helveticus; assembly: GCF_964261635.1. Taxonomy (NCBI): domain Eukaryota; kingdom Metazoa; phylum Chordata; class Amphibia; order Caudata; family Salamandridae; genus Lissotriton; species Lissotriton helveticus. Next base: position 619,736,080 of record NC_136059.1, on the reverse strand, counting down.
CAGCCTCTGGTCAAAAAAACTCCTACGTATTTACAAGATACTAGAGATTTGTTAAATCAACTTAAAGACCAACCTTTTGACCCCACTACGATGCTTCTAGTGGGATTAGATATTGAATCCCTTTACACTAGTCTGCCCCAAAAAGAGACACTGGAAATGTTAGAGGATGTTCTCTTCATGGAAACTTGGGATTTTAGGACACCTAGACACTTTGTCCTAGAGTGTTGCCGGATGGCACTCACCGAGAACTACTTTGAATTTGAAGAACAGCTGTTCTTACAGAGTCACGGGACTTCAATGGGGAGTGCTTTTGCCCCCTCGATGGCAGGACTCTACGTGAGCAACTTTGAAACTAATCACGTACTGACACAAACCAACCCTTACGTTTCCAGTATACTCTACTGGAAACGTTATATCGATGACGTTCTTTTGATCTGGCACAATAACCACGACCTGAAACTATTTGTGGAGTGGCTGAACACACGCGATCCTTGGCTTCGATTTACATATATAGCTGATAAAGAAAGCATTGACTTTTTAGATCTGACTATATACTCAAAGGATAACAAAATTGAGACAAAAACATTCAGAAAACCAACGGCCAAGAACAGTTTATTGTCTTATAAAAGTTACCATCCCCAACCATTAAGGGACAATTTACCATACAGCCAGTTTTTACGTCTCAAAAGAAATTGTAGCCAAAAAACTGACTATCTTGTCCAGTCAAAGGATCTCAGCATCAGATTACAACAAAGGGAGTATAAAACATCAACCATAAAAAAGTGCCAAAAAAGAGCCCTGAACCAACCGAGAGAAAATCTACTGACTACATTTGAAAAAAGAGAAAATGCGGACCTCATGACCTGTGTGACTACGTTTGGTCCAGCATCATACCAAGTAAACAAACTCATTCAGAAGAACTGGCACATTGTAAATACAGGACAATACAACTGGCCAAAACCACGCTTTGCCAATAAACGAACCAAGAACTTACGTGATATGTTGGTCCATACTCGCCCCAGACAAGCCATCCTAACCAAACCAATTAGGAATGCCCACATGGTCCCTGTAATAGGACATTACCCATGTGGTTCATGTTTGGCCTGCAAATCAACCACCAGCTCAAAAACATTACAACTTTCCCCCACATTGAATTGGACACAGAGACAACATAGCAACTGCAATTCATCCCATGTGATCTATATGGTCACCTGTCCATGTGAAAAGAAATACATCGGGATGACTTGCAGGAAGGTGAAATTACGAATAGGGGAACATAAAAGTAATATTCGCCTAAAAAAGAACACCACTAAACTCTGTTCCCATTTCGTTGAGCAAAATCACAGCATTGAGGACTTGAGATGGACTGTCATCGAAAAAATACCAGAAGGGACACCCAATGTTGAAAAGGTACTGTATGAAAAGGAACAACGTTGGGTTGACCGTCTGAAAACGAATCAGTATGGTTTAAATGATGAAATCTCATGGCACCACTTTGCACGTTGAAATACAACATCTAAGTGCAAGTCCAACACGAGATAACGTTTCTTTACATTAGTTGCAAATTTTTTCAAAAAAAATTTCAAATTTTGTGCTTCCCATCTAGCGTTATGGTAATTACAAACACTTTCCCCTATTAACGCTAAAATGAAAATTATTGCACTTGAAGAAAGTTAAACCGCTTAATTTTGAGTTTAATCAGGTCACTCGATCATTTGCAAAGCAGTCCTCTTTCTAGCGCAATGGCCGATAACGAAGAAAACGCCATCGGAAGCGTGCTCCCAGCGTCCAGGAGGCAGAGCCAGCACAAGACGCGGAACACGCTTCCAACGTGGGTGAGTGTTTCCCCTACCGCTCGCTGCCCCAATGCCACCGGCAGACAGCAACCTCACAATTACCCCCCTCTTGGTATCTTTATAGCCTGGGACTTAAAGTCCGTACCTCCTGACGGGACCTGGTAACAATTACCTAAAGGTAAGACCTCACATGAGGTAATTGAGCACCAAACACTCGGTACGAGTAGTATTTTCATAATACTTCCGTTTTCCCTATCCAGGTTCATTCTGTGTACACCCTAAATAGAGGTATGATTTAAAAATAGTTATACAATGTCACAAATGATTTAGCTTTTTGTGCACTACGTACCGCTGATACACCACTCCTTGATTTAACTCGCCATGATGTCATTTATGTTGTTTTGTTTCCTAAAACTTGCATATGTCTCTAACATGAGCGTATAACTTTTGAAAAAACACAATGCATGTTCTTAATGACCACGTTTTTTAACAGAAAACTGTTAAAATGCCACCTGTCACCCCCCCTTTTTCCTTTCTAATCCTCTAGGTGACTATTCAGAACCTACATGGGTAAGACTATTATGTTGTATAGACCCACTATTGTCACAAAATAGTGACAATATACTTTTAACTGTGTGTGTTTATTGTTGTCCTGACGAATGCTCTTAGACCCACGGGCCAAGAGAGCAGAAACATGTTGACGTTTTTTCTGTCCTAATGACCTATGCTAAGGATTCCTAATTATCCCCAGAGCATACCCTTACATTTTAATTAGTGGACCAGCGATTTGAATAAAATACAGTATCGCCTGGAAACTATTTTACTCACTTTTTCAGCTTCAGTGGGGTCACTCAAACTTTCTCTGGACACTGCCACGATAAAACCAGAGATCGCCTCGGGTGAGGCTGGCAAGATACTGAATGCAAAAACCCAATGACTGTTGCCATAACGTTTGTGTGGGGCGGAGAACAACATATACCGCTTCTCGTAAAACACAACGTTTATGAGGGTTTTTCATCATATTTCAATATATCTCTTGGAGTAAGTGGTTACAAGTGTCCTATCCTTTTTGATGAAACTCACCTAGTTATGGGGAACAGATAGGACACCTATTCCTCTTCCCTCATTTTGATGAAATGGTCATTGTAGTGCCCCATCTTGCTACAGTGAGCTGGCGTGCTCAGACTACTTTCTAAATACAATAGTCTACCCCAGTGGGTTGTGTTGTCTGCCTCGGGACCTCGCACCACTCTTAATCCTCCAGTATAAGGCTCCTGCCATCCAAGTATCGGCGGCTTTACGGCGTCGTTGTGGAAATGCTGAAAAGCATCCGGGCTTTCTCCGCGGCCCAGGCGAGGCCGCCACTTATCCAAACAAAGTTTGCCTGCGCGTTGAGAAAGCCGCATCATAGGTGAGTATTTGCCAAGGATCTTTATTGGGGACTGCTGCGAGGACTTAGAAAAAACTTCACTGCCAATATGTCCAGCCTCGGCCTGACGCGTTTTGTGTGAAAACACTTCATCAGAGACACAGGCTTAGGGATCTTGACACGCTCATTTTGGCACCTTTTGAACGTTGTTTGCACTGCCCATGTGGGCATGGCCACTCGCAAGGCCTGCTGGTCATTGTAGTGCCCCATCTTGCTGCAGTGAGCTGGCATGCTCGGACCACTTTGTAAATACAATAGTCTACCCCAGTGGGTTGTGTTGTCAGCCTCGGGCCCTCGCACCACTCTTAATCCTCCAGTAAAAGGCTCCTGCCATCCAAGTATCGGCATCTTTACGGCGTCGATGTGGAAATGCTGAAAAGCATCCGGGCTTTCTCCGTGGCCCAGGCAAGGCCACAACATATCCAAACAAAGTTTGCCTGCGCGTAGAGAAAGCCGCATCACAGGTGAGTATTTGCAAGGATCTTTATTGGGGGCCGCTGCGAGGACTTAGAACAAACTTCACTGCCAATATGTCCAGCCTCGGCCTGACGTGTTTCGTGTGAGACCACTTCATCAGAGGCACAGGCTTAGAGATCTTGACACGCTCATTTTGCACCTTTTGAACGTTGTTTGCACTGCCCATGTGGGCGTGGCCACTCGCGTGGCCTGCTGGTCATTGTAGTGCCCCATCTTGCTACAGTGAGCTGGCGTGCTCGGACCACTTTGTAAATACAATAGTCTACCCCAGTGGGTTGCGTTGTCAGCCTCGGGCCCTCGCACCACTCTTAATCCTCCAGTAAAAGGCTCCTGCCATCCAAGTATCGGCGTCTTTACGGCGTCGATGTTGAAATGCTGAAAAGCATCCAGGCTTTCTCCGCGGCCCAGGCGAGGCTGCCACATATCCAAACAAAGTTTGCCTGCACGTAGAGAAGGCCGCAATACAGGTGATATTTGCCAAGAATCTTTATTGGGGGCTGCTGCGAGGACTTATAGCAAACTTCACTGCCAATATGTCCAGCCTCAGCCTGACGCGTTTCGTGTGAGACCACTTCGTCAGAGGCACAGGCTTAGAGATCTTGACACGCTCATTTTGGCACCTTTTGAACGTTGTTTGCACTACCCATGTGGGGGTGGCCACTCCGATGGCCTGCTGGTCATTGTAGTGCCCCATCTTGCTACAGTGAGCTGGCGTGCTTGGACCACTTTGTAAATACAATAGTCTACCCCAGTGGGTTGTGTTTACCAGCCTCGGGCCCTCGCACCACTCTTAATCCTCCAGTAAAAGGCTCCTGCTATCCAAGTATCGGCATCTTTACGGCGTCGATGTGGAAATGCTGAAAAGCATCTGGGCTTTCTCCGTGGCCCAGGCGGGGCCGCCACATTTCCAAACAAAGTTTGCCTGCGCGTAGAGAAAGCCGCATCACAGGTGAGTATTTGGCAACGATCTTTATTGGGGGCTGCTGTGAGGACTGAGAACAAACTTCACTGCCAATATGTCCAGCCTCGGCCTGACGCGTTTTGTGTGAGACTACTTCATCAGAGGCACAGGCTTAGAGACTTTGACACGCTCATTTTGGCACCTTTTGAACGTTGTTTGCACCACCCGTGTGGGCGTGGCCACTCCCGTGGCCTGCTGGTCATTGTAGTGCCCCATCTTGCTACAGTGAGCTGGCGTGCTCGGACCACTTTCTAAACACAATAGTCTACACCAGTGGGTTGTGTTGTCTGCCTCGGGACCTCGCACCACTCTTAATCCTCCAGTAAAAGGCTCCTCCCATCCAAGTATCGGCGTCTTTACGGCGTCGATGTGGAAATGCTGAAAAGCATCCGGGCTTTCTCCGCGGCCCAGGCGAGGCCGCCACATATCCAAACAAAGTTTGCTTGCGTGTTGAGAAAGCCGCATCATAGGTGAGTATTTGCCAAGGATCTTTATTGGGGACTGCTGCGAGGACTTAGAACAAACTTCACTGCCAATATGTCCAGCCTCGGCCTGACGCGTTTTGTGTGAGACCACTTTATCAGAGACACAGGCTTAGGGATCTTGACACGCTCATTTTGGCACCTTTTGAACGTTGTTTGCACTGCCCATGTGGGCGTGGCCACTCGTGTGGCCTGCTGGTCATTGTAGTGCCCCATCTTGCTGCAGTGAGCTGGCGTGCTCGGATCACTTTGTAAATACAATAGTCTACCCCAGTGGGTTGTGTTGTCAGCCTCGGGCCCTCGCAGCACTCTTAATCCTCCAGTAAAAGGCTCCTGCCATCCAAGTATCGGCATCTTTACGGTGTCAATGTGGAAATGCTGAAAAGCATCCGGGTTTTCTCCGCGGCCCAGGTGAGGCCACCACATATCCAAACAAAGTTTGCCTGCACGTAGAGAAGGCCGCAACACAGGTGAGTATTTGCCAAGAATCTTTATTGGGGGCTGCTGCGAGGACTTAGAGCAAACTTCACTGCCAATATGTCCAGCCTCAGCCTGACGCGTTTCGTGTGAGACCACTTTGTCAGAGGCACAGGCTTAGAGATCTTGACACGCTCATTTTGGCACCTTTTGAACGTTGTTTGCACCACCCATGTGGGGGTGGCCACTCCGATGGCCTGCTGGTCATTGTAGTGCCCCATCTTGCTACAGTGAGCTGGCGTGCTCGGATCACTTTGTAAATACAATAGTCTACCCCAGTGGGTTGTGTTGTCAGCCTCGGGCCCTCGCAGCACTCTTAATCCTCCAGTAAAAGGCTCCTCCCATCCAAGTATCGGCGTCTTTACGGCGTCGATGTGGAAATGCTGAAAAGCATCCGGGCTTTCTCCGCGGCCCAGGCGAGGCCGCCACATATCCAAACAAAGTTTGCTTGCGTGTTGAGAAAGCCGCATCATAGGTGAGTATTTGCCAAGGATCTTTATTGGGGACTGCTGCGAGGACTTAGAACAAACTTCACTGCCAATATGTCCAGCCTCGGCCTGACGCGTTTTGTGTGAGACCACTTTATCAGAGACACAGGCTTAGGGATCTTGACACGCTCATTTTGGCACCTTTTGAACGTTGTTTGCACTGCCCATGTGGGCGTGGCCACTCGTGTGGCCTGCTGGTCATTGTAGTGCCCCATCTTGCTGCAGTGAGCTGGCGTGCTCGGATCACTTTGTAAATACAATAGTCTACCCCAGTGGGTTGTGTTGTCAGCCTCGGGCCCTCGCAGCACTCTTAATCCTCCAGTAAAAGGCTCCTGCCATCCAAGTATCGGCATCTTTACGGTGTCAATGTGGAAATGCTGAAAAGCATCCGGGTTTTCTCCGCGGCCCAGGTGAGGCCACCACATATCCAAACAAAGTTTGCCTGCACGTAGAGAAGGCCGCAACACAGGTGAGTATTTGCCAAGAATCTTTATTGGGGGCTGCTGCGAGGACTTAGAGCAAACTTCACTGCCAATATGTCCAGCCTCAGCCTGACGCGTTTCGTGTGAGACCACTTCGTCAGAGGCACAGGCTTTGAGATCTTGACACGCTCATTTTGGCACCTTTTGAACGTTGTTTGCACCACCCATGTGGGGGTGGCCACTCCGATGGCCTGCTGGTCATTGTAGTGCCCCATCTTGCTACAGTGAGCTGGCGTGCTCGGACCACTTTGTAAATACAATAGTCTACCCCAGTGGGTTGTGTTGTCAGCCTCGGGCCCTCGCAGCACTCTTAATCCTCCAGTAAAAGGCTCCTGCCATCCAAGTATCGGCATCTTTACGGCGTCGATGTGGAAATGCTGAAAAGCATCCGGGTTTTCTCCGCGGCCCAGGCGAGGCCGCCACATATCCAAACAAAGTTTGCTTGCGTGTTGAGAAAGCCGCATCATAGGTGAGTATTTGCAAGGATCTTTATTGGGGGCCGCTGCGAGGACTTAGAACAAACTTCACTGCCAATATGTCCAGCCTCGGCCTGACGTGTTTCGTGTGAGACCACTTCGTCAGAGGCACAGGCTTAGAGATCTTGACACGCTCATTTTGGCACCTTTTGAACGTTGTTTGCAGCTCCCATGTGGGGGTGGCCACTCCGATGGCCTGCTGGTCATTGTAGTGCCCCATCTTGCTACAGTGAGCTGGCGTGCTTGGACCACTTTGTAAATACAATAGTCTACCCCAGTGGGTTGTGTTGTCAGCCTCGGGCCCTCACACCACTCTTAATCCTCCAGTAAAAGGCTCCTGCCATCCAAGTATCGGCGTCTTTACGCGCCGATGTGGAAATGCTGAAAAGCATCCGGGCTTTCACCGCGGCCCAGGCGAGGCCGCCACATATCCAAACAAAGTTTGCCTGCGCATAGAGAAAGCCGCATCACAGGTGAGTATTTGCCAAGGATCTTTATTGGGGGCTGCTGCGAGGACTTAGAACAAACTTCACTGCCAATATGTCCAGCCTCGGCCTGACGCGTTTCGTGTGAGACCACTTCATCAGAGGCACACGCTTAGAGATCTTGACACGCTCATTTTGGCACATTTTGAACGTTGTTTGCACCACCCGTGTGGGCGTGGCCACTCCTGTGGCCTGCTGGTCATTGTAGTGCCCCATCTTGCTACAGTGAGCTGGCGTGCTCGGACCACTTTCTAAACACAATAGTCTACCCCAGTGGGTTGTGTTGTCTGCCTCGGGACCTCGCACCACTCTTAATCCTCCAGTAAAAGGCTCCTGCCATCCAAGTATCGGCGTCTTTACGGCGTCGATGTGGAAATGCTGAAAAGCATCCGGCTTTCTCCGCGGCCCAGGCGAGGCCGCCACATATCCAAACAAAGTTTGCTTGCGTGTTGAGAAAGCCGCATCATAGGTGAGTATTTGCCAAGGATCTTTATTGGGGACTGCTGCGAGGACTTAGAACAAACTTCACTGCCAATATGTCCAACCTCGGCCTGACGCGTTTTGTGTGAGACCACTTTATCAGAGACACAGGCTTAGGGATCTTGACACGCTCATTTTGACACCTTTTGAACGTTGTTTGCACTGCCCATGTGGGCGTGGCCACTCGTGTGGCCTGCTGGTCATTGTAGTGCCCCATCTTGCTGCAGTGAGCTGGCGTGCTCGGATCACTTTGTAAATACAATAGTCTACCCCAGTGGGTTGTGTTGTCAGCCTCGGGCCCTCGCAGCACTCTTAATCCTCCAGTAAAAGGCTCCTGCCATCCAAGTATCGGCATCTTTACGCAGTCGATGTGGAAATGCTGAAAAGCATCCGGGTTTTCTCCGCGGCCCAGGCGAGGCCGCCACATATCCAAACAAAGTTTGCCTGCACGTAGAGAAGGCCGCAACACAGGTGAGTATTTGCCAAGAATCTTTATTGGGGGCTGCTGCGAGGACTTAGAGCAAACTTCACTGCCAATATGTCCAGCCTCAGCCTGACGCGTTTCGTGTGAGACCACTTCGTCAGAGGCACAGGCTTAGAGATCTTGACACGCTCATTTTGGCACCTTTTGAACGTTGTTTGCACCACCCATGTGGGAGTGGCCACTCCGATGGCCTGCTGGTCATTGTAGTGCCCCATCTTGCTACAGTGAGCTGGCGTGCTCGGACCACTTTGTAAATACAATAGTCTACCCCAGTGGGTTGTGTTGTCAGCCTCGGGCCCTCGCACCACTCTTAATCCTCCAGTAAAAGGCTCCTGCCATCCAAGTATCGGCATCTTTACGGCGTCGATGTGGAAATGCTGAAAAGCATCTGGTCTTTCTCCGTGGCCTAGGCGAGGCCGCCACATATCCAGCAAAGTTTGCCTGCGCGTAGAGAAAGCCGCATCACAGGTGAGTATTTGCCAAGGATCTTTATTGGGGGCTGCTGCGAGGACTTAGAACAAACTTCACTGCCAATATGTCCAGCCTCGGCCTGACGCGTTTCGTGTGAGACCACTTCATCAGAGGCACAGGCTTAGAGATCTGAACACGCTCATTTTGGCACATTTTGAACGTTGTTTGCAACGCCCATGTGGGAGTGGCCACTCCCGTGGCCTGCTGGTCATTGTAGTGCCCCATCTTGCTACAGTGAGCTGGTGTGCTCGGACCACTTTGTAAATACAATCGTCTACCCCAGTGGGTTGTGTTGTCAGCCTCGGGCCCGCGCAACACTCTTAATCCTCCGGTAAAAGACTCCTGCCATCCAAGTATCGGCGTCTTTACGGCGTCGATGGGGAAATGTTGAAAAGCATCCGGGCTTTCTCCGCGGCCCAGGCGAGGCCGCCACATACTCAAACAAAGTTTGCCTGTGCGTAGAGAAAGCCGCATCACAGGTGAGTATTTGGCAACGATCTTTATTGGGGGCTGTTGCGAGGACTGAGAACAAACTTCACTGCCAATAAGTCCAGCCTCGGCCTGACGCGTTTTGTGTGAGACTACTTCATCAGAGGCACAGTGAGCTGACGTGCTCGGACCACTTTGTAAATACAATAGTCTACCCCAGTGGGTTGTGTTGTCTGCCTCGGGACGTCGCACCACTCTTAATCCTCCAGTAAAAGGCTCCTGCCATCCAAGTATCGGCGTCTTTACGGCGTCGATGTGGAGGAGGAGGAAACTCAGTTTATATATATATATATATATATTGGAAACCTTCCCCCACAGGAGAAATTGAGTCGCACTCTTTCACGGGTCCATTTGATGTTTATTCAAGGATTGTAAATGATTATTTTAGTCCCAATGCATTTCGGCACTTACATTCTGTCTTCTTCGGGGGAAATGATTTCAGACATCAGCATCTTTCGCCTCTCGAACACAGCTGAATCCTTTTGCTTAAATTAACTTTCCTTTGGTGGGCGTTCCGAGTCTTGCAAGGTTCCCTGGTATTCGTAGGCTGGATGTCTGTTTAGCCTTGAATTATTTCCGTGACTTCCCCACACGCCGCTTTTGTGTGCAATAGGGACTCAAACCAGGCTCCAGTGCCTGGTGGCAGCCGCTACCCTTAAGCTTCACGCCAGTTAATAAAAAATGTCCTTTGCGGGCAGGTATGGCGCCTTGTAGAGGTGCGTCACTCCACGGCTGGACAACGCCGTATTTAACATTGGAAACCTTCCCCCACAGGAGAAATTGAGTCGCACTCTTTCACGGGTCCATTTGATGTTTATTCAAGGTTTGTAAATGATTATTTTAGTCCCAATGCATTTCGGCACTTACATTCTGCCTTCTTCGGGGTAAATGATTTCAGACATCAGCCTCTTTCGCCTCTCGAACACAGCTGAATCCTTTTGCTTAAATTAACTTTCCTTTAGTGGGCGTTCCGAGTCTTGCAAGGTTCCCTGGTATTCGTAGGCTGGATGTCTGTTTAGCCTTGAATTATTTCCGTGACTTCCCTACACGCCGCTTTTGTGCGCAATAGGGACTCAAACCAGGCTCCAGTGCCTGGTAGCAGCCGCTGACCTTAAGCTTCACGCCAGGTAATCAAAAATGTCCTTTGCGGGCAGGTATGGCGCCTTGTAGAGGTGCGTCACTCCGCGGCTGGACAACGCCGTATTTAACATTGGAAACCTTCCCCCACAGGAGAAATTGAGTCGCACTCTTTCACGGGTCCATTTGATGTTTATTCAAGGTTTGTAAATGATTATTTTAGTCCCAATGCATTTCGGCACTTACATTCTGCCTTCTTCAGGGGAAATGATTTCAGACATCAGCATCTTTCGCCTCTCGAACACAGCTGAATCCTTTTGCTTAAATTAACTTTCCTTTGGTGGGCGTTCCGAGTCTTGCAAGGTTCCCTGGTATTCGTAGGCTGGATGTCTGTTTAGCCTTGAATTATTTCTGTGACTTCCCCACACGCCGCTTTTGTGCGCAATAGGGTCTCAAACCAGGCTCCAGTGCCTGGTGGCAGCCGCTGCCCTTAAGCTTCACGCCAGTTAATCAAAAATTTCCTTAGCGGGCAGGTATGGCGCCTTGTAGAGGTGCGTCACTCCGCGGCTGGACAACGCCGTATTTAACATTGGAAACCTTCCCCCACAGGAGAAATTGAGTCGCACTCTTTCACGGGTCCATTTCATGTTTATTCAAGGTTTGTAAATGATTATTTTAGTCCCAAAGCATTTCGGCACTTACATTCTGCCTTCTTCGGGGGAAATGATTTCAGACATCAGCATCTTTCGCCTCTCGAACACAGCTGAATCCTTTTGCTTAAATTAACTTTCCTTTGGTGGGCGTTCCGAGTCTTGCAAGGTTCCCTGGTATTCGTAGGCTGGATGTCTGTTTAGCCTTGAATTATTTCCGTGACTTCCCCACACGCCGCTTTTGTGCGCAATAGGGACACAAACCAGGCTCCAGTGCCTGGTGGCAGCCGCTGCCCTTAAGCTTCACGCCAGTTAATCAAAAATGTCCTTTGCGGGCAGGTTTGGCGCCTTGTAGAGGTGCGTCACTCCACGGCTGGACAACGCCGTATTTAACATTGGAAACCTTCCCCCACAAGAGAAATTGAGTCGCACTCTTTCACGGGTCCATTTGATGTTTATTCAAGGTTTGTAAATGATTATTTTAGTCCCAATGCATTTCGGCACTTACATTCTGCCTTCTTCGGGGGAAATGATTTCAGACATCAGCATCTTTCGCCTCTCGAACACAGCTGAATCCTTTTGCTTAAATTAACTTTCCTTTGGTGGGCGTTCCGAGTCTTGCAGGGTTCCCTGGTATTCGTAGGCTGGATGTCTGTTTAGCCTTGAATTATTTCCGTGACTTCCCCACACGCCGCTTTTGTGCGCAATAGGAACTCAAACCAGGCTCCAGTGCCTGGTGGCAGCCACTGCCCTTAAGCTTCACGCCAGTTAATCAAAAAATTCCTTAGCGGGCAGGTATGGCGCCTTGTAGAGGTGCGTCACTCCACGGCTGGACAACGCCGTATTTAACATTGGAAACCTTCCCCCACAGGAGAAATTGAGTCGCACTCTTTCACGGGTCCATTTCATGTTTATTCAAGGTTTGTAAATGATTATTTTAGTCCCAATGCATTTCGGCACTTACATTCTGCCTTCTTCGGGGGATATATATATAACCACTTTCGTCTCCTGCACCTCCGCATGTTCCAGCGAGCATAAGACGACGCAAATCCAATATTTTCGGCACACAAATTTTTGTTTAATGGAGCCGCTAAATCTGACACGTTTCGGGCATCCGCCATTGTTCACAGATTGTCAGTAAAGAGCTTGCCATTTTCTTATATATTTTTTCTACACCACATGTGATCATAGACATGGAAAACATACTATCAGCAGTTTCCTATAAACTTTCTGTCTTTCTTTTCACTTTTTCGTTTCTTTTGCTTGTTTGAATAAACTTTAGGCAAATCTTTCAAGTGCCATCTGACAATTAGAAAATCCTATGTACGAATATTTCAAAATATTACTGCATAAATGCACATCGATTAGACCACAAATGTATTTGGCTCCTATATCTTAAAACCACATTAAAAAAAAAACATCAACAGCTATACAGTTTGTACATTCAATTATTTGGAAGGCAAATTAAAACCTTTCCATAAAACAGAGCTTTTGGCTATCGAATCTAATTTTTTTCTCTCTTATTATAAATATTTAGTGCAAATAACGCAATAAATATGTGCAAAATAGTTACTTATTTCTATCACAATTTGTTCAAAAAACACAATGAACTGCTTTTTGTAAACATTTGACTCTTGTGCAATATATCGCAAGAATTTATCAAACATCATATTCTTATATGTACAAATAACGCTTTTGTAGAGAAAAAATTCATCATATAACCAAGCTCATTGAATAGCCCACAATCAAAGGTTTCGAGCATCGTGGTTTGGCTACCACACCCTCTATGTGCATGAATAGTGTTTGAAATGAATAAGCCCAAACTGTTTTATATGTGGAGCAATAGAAAAAATGTGGCTAAATTATATGTTGTACATTAGAAGGTGAATATATATGTGAGATTTATCAGTGATGTCATGAGTGATGTCACTGACCATGTCATGAGTCATGTAATATGTGACATCATCAGCAGTGCATTGCGGGCGTGCGAGTTATAGTTAGCTGAACCAACTATAACAGCGTAATATCTATGGTGTTGTACGAGTGAAATGCCCAACTAACTATAACGCCCCTGAAACCTATGGTTCTTTCAGTGAATTTCTAAGGTTTTTTAAATGCTAATTTCTAACTATAACGTCCCTGAAACCTATGGTCTTTTCAGTGAATATATATATAATTATTATACTATGTATACGTGTGAAAATGTCTCTGTCTGCCTCTGTCTGGGTGGCATGGAAAAAATGGGTGGAACTGACATCAGCACTCCAATGAGGTCCTCTTATGGCTCCGATGACGTCATACGGTGGCGTGAGCAAAGCAGTGCTATGAGGACATCCTCGTCGATGTGGGAGAGCTAGGAAATAATTTTTGTGGAACGCTGGTGCAGGGGATATTCACCTAAGTGTTCAGGCTAGTCCTTTGGGAGCAACTGTTTATGTTGCCACACCAGAAACTGAAACCAGTGATCCGAGGGCAGAGGCCCTGCAAAAGGCACATGAGGTGGGGTGCCCAGTCGTGTGCACCGGCGGGGCAGCGAAGTGAAAAGCACCACAACCCACAAAAAAGTTAATGAGGGCACTGAATAACACAGGATCTTCTCTTTGAATCTGACAGGAACAACGACGTTAAAATGCCCTAGTACCAAAATGTAGAATTAGTGCTACAACGGTCTTCAAGAGGATCTGCGATGCTGCTTCTGCCTCCCGTACCCTGGAGGCGGCACATGGGTCACGCAGTACGGTCATACTGCGGTGGGACGCACACTCGTTGACCTTTCATGGCACTGCTCCACACTTCAGGGAGGACACTTTCCATTAGCTATGTTTTCTGATGACATGACGCTCCAGGCCTGTCCAACAACAGAACTCCTTTAGATACAATCAGACTCTTCCACGCTTTCAACGGAAGTTAAACCAGGCCACGCAGACACTTCCACAATACAACAGCCGGGAATGCACTTTTCTGTAAAAATCCCACATTCCTTCCTCCTAATTAATCAAATAAACGTCTCACTGAAGAACAGGGGCTAGCTTCAATTGGTAAACAACCGTTACAACAACTTTTTAACTTCGCGATACCATTACAACGCATTCATTACCACGCATGTGTTGTACATCGCGAAGTCATTACTAGGCATTTTTATAGAACGCATGGTCATTTACCATGCATGCCTTTACAACGAACTTTGTTGTAAAGGTATGTATGGTAAATGACCATGCATTCTAAAAAAGATGTAGACGATCCACGTCATTGTAAGGAAACAGAGGCTGTATTGTTTCCTCACAACAACAATGCACCGCCCCTCAGAGACGATGTGAAGCAGGAACCATGAGGAGAGAGGAACTAGGAGGAGTGAGAGGTAAGGGGGATTGGGCATGGATTTAGGGTAGTTCAGTGGTGTTTGGGTAGTGTAGGGGGTAGTGCTGGGGTAGTGTTTTGGGTTTATGGTAGTGCAGTGGTGTTTGCGTAGTGTAGGGGGTCATGCTGGAGGTAGTGTTTTAGGGTTTAGGGTAGTGCAGTGGTGTATAGGTAGTGTAGGGGGTTGTGCTGGGGTAGTGTTTTAGGGTTTAGGGTAGTGCAGTGGTTGAGTAGTGAGGGGGTCATGCTGGTAGTAGTGTTTTAGGGTTTAGAGTAGTGCAGTGGTGTTTGTGTAGTGTAGGGGGTCATGTTGGGGCAGTATTTTATGGTTTAGAGTAGTGCAGTGGTGTTTGGGTAATGTAGAGGGTCGTGCTGGGGGTAGTGTTTTAGGGTTTAGGGTAGTGCAGTGGCGTTTGTGTAGTGTGAGAGGTCATACTGGGGGTAGATCTAGGGTTTAGTGTAATGCAATGGTGTTTGAGTAGTGTAGGGAGTCGTGCTGGGGATAGTGTTTTAGGGTTTAGGGTAGTCCAGTGGTGTTTGTGTAGTGTAGGGAGTCGTGCTGGGGGTAGCATTTTAGGGTTTAGGGTAGTGCAGTGGTGTTTGGGTAGTGTAGGCGGTCGTGCTGGTGGTAGTGTTTTTGGATTTAGGGTAGTGCAGTGGTGTTTGGGTAGTGTAGGGGGTAGTGCTGGGGTAGTGTTTTGGGTTTATGGTAGTGCAGTGGTGTTTGCGTAGTGTAGGGGGTCGTGCTGGGGGTAGTGTTTTAGGGTTTAGGGTAGTGCAGTGGTGTTTGTGTATTGTGGGGGTAGTGTTTTAGGGTTTAGGGTAGTGCAGTGGTGTTTGTGTACTGTAGGGAGTTGTGCTGGGTTGTAGTGTTTTAGGGTTTAGGGTAGTGCAGTGGTTTTTGTGTAGTGTAGGGGTCGTGTTTTAGGGTTTAGGCTCATGCAGTTGTGCATGGGTAGTGTAGGGGGTTTTGCTGGGGTAGTGTTTTAGGGTTTAGGGTAGTGCAATCACTGCAGTGGTGTTTGAGTAGTGAGGTGGTCATGCTGGTGGTAGTGTTTTAGGGTTCAGGGTAGTGCAGTGGTGTTTGTGTAGTGTAGGGGGTCGTGCTGGGGGTAGTGTTTTAGGGTTTAGGGTAGTGCAGTGGTGTAAGGGTAGTGGAGGGGATCATGCTGGGGTAGTGTTGGAGTTCTGGACTTTTTGGTTCCGTCCAGAGGTGTCAGGGATAACACCCGAAGACCCCGGAGTTCCACCTGTCTCGGTGCACAAACAAACAGAAACACGGGCTTCTCGATGGTGGCGTCAAAGACCAAAGGTTTATTACTGCAGGGACACAGAAGTCACAGAAACTACACATGGGCAGTATCTAGGAGCCTGTTCAATTTGTACAAAGAGGGTTGCTCCTTATATACTAAATATTGGGCTTCAGGCAAATTCTTTACATGTTACCACAGTTCTAAACATTCGTGTCTTAAACAATAAATATTTGGCGTTGCACAGGAATCGTCAACAGTATCTGATGTCAAAACATTACAAATGAGGGGTTCCCACTAGTCCATCATAATCCCATGTCAATTCTTCATTCAAGACCCGGACCGCCTCATCGTAAATTTCGTTACCTCCCCCTAATAAAGGCCCAGAAGGAAAGGAGTAGAGCCAGGTGCAGAAGATAGAAAGACAGGATAAGAAATGTTTGTGGGTCGTAAATGGGCACGGTTACCAGCTTCGGCCGCCTAATCATGATCAGGCCAACGAACACAAGAACCAGTATAGCAGGACTGGCCTCAGGCTGGGGAGGCAGTTCTTGCCGAGTCATGCTGCCACAGCGTTGCTGGCCTAAGGTGCACGTGTCACTAGCAAGGTGAATCGCCGGTTAAGGCCTACGTGTCCTTAAATAAAAGAAATCATTGCGTGTCCATTGACTATGTGAGGGCAAGGAATACAAAATGGCTTCCGTGTTCTAAGATGGATGCCATGGGTAAATCACAAATGTGTTGGTAACAGGAGTGCTCTTGCTCGTAGCATCGCGAAAATACCAGGGTATACTAAATGGATCATTTGCGGTTCCCTGATACCAAAATTATGTATTTACGACAATGTTAAAAACACGAGTCAAATCGTCACGGAACCTCAGACCCTCCTTTTGCCCTTACATAGGCAATTACTCAGTCTATATCAGAGTCAGAGTCTAATTTTATGCTCATTAGGTTAGTGACATGTTGTTGTATCATCATCCTGTCTCGTGCCTTTTCTCCTAATGCAGGTGGTTTTCTGAAACAGGTTGCAGCACAGAGGCTACACAGAGCGGGACCACATTGGATAATAAGACAGCACGAGAACAGAAATACTAGGATGACACCAATGACCATCAGAACCTTCCATCCCCACGCTGATACCAGAGTCCAAAACCACTCCATGAAGGACCAGTTTCCCTTATCTACGTGTATAGAGTCGGAAATCTTATGTAGCTTAGAGATTGCTTCATAGACTGTTGGAGCATTATTTGGAATAAAGACACAGCAGCTCGATTGGATCATTCTGCATACCCCACCTCGATCTGCAAGTATTACGTCTAGAACCATACGGTTCTGCAACGTCATGAGACGATCCTCCTGAAGCTCAGCTGTTAAGTTACTAAGGGCACCAGCAGTTTCTGTAATAGTAGATTCAACTACCCGTGTTAGTTGACGAAGATTTCTACTATTGGCCATAGGCCCCCAAAACGGAAGGAAACCTTTGAAAAAGTCTCCAGCTTCTTGACCAGCGGTATCTTCCTTGCTGAAGACACCTCTTGCTACTCTGGTTTTGTGATAATCTGAAGAAGCAGTGTATGTCGGGGGTAACAATCGAGCAATATAACATGAACCTGAAAAGTCAGCAGGCAGCCATGTATATGCTCTGTCCTGACAAATGAAGTAGGTACCCCTAGCAGTCAGAAAGGCAGGGGAGGAGTTAGACGGAAATACGTAAGTCTCAACGCACTCACTCCTCCCTAGCTGAGCTCTCGGATTTCTCCCATTTCCTTGCAAACAGACCTGACCTCGGTGAGGCACGACCCAAACTGAAGTGGAGCTTTTACGCTTGCTTTCTCCCAAACTAAGGCGATACTCTGTAGAGTTCCAACTCAAATACACCAGTAATTCATCTCTAGGATAAGATGGAGTATTATTGACGTCTTTAATCATGTCAATAATTCCCTGGACTAAAGCTTTGTTGGCTGAGTTGTATTTAGTGGACCGTGGTGGACGCGGAGGATAGGTCTCAAGGGCATATGAAAAAATGGTCTGAAAGGCCTGAAATGATCCATTATAGCTGAAAGGCAAGACTAGATAGGGAATGCCTTTATCCATAGTGTGAGGTATCAAGCCACACACCCAGCAGTCTGTAGTATTAACTATCAGTTGGTGTTGATGCAAGAGCTGTACAAATGTATTGTTAATAAATTCTGAGCGTCGAGCTTGTTCGTGTTCAGGAAATGAGTGAAAAGAATGCATAGAAGAAACCGTAGAAGTAGTAGGATCAAGGGGAGGTACTGTAGTTACTGGCATAAAAATCAAATGTACACCAAAGACGATTCCACCCACCAACGTTATCAAAACAATTAAAAATGTAACTGCACATTGCATTAGAAAGCATTTGCTGTGTAGTATTCTGTACAGTCTATTTCTGCGAACATAAATTACATTTTCTCGTTGTAGCTCAGGAAGCTCCATCTTCTACGACCGTTCGCGACCACTGATGATGTGTACGTAGATGAAAATGCCTCTATCAGCCCTGGGAGTTCCCAGAACTAACAGAAAGATCGACCTTGTGTCTGACCCCCGCAGATTCAACTAGGCACACAGCCACGACCCTACGGCTACCCAGACGGCAAGGCAATTTTAAAACAAAAAGAAACAATACAAAGTATTAGCAAACTTCCTGGCTGGAGGCAATGTATAGCAAATTCAAATCTGAAAATAGGCAGTTTCCTGCTTTATTTGTCCATATTGCGAGAACGTAAGTTGTATCTCAGTTTTGCAGGAGCTGTCTGATCTGGAAACAATGTATTTTCAGCTAACGTTGCAATGTTCACGTTCGCAGATGGCAAATGTTCTTTGGGTGTGGATGACAAATGTTCAGGGTTCAAAAGAGCAGTTTCAGGAGGAGAGTCAGAATTTGGTGAATCCGTGATTAGTTCTGCATCGCTGAAAGGTATGAACCTGGGGACTTGTTCCGTTTCAGAGGCACCGATTCCTTTCTTTACCCAGTTGTCGTAAGGAAGTGGCAGAGGCACACGTTTAGCATGTGTCGTATGGATCCAATTTTTCCTTCCGGCCACACGAATAGCAGTTCTCGTTGCTAGCAGGACTTGGAAAGGGCCAATGAATCTGGGCTGAAGATTTTTTGTTCTTGCAAAATTTCTGATGACCACCTGATCACCCGGTTTCAGCTGATGGCCTGGACTCTCCGGTGGCTTTGGCAATGCATCGAAAACCTGTTGGTGAATAAGACTCAATTTAGCAGTCAAGTCGAAAAGGTAATCAATTAACATTGGGTATTCCAGCTGCTTAAATTCTTTCGGTCTAGGTACCCCCCAAACATTTGCAGGACGGCCAAAAACTATTTCGTAAGGACTAAGCCCTACTCTAGAATGTACAGTTGCTTTTGTTGATAGCAAAGCCAAAGGCAATGCGTCTGGCCAGGACAAACCCGTGGATGCTTGTATCTTAGCGAGTTTCAGTTTAAGGGTGCCATTGTAACCCTCGACTAAACCCGCGGACTGGGGATGATTCGCACTATGAAATTTCTGTCTAATCCCTAGGCCGGCACACACACTCTGCATAACTTTCCCTACGAACTCACTTCCGTTGTCTGACCATACAATCCGTGGCATTCCGTATCTGGGGAAGTATTCTTTAAGAAGAATTTTGGCAGTGGATAAGGCAGTATTGTCCTTCAGTGGGTATGCTTCGATCCATCTGGAGAAAGCACAAACTACCACTAGGACGTATTTCAGATTATTGCAACGATCCATGTGAATGAAGTCTAGCTGGATCACCTCAAAGGGGCAGGAAGGAGGAGCGAAGTGACCTGCAGGTGTGGGGATTCCCTTGCCAGGATTATGCATCAAGCATACCATACAATTTCTCACCACTCTCTCTGCACACTTACTAATCCCGTCATTCTTCCAGACCGGAGCCAACATCTTACAAATCCCTTTTGAACTGATGTGCGCTGTTCCATGTGCCATCGTTACTACTGCAAGCACATACGCATCAGGCAACATCCAACACTGTTGTTCCGACAAGTCAATCCAACACCCACTCGAGTCCAATTTACCCGTGCTCTCTCTCCATGCAAGTTTTTCCTCCTCAGTCGCCTCTTTCTGAATTTCCTTCACGCTTTCCACTGTGTTCTCACACATTCCAGACTCAGAAATCCATCTTGCAGACGTTGCAACATACATTCTACTCATCATATTTCTAGCTGTCTGTTTTGCAATCTCATCAGCAAAAGCATTCCCACGACCAACATCATCCGTGATTGCTTTATGAGCACTGCATTTCACAATCGCAACTTCAGTCGGCAAGGTTAGAGATTCCAACAAGTCATTAACTAGCTGACCATGTTGAATCTTAGTCCCATGGGACGTAATGAAACCTCTTTCTTTCCACAAACGGCCAAAACTATAGGCCACGCCGAACGCGTACTGACTATCTGTGAACACATTCACTCTCTTTCCCTTAGCTAAAACGCACGCTCTTGTTAGCGCGATCAATTCTGCAGCCTGGGCAGAATTCTGACTCACTCTTGCAGTCTCCACAATCGTACTCAAAGTTGTTACTGCATAAGCAGCAGTCACATCACCATTCTCCAATTTGAAGCAAGACCCGTCAACATACAACGTGCCATCTGGTTCTGACAACGGAGTGTCTTTTAGATCGATTCGTCCTTTTGTTTCTTCCTCAGTTTTGAAACAACAGTCGTGTGGTTCGGAATCACTCGACTCTTGGCTAGTCGGCAACAATGTTGCTGGATTCAATACATTGCATCTTTTGATCTGAATATGACTAGCTAACAGTGTCAGTTCATAACCTGATAATCTAGCACTGGTAAGGTGTTGCGTCTTGGTTCGGTTCATGAGTGTATCCACAGCATGAGGAACCATAACTACTAGCATGTTGTTCATTACTAAACCAGCAGATTGTCGAATGGAAGCTGCAGCTGCGGCTGTAGCTCTCAAGCAACTAGGCAATGCTCTAGCTACTGGATCTAATGTTGATGAAAAATACGCACAAGGGCGTTGTTTATCACCAAATTTCTGCGTCAAAACACTCAATGCACAACCTTCTCTCTCGTGGACATAGAGCGTGAATGGCTTACTGTAGTCGGGTGTACCCAATACAGGTGCTGAACACAGTGCATTTCGTAACTTAGAAAAACTCTGCTGACATTCAGCAGACCATGGTACCGGACTCGGAACACCTTTCCCAGTCAAGGCTACCAATGGTTTTGCTAGAAGAGAAAAATTTGGGATCCATTGCCTACAATATGAGGTAATACCTAAAAAGGCACGTACTTCTCTCTGCGTGCTAGGAACGTTCATCTGTGTAATTGCTTTTATTCTCTCTGGGGTCAACTTCCTTCCCTCCTTTGACAAGAGATGACCTAGGTAGGTCACTTCTTGGCAGCAGTATTGCATTTTTGAAGGTGACACCTTGTGATTCAAATCTGACAAGTGATGCAATAAAGAAATCATAGCTGTTTTGCAAGTTTCCTTGTCATCGGCAGCCACTAGAAGATCATCGACATACTGTACTAAAGCAGAACCACTAGGAAGTACGAAGGAATCTAACTGGCTTTTTAATGCTTGACTGTAAATGGATGGGCTTTCACAATAACCTTGTGGAGCGCGTTTAAATCTAAAACTTCGTCCTCTTAGAGAGAAACCGAAGATATCTCTGCTTTCCTCGGCTATCGGAATGCTGAAAAAGGCATTTTTCAAGTCGACAACTGAAAACCATGCTGCTGTAGCAGGAATCAACGTTAACAATGCAGTAATGTCTGGAACCACAGGAAACTGTGGGATCACAATTTTATTAACCTCTCTAAGATCAATTACGAACCTATATACTGGAGGCTTTGTAGGGTCAGTTCGTTTCAAAATAGGCAGTACAGGACTATTACAGACATTACCTCTAGTCTCTTCTATAACGTCTTTCTTGATCAGGTCTTGTACTATCAGTAGGAGCGCACGCTCACCTTCATTAGAGATTCTGTATTGTGGAATTCGTGGAAGTTTAACATTTGCTTTCAAAGTTACTACATAGGGTGGAATTTCCAATAGACCTACATCATTAGGACCAGTCGCCCAAAGAGTATCAGGGAGTGAACGCAGCTCTGGTGGGAGCGCATCCATCGACAAGTACATCGGGGAGATTATTCTTTTACCCAACGTAAGCTGTACTCCTGCTGGAGAACAGTACAATGTCGCGTACAGGCGTTTTAACAAGTCTAAACCAAGCAGATTTTCGTTACAACCTGTCGTCAAAATCAGGGGTGCTTTCAATTGACGGGGTCCAACAGAAATAGACAAAGGACCAGAAACAGGGTTGTGAACAGGGGCGCCCGAAAAACCTACTGAAACGTTTGTTGAGCCAGACAAAGGTGCGCCAGGGAGTTTCGCATGTATGATAGAACTTTTTGCTGCACCAGTATCCAACAGAAACGGTTCGACTATACCTGATGTTGCTACTGCGACATAAGGCCCACTCTGATCTACTGGAACTGATACTACTCCCTCTCTTTGTCCATGGCTGTCCTAGTACTCACTTTGCTGAACTTCCTCACTAGCTTCATAATAGTCTTCGACATGATACTGTGGAGACCTATTCTGTTGGGCAGATTGTCCATTTCGCTGGTCGAAATAATTAGAGGGGCGATCACTCGTCTGCGGAGGCATAGCACCTCGTCCTCGACCTCTAGAGTTTTGCATAGAACTACCACGACCTCTCTGAGCTGCCGCAGCATTATTTTGCGTTCGAACTGGACATTCACTTTTGTAATGACCTTCCTTTTTGCAATAAGCACATTGATTCCATTGGTATTGTGGCCTTTGAAAATTATAATCCGTTCTTTGATATGACCCTTGCTGCATATTCGTCTGATTCATGCGAGGCGGATAAGCTTGCTGTAAAAGTACTTTAGTTTTTAAATCTTTCGTCTTTTTATCTGATTTTTCCTTCTCTTCTTTATCCCTATTTTCATAGTACTGAGCAGTCGCAAGTATTTGCGCAGTCGTAGAGACAGCCCACGCACTTTCAGAATTCTTTAATTTACCACTAAGTTCTGGCAACAGATTGTGCACAAATTTATCAACAAATAATCTCTGACCTCCTTCTGTGCTCATATCCTGACCACTATGATCCACGAAAGTCTCTTCGAATCTTGTGAAAAAGTCGGAGACGCTTTCGTCTTTCTTCTGTTTGCACGCGGACAATTTGTCCCAGTTAACGCGCAATGCTGGCATCAAGGTTTTCATTAAATCGATTATTCTACCAGGCAAATTAGCAATTAAAGGTTCAGGTTTGGAACCACCTATTTGTTGACCATCCGCTGCAATTATAGCTGCCCAGTCACCACCTAGGGCAACTGGATGATTCTCTTTACGAATTTTAGCCCAAATTGGTTGCGGTACTACATTACCAAATAGCAGATCTATGTCAGCAAGATTCAATACACAAGCGTCAACTGTTTGAGCCAACTCTTTGTAGTACCCTGCAGGATTTTTACGCGGATCTGGCAAGGCCTGTTTCACTGCTAATACTTCAGCTCGCTTCCATGGAATATGTATCCAGACTCTCTGGAATTGGGCCGGAGCGGCTGCAATACCAAGGTTTGCATTAGCTTGCACAGCTTCACGCCAAATTGGTGGAACCTCTCTCATTGGATATTGACGATTTTGTTTCGTACTACGTTTCTCTAATTCTCTCGGTGAACGAAGGGATGGGTCATTCCTATAACTTAAAATCAGTTCCATCGCTTCTTTTATATTTTGTCCAACTATCATACCTGCAGCAAACTCTTTCTGAACATTAATTAATTCTCCTAGATTTGATTCAGGGTCATCCTCTTCCAATTCCTCACGTAGAAGGAAACACATTTCATCGAACACATATCGTTGTGTCGGTTCGTTCCATTGCATAAATGTATCTAATACATCTTGTACATTATATCTTCCAACTTTCGAAACCCATCTAAGAGCAGGGGAATCTAATATTCCTCTTTCTTCAGTACTGGGAAGCTGACTACGTCTCTGCACAGAGTCAGAGGTAGGAGTCTTAATCAGAGTTTTATAGAAGGGAGATAGAATATTAGAGACAGAATCAGTGATTCTTCGACGAACAGAAAGCGGAGTCATAATATTAGCAGAGGCAGAAAATAGAGTAGTAGTTGGAACAGATAGATCAGGAACAGTAGGAGTAGCAGGAAAAATAGCTTGTGAAGTAGCAGGTGTGAGCGACACAGGCATAGGTAAAGAAGCCGGCAACCCTAGAAGAGGGGTTGTCGAAGGAACATTAATATTGACCACAGGAGGTACAGGAACTTGATTCAGGGGAGCGGGAACAGGGACACCAGGTTGTCCAGCAACCGGTAATTGAACATTCGGTATAGGTGGAGCCGTAGCACCCTGTGCATACGGTGGGGGTGATCGTAACAAGTAAGACAACAGGGGATCCTTTTCAGGGTCCTCTACTATCTTAGCCGTACTCGATGGCAAAGCAGGATAGCACTTGTCTATCGCTAAATTACGCTCTCTATCGGCCACCTCCATCGCTTTCTCAGACTCGTTGAGTTGCAGCTGCCTAGCAGACTGTTCTAAAGTCAACTCTTGCTCTTTCTGTTCTTTCTTCAACTTTTTAATTTCTCTCTGTTTAGATTCTTTTCGCCAATAACGGAAAGAATCAAACATTGCCGGCCGGGCTTTCTTCTTAAACAACCTTCTTTCTAGATTATCGAGAACTTCAGGTTCAAAACTACCATGTAGTGGCCAACTAAGGACACCATCTTTCTCTGTGTAGTGGGTCCATATCTCGTTATAAGAGATAGGGCCCACACCAAACTTGCAATAAAGATCATAAAGGGGAGTTCCAATCGGAGGAACCAAACACGAGTCCTCCAACTGGGAATCGCTGTTGCAACTAAAACAAGACAACATACAATTTTTCCGACTTACCATTTTATAATCCGGAACACAAAACAAACAAGACACAAACAGAAAAGATGCGCACTCGAATCAAGAACTTAGGCCTACCAGAACTGACAAATGTATCGATACCTGAACTGAACAGAATGATTATCGTATAACCTTACAGAACTGAACTGAACTGAGAACTAAAAGGATTATCCAAATAGGAGCAACCCTTACAAAATAACCAACTAGCAACCACTGAATACTTAACTGAGGCACTGAAGACGTCACCAAGGAGAAACCCGTCACGTTTCGCCGTACTGAGGACTGCACCTCGGGTCCAAGACAGGGCGACGGTCAAGGCAACGGACCACTGCAGCCGTCTGAACGGGAACCCTCGTGGAAGAGAACGTCGGGGCCACTTTTGCGATATGCCGGGATCGATGAAGTGGGGCGCCTCCCTCTGAAATCTTCACACGAAGCTCCTCGAACTCTTCAGGCTTTTGGACCGGTACCGAATGACGTCGCCCCGCGTTGGGCGCCAATTGGAGTTCTGGACTTTTTGGTTCCGTCCAGAGGTGTCAGGGATAACACCCGAAGACCCCGGAGTTCCACCTGTCTCGGTGCACAAACAAACAGAAACACGGGCTTCTCGATGGTGGCGTCAAAGACCAAAGGTTTATTACTGCAGGGACACAGAAGTCACAGAAACTACACATGGGCAGTATCTAGGAGCCTGTTCAATTTGTACAAAGAGGGTTGCTCCTTATATACTAAATATTGGGCTTCAGGCAAATTCTTTACATGTTACCACAGTTCTAAACATTCGTGTCTTAAACAATAAATATTTGGCGTTGCACAGGAATCGTCAACAGTATCTGATGTCAAAACATTACAAATGAGGGGTTCCCACTAGTCCATCATAATCCCATGTCAATTCTTCATTCAAGACCCGGACCGCCTCATCGTAAATTTCGTTACCTCCCCCTAATAAAGGCCCAGAAGGAAAGGAGTAGAGCCAGGTGCAGAAGATAGAAAGACAGGATAAGAAATGTTTGTGGGTCGTAAATGGGCACGGTTACCAGCTTCGGCCGCCTAATCATGATCAGGCCAACGAACACAAGAACCAGTATAGCAGGACTGGCCTCAGGCTGGGGAGGGAGTTCTTGCCGAGTCATGCTGCCACAGCGTTGCTGGCCTAAGGTGCACGTGTCACTAGCAAGGTGAATCGCCGGTTAAGGCCTACGTGTCCTTAAATAAAAGAAATCATTGCGTGTCCATTGACTATGTGAGGGCAAGGAATACAAAATGGCTTCCGTGTTCTAAGATGGATGCCATGGGTAAATCACAAATGTGTTGGTAACAGGAGTGCTCTTGCTCGTAGCATCGCGAAAATACCAGGGTATACTAAATGGATCATTTGCGGTTCACTGATACCAAAATTATGTATTTACGACAATGTTAAAAACACGAGTCAAATCGTCACGGAACCTCAGTGTTTTAGGGTTTAGGGTAGTGCAGTGGTGTTTGTGTGGTATAGAGGCTAGTGTTTTAGGGTTTAGGGTAGTGCAGTGCTGTTTGTGTAGTGTAGGGGTCGTGTTTTGGGGTATAGGGTTGTTCAGTGGTGCATGGGTAGTGTAGGGGTCGTGCTGGGGTAGTGTATTAGCGTTTAGGGTAGTGCAGTTGTGTTTGAGTAGTGAGGGTGTCATGCTGGTGGTAGTGTTTAAGGGTTTAGGGTAGTGCAGTGGTGTTTGTGTAGTGTAGGGGGTCATGCTGGGGGTAGTGTTTTAGGGTTTAGGGTAGTGCAGTGGTGTTTGGGTAGTGTAGGGGGCAGTGCTGGGGTAGTGTTTTGGGTTTACGGTAGTGCAGTGGTGTTTGTGTAGTGTAGGGGGTCATGCTGGGGGTAGTGTTTTAGGGTTTAGGGTAGTGCAGTGGTGTTTGGGTAGTGTAGGGGGTCGTGGTGGGGGTAGTGCCTTAAGGTTTAGGGTAGTGCAGTGGTGTTTGTGTACTGTAGGGGGTCGTGCTGGGGTAGTAGTTTATGGTTTAGGGTAGTGCAGTGGTGTTTGGGTAGTATAGGGGGTCGTGCTGGGGTAGTATTTTATGGTTTAGGGTAGTACAGTGGTGTTTTGGTAGTGTAGGGGGTTGTGCTGGGGGTAGTGTTTTAGGGTTTAGGGTAGTGCAGTGGTGTTTGTGTAGTGTGAGAGGTCATACTGGGGGTAGATCTAGGGTTTAGTGTAGTGCAGTGGTGTTTGGGTAGTGTAGGGAGTCATGCTGGGGATAGTGTTTTAGGGTTTAGGTTAGTCCAGTGGTGTTTGTGTAGTGTAAGGGTTCATGCTGGGGGCTGTGTTTTAGGATTTAGAGCAGTGCAGTGGTGTTTGGGTAGTGTATGGGGTAGTGCTGGGGTAGTATTTTGGGTTTATGGTAGTGCAGTTGTATTTGTGTAGTGTAGGGGGTCGTGCTGGGGGTAGTGTTTTAGGGTTTAGGGTAGTGCAGTGGTGTTTGTGTAGTGTAGGGGGGCGTGTTTTAGGGTTTGGGGTCGTGCAGTGGTGTTTGGGTAGTGTAGGGGGTCGTGCTGGGGGTAGTGTTTTTCGGTTTAGGGTAGTGCAGTTGTGTTTGTGTAGTGAAGGGGGTCGTGCTAGGGGTAGTGTTTTAGGGTTTAGGGTAGTGCAGTTGTGTTTTGGAAGTGAAGGGGGTCGTGCTGGGGGTAGTGTTTTAGGGTTTAGGGTAGTGCAGTGGTGTTTGTGTAGTATAGGGGGTTGTGCTGGGGGTAGATTTAGGGTTTAGGGTAGTGCAGTGGTGTTTAGGTAGTGTAGGGAGTCATGCTGGTGAGAGTGTTTTAGGGTTTAGGGTAGTGCAGTTATGTTTGGGCAGTGTAGGGTGTCGTGCTTGGGGTAGTGTTTTTGGGTTCAGGGTAGTGCAGTGGTGTTTGGGTAGTGGAGGGGTAGTGTTTTAGGGTTTAGGGTATTACGCCCAACCAGCTACAATATATGCGGACAAAGGGGATCCTAACTCTTTTGAGCGCTACGCCATTTGAATAATTTGGATCAAGGGCCCTACCACGTCCGAGGCCTATCAATTCCTTTCTTGGGATCCTTCATATACTTAGAGAAATAGGTACATAGTTTCTCATCAAATTCAGGCGTGTGTGCCACCTTCCCCTTCAGTGAGGGCCTGGGGCATTCTCCTCTCATCCTATTCCTGACCTCCCTTTCAAGGGGTTGATGGATTTTCCCCAGTAGATGCTCTGCCACTTTGGCGTCAGGGATCCACTCCGCCGACCTAGGATGGTAAATTTGGGTACGCTCGAACATGTCCATGTGGACCCCGTCTCCAACCGGGGACTGAGAGGAGTGGGACTCCAGGGACACCCCGAGTACTTATCCTCATCGGAGGACAAATCGTCCTCCGATACACCCTCTCCCTCTAAGGGAAACCCGCCGTCGGGTCTACAATAGCGGTGACAGCGTCGCAATTTTCTCTGGGCATCTCCTCCGCCCGGCAGGGTGCATGTTTTAGCGTTCAAACACTCTTGAAGAAGGTCTTTGTAAATTTATCATAGCCTCCCAAGTGCCCCACGTTATGCTTAACTGCCCTTTTATTTCCCATCTGGGAGCTACTGGGTCCCGCGACCACCAGATCTGGTTCACTGAACATCCCAGGGATACTTTTCGCCAGCTTATCAACCTAATCCCTAAGAGGAGCCAGCTCTCTATAAGTAGCTAGAGAGGGGGGTTGGTCCACTGGTGGAGGAAGAAGTTGGGGGGCCATTCCTCCTCAACTTCCTGATAGGAGGAGTAAAAATGGTCTTCTGGGGAAGACTTTATAGCAAAGGGTGAGAGCACAGAATAAATGCCCTTAAAATCCTTACGGCAGTCCCTTCGCCGGTGCTCCAACAGCTGGGCTTTCCCTGAAGTTGATATAAGAATAGACTGAGGCACAATACCAATTACCACCACCAGGTATATGTTATGTTATGTTATGTTAATTGGAGTTTTATTGAGCGCTCAGCTACTCATGCAGAGTGTCCCGGCGCTATCAGACTCAACACAACACAGCCCCCACTGAAAAAGAAGATTATTTGCTGAACAGCCACATTTTAAGATCTTTCCTGAAAGACAGTAAATTCTCACTCTTTCTTAGTGACAGCAGCAGTGCATTCCAGGCCCGGGGTGCAAGATATTTGAAAGAGCGACCCCCGATCCGAGCACGCCTGATTGCCGGGACAGTGGCCAGGGACAGATATGCCGAACGTAAGGCTCTGGACGGATAGTGAAATCCAATCCTTTTCCTCAAATACCAAGCGCCAGTGCCATGGAGTGCCTTGAAAGCAGTGGTAAAGGCCTTAAACTCTATACGTTTCCGAATTGGTAACCAATGGAGGGATTTCAGCAGTCCCGTAGCATGGGCCCTCCGGCCAAGGCCAAAGATTGCACGGGCAGCCGAATTCTGCACCACCTGCAAGGTGGCGCTGGTCACTAACATGGCAGTGTGAGGAAATCACGGTGTAGCGGTGTCAAAATTAAGCGAGGGTTGGTTGGGAATAAAGCGGACACTAAAGGAGTGACCGGATTCCCAAACGCGCGTAAAGACCAGCGGGAGCGCTCGACGGCGCTGCCTCGCTCAGACCACACGCGCCTGACAGGATCTCACCGCGCGCAGAGCACACAGCCGGAGAAACTGCAAAGGGGAGAACGCGTTCAGGCAAAAGCCTGCTGCGCAGGGAATATGAAACATTACCAAGGCAATAATGCTAATAACGTGCACAAGAAACCGCTATAGAAACAGCAACAACGTCAGATTAAGCCAAGAATGTAATGAATGCACTTAACTGACGAGCAGTGAAGAAAGAGGAAGCGGAAGGGACGTCACGATATTATATACAATGGACTGTGATATGATTGGACTATAGTTGCCTTGGAGACTACCCCCTAATGGTTCATGGGTTGTGGAGTCTTTTGTTTAATGATTGTTGTGTTACTTTTTTTTTTAACTGCTAAGCAAATAAAGTGAGGAAAGATATGCATAATCCTCGCCTCCTTCCTGCCATAGAATTCATTAAACTTTATTCGATCTGATTTAGAAACATAGATCATAAAAGTATACATAAAAACATGAAATCCTCTTTCCTAATAAAATACAGTGAGAATTAATTCAACCCAGTAGTTAACAACAGGTGTTACAAATCCCGGTTCAGAGCAACTTCAGGTTAACAGAATCGTAAAGTTCAATATTTGGCAAGATCAATCTCATGTACTCCGTGCAAAATATCAATAAGGGGTCCAAGTAAGATGTAACGGTCCAATACCTGACCAGTCTGCACCATATGAAACTGCAGAAAAACTAAAAATAAAAGGTGTTGTGCATACTTCTGTCATTAGGCTATATGTGGGCTACATCTGGGTGATATGTGTGCTATATTTGGACTCTTATTTCTCTGGTGGCCATCTTGGGAGACTTATTTGTTATGACGTTTCCTAATTTCCTCATTTACTGTAGTCTCCTCAGTAGGAAATGCTTTCAGTTTTTTACTTTGATTCCATCAAGAAGGCATTCAGATGTGTCACACATTTGCAATAAATCCAGAATGTTAGCACTCTAGTTGTTCATTAGATCACTGTAGTAAAGCTACTGCTCACCAGGGAGTTAACTGGAAGTCTACTGCTGGTATTGAAAGTGATTGTTTCAGTCTGCATGTCAGAATTGTCTAATGAAATAGAAGAGGATTTGAGATCTCACCTCAAACATGCCCTACATTTTCTTTCTGCAGCACTAACCATAATATCTATGGCAAAATGAACCCCCTCACTGTGTTCCTTTTTAAATTAAATGTTTTAAGAGTTACCAGTTTTTTCCAATCAAGATGGCTTCAGGTGTGCCATCATTTTGTCATAGGTAAGACTGTTAGCACTCTAGATGTTCTTTAGAATACTCTGGGAAGCTGCAGTAGAACACAAAGGCATCAACTAACAGGCTGCTCCTGTTGAAAAATAAAACAGGAAGATATTTGAGATCACACTTGAAACATGTCCTAATTTTTCTTTCTACACCACTAACCATAATTTCTATGACAAAATGAACCCCATAATTTTGTTCCTTTTTAAATTAAATGTTTTAAATGTTACCAGTTTATTGCAATAAAGATGGCTTTAGGTGTGCAATAATTTTGTCATAAGTAAGGCTGTTAGCGCTCTAGTTGGTCTTTAGAACACTCTGGGAATCTGCAGTAGAACACAAAGGAATCAACTGACAGTCTCTGCTCTTTTGGATGTACATGTTTTACTGAGAATGTCAGACTTCATTCTCACATGACTGAGAAAGATAATGTGAATTTACAAAAAATATGCTCTCATTTTAGCTTCTGGAGCAGCTTCCAAAACTCCATGGGACAATAATGTGAAAATAGTTTTCTCTCAAACATGATTCATGATATCCCAACCAAAGGTTTATCACAGGGTAAAATCACCTTAGAACACACCACAATTCCTGAAATTAGTATGGTACCATCAACAAATGAATTCTAATGTAACTAAAGTCTGTTATCACCCTTTATAGTTCTCCTTTTGGTAACCCTCAAAATCTTCGAATCACTACAATGCATTTCAATGGGGTACTATCATGTATATTGGTCCTAAGATGGCTGCCAGCAAATCCAGGATGAAGTGCTTACAGCCAATCAGATCTCACGATGACATGTGATGTTAGACTCAGCCCAAATATCGATATTTTTTCTTTTTCAAATTTCTCAGGAGCTACTGAATGGATTTACACCATTTAACAAAAGTAGTTCTTTCTGAACCAAGGGCTACCTTTTTTGCCAAATTTGGTGTAATTCCGTTCAGCAGTTTGTGCTGTAGCCGTGTTTAAAGTTTCCTATGGAAAATAACATGGAGAAAACACGTTTTGGGACCCCCTTTTTTCTTGGACCCCGCTTGCCGAATCACCCCGAAACTTTCAAGATAGGAGCGGACCGGAGCACCCCACGAGTTTTGAAAATTTTGCATAGATTTGTAAATCGGCGCCAAAATTATTGGGAATAGAATGTTGAGAAGGTTAAAGGGGCCTTGTAGTTAAGTCAAAAGAAGAAAATGCCACTTAAAACATAGCCTTTTAAGCAAACCAAACCACTGAAATTCACCAATTATAGTTATTTCAATTAACTTTAATTTGTGCCCAAAAGTAACTATAACTCATGTCTTCGTCATGCTCAGTGTTGTTATCAAATATGTCAATTCAGATGTCATAAAACATGTCATGAGTGATGCAATATGTTAGGCAATTAGCAGTACATGGTGAAGGTATGAGTTGTAGCTACTTTAGGGCACAAGTTATTTCTTTTCACACTCTACTGTTCCCCAAACAATACATTGCGGCATTTTAGTTATCAACACTTGAGTTATTAGTTTTCTGTCTTGTGCATCCAAGACAAGTTCTCTGGGATCCTACCAAAGGGAAGTATCTCAAGATCTTTCAGGAATTCTCTTCACTTGGGAACGCACCTCCATATGTGTTGGAGTACTGGGCTCCATAATTTGTCCAGCATATATGCGACATGGTGAGAAAAATGTCTGCAATTATATCAACGTGTTTTGCAACTTAACTAATGTGGGTGGCTGAGAAACAGGATCTCTATACCTGCTCCTTCTTTATGTGGTGTTTGAATTTTCTATCATGCTATTATTATGTCTTTATAGGATAGATCAGTTTGGGGCTTTTCACTTTTGTTACCCTAAAACATTTTCTCCTTCACTCATATTGACGACTAAGGGGCTCACTATGATATGGGGCAGACCACCACTGACAAGCCATCAGTGGCAGACCACCCACTGACAGCCCCTCGATCTGACCGCCTGGTTGCAATTCGGACAGTTGCACCCACAGCGATCGGGGGAAGACCGCTCCCTCGATCAGGATCAGTGAGCTCGCAGGCCAGTGGTCGGATTCGTAGTCCCGAATAGTGTCAGTGCTGAGTCAGGCACCGCTGTCGGGATTATGATATCCCTTTCCGGCAGCCTTTTTCTTGGCTGGAAGAAGGCTATGAAAAGGCTGTTGGAAACATAATTTGCTGGGCCCCAAACAAGGCCCACATCCGTCGTGGGCCACTGTGAAAGTGACCTTGGAGGCACATGTGGTGCCCCCACACACCTCCATGTACTGTGTGTGTGCCAGACGCAAGATGGTGCATGGCATATTGTCCATGGACATGCAGGAAGTGCTCCTTTTCATGGTGGCTTCTGCTGCTTCCCTTTTCCTGGCCCGCAGCACAAGCTGCTGTGAAACAGAGCACTTTGCGACTGCAGCTCGGCAGTCTCACCATAATGCGGCAGTCGGACTGCCGCCTGCTTGCCGGGCGGTCTCCTGCTATCGTAATGGCCTAAGTCTGACAGTTCACTCTCTTTTGAAGAAGGGGATGTGATTGGTATAATTATAATCAAAGTTTACTTAGCTCCAGGCATGACAGCTATAGAGAAAGTGTTACCAATTGAAGAAGAGATACTTTCAATTGATAGTAAGCCCTTTTCCAAGCCACAAAGACTTTTTTTTAAACTCATAAAGGGCTTGTTTATATTGTATAAAGCACTGATGCGGTCACAAACTCTGGGAATTTGTGAACTGCAGGGCTTGCAACCCCCAAAAGGGCTTTGTACATCAGGCTAAATATCATTTATACGTTTTCTTAAAGACTCCATAAATACAATAATTGTGTGTAGATAGGGTCCCTTGTAGGACTCTTTGAGTTTTCCTATTAAAAATAATTATTGCCAATGTTACTGCCAATGTTGCTTCATCCTTTAACATCACAATTAAACATGTATTTTATCCAGTCCCCGTTGAAACATAAGTAAAGTTCAGCCTGCCTAAAGCTTTTTTAAATCTATAGAGGAAATCTCTGGACTTTTTTGACATTTACTTTATCTGACTTCATCTGCAAGGTGAAAAAAAAAAATATCATCCAATCCTGCTGTATTTATATGTTAATAGATTATCTAATATTTTTTCAAGGTATAGGTTACATTTCATTTAGAGCTTAATTGACAACTGAAACATATCCTTCCATTAAGAACAATTTAATTTCTGTTAAAGACTGTGAATACAGAAAGGAAGAACGGTCTCTATTCTTGTATATATTGATTTTTACTTATTGTGAGAAAGGAACTATATATTTTTCCCTTTCAACCTTTGCCTATCCCTACACTCTTCAACTCATTACAAACCTTTCTGACTACTATCGACTCCCAAACATCCTCCGCAAGCTCTTCTCTTCTTTATCCAATTCTTTAAACAGGCGCATGCCGTTCCCAATAACAATTTACATTTTTCTTTTACTAATCCACTTCAGTCAGTCACTTTCAAAACAATACATTAATGCATGAGCTTTCAAGAGCCCAAACTTAACACACTTACCACAACTAATCCACAAAGAAAGAAAAAAAGTACTATTACTAATCTACTGCCTTTTTACCTCTACCCTTGGGTTTCTGAGTACCGTGATACTTCCCACAAAGTGCTTCAATACCTCATCAGGGGTAGTAAACTGTATATAAATGCAAGTTACAATTACAAGATATATATTTCAACTTGTCCTATTCATTCTGACAGTATTTTACAAGTGATGGAGAAATGAGGGTTTAGATCTTTCATCTCTGCTAGAAATTAAAGTTTGGACTGACAAGAAAAGAATAAACTTTCATGTCTCTTATTTGCACTTGTTGTACCGATCATGTGTAAAATGGAAATTCAAGTCTTGTGAAATAAGAATGGAGCTTAGTGGTAAGCGCCAAAAGAGTGAGAGTGATGTGCACAATAACTTATTAATAGAGAAGTCTCTCTTTGCTAAAAAGAAAAAAAGTATCTCTCTTGATCAGTGGTTCTCAACCTGTCACCGTGGGGTCCCCCAGGGACCCCAGGGGGATCTACAACGCCTACCTAAGGCATCCACGATTGCTGACAACATTAAATGATAATAAAATATTAATAAAGTGCATATAAATAAAGAAGCAAAATCTAAAAATGTAAATTTTGAAATGTTCAATGATTTTGAAGGAGTTTGAAACTAGAGACTAACTGGCACATGCATCAACAATGCCATTTGCGATTCCTTATTAGCGAAAAATAAGGATTCGCTAATAAGGAATAGCAAAAGGATATGCATGTAGAAATCGCTTAAAAAATAGTGATTTCTAAACATTCCTTAATTGCGACTCGCAAATTGCGATTCGCAATTAAGGAATACCTCCCCATTCATTCCTATGGGGCTACAGGCCCATAGGAATGAATGGGAAGACATTCTCGATTTGCGATTCTCAATTAGAGAATCGCAAATTGAGAATACAATTTCAAGGGTGCCAGGGTGTCAAAAGGACACACTGTTGCACCCCTGAAATCTGCATATGAGTACATCTTGCACACACACATGCCCCAAGGGCATGTGTGTGTGTGTAAAATGGAACTTTGGAAAATGCACTATAGTGCATTTTTCAAAGTTTTTGCAAATTACCATGAAGTTCAACTTCATGGTAATATGCTCCCCCTATTAGCGAAATCGCTAGTTTTTTTACTTTAATGCATTGCATTTAAGGAATCTCAATTTGCGATTCCTTAAATGCAATGGCAATTTAAGTAATCACAATTTAGAGATTACTTAAATTGCCATTTTTGCATTTGGGATGATGCATCCCAAATGCAAAAATACCGGTCGCAAAGGGGCAGATTCTGAGAATTTGCCCGTTGGCGAACGGTTTTTGCATTGATGCATGTGGGGCATAGTGTCATGGCAATTCTGATTTGTTCTGTGATATGTTTAATGTACAGTAACCACCTGTTGGTGAGGCATGTTGGTGGTCTATGAACTTGTATTATGACTTGAATCAGCGCATGAGCAGACAAAGATAGCATCCCTACTTCGAAAGCTACTATTTGGCCCATCAAGTGAGAAGAACTGAGGAAGTAATCTAACCTGTTTTGTGTGATGCTGAAAAATGTGTGAAGTCCTTAGCATCAGGATATTTGGTATGCCATGTGCATACTAGGCCACGGTCTACAAGCCAGTCCATGCCATTTGGAGACATCTCTTCAGCCCAGACCCATGTGTTGATATGCCCATCTCATTACACATGAAAAGGTTGAGATACTTTCTAATTATAATGTCTTTGTCTGATGCTTGTATAACTTTCAGAATGACTGATACTAGAAATTCTTCTTGTCCTATGTTCAGTGCACACACTGTCACCTCCGTGAAGGAGAAATCTCTCAGGCTAGCAATCTACCTCTGACATCCATTATTGTCTTCCTCACTGTGAGAAGTTAGCCTGGCATATGATGTCCACTAGTTCTAGTGGGTACCTTGCACCAGTCTAATTGACCCTTATTGATGGTGGTTGTAAAGTCAACCCTATAGAAAGCTATCCCAGTGGTAGCATGAACCAACAGTATTCACGCTAAGACTTCAGTAGGCGAGTTAAGCAAGTAGTTTTACCATATATAATCCCTTGAATACCAAATGAAAGGACACCACACAAGGTATATATCAAATATATATGTATTTAATCTAAGCACAACCCATCTGCACTCTTTATGAGGTCAGAGGTAAAAATACAATACAAGTCACACAGTTAATATATGATAAGTTGCACAGTATCCGTTATGCCATAGAGGCCTCACAAACCATATACTAAGAAAGTGGTATAAGTACCACGTAAGAGTTAGAAAGCAGGCCTGGGGCCTGTGAAATAGCTGGGGCTACACTAAAAAACCAAAGGTTAGGAAGTAGGAGGCCCACGGGAGACGTGTGCAGTGTCTAAACACAGACGCGGGTTACCATTGACTTTCTATGGGAAACGAAGAAGTTACAAATATGCAATTTAAGGACACTTCCGGATGGACTAGGATGGAACCCTTTTAAACTAGAATACTTCGAGAGTCAAGACCAATGGGAGCACCGGAGTACTCATGTTACCTCAGCCAGGGAAGCCGGGTGCATAGGTGTCTTTTCGTGTCGGGTTTTATCGTCGTTTTCTATGGAGAGCTGCAAAGAAGTGCTGCAGGTGACCAGAGGAAAAGTGTCCGAGTGGATCCAAGGGTGGATCAGTGATGTGAAGAACCTGAAAGCAGAGGGGACAGAGTCTGGGTCACTAGCCAGTGACCAGGAAGGTACCAGGCGATGTTGGGTGCTTGAAGGTGAAGAAGGTGAGTTTGTCTCTTCAGCCACGAGGTCCAGGAGGCATCGATGGTGACCAAGCGCTGGATTCGAGCTGTCCCACAATGGATCTAGATGACTGCAGTGTCGGTATCCGGATTGGACTCAACAAGCGTTGGCAACCACAACCCAGCAGGATGTCAAGATTGGCTCTGTTGCAGACCAGCAAGGTCTGTGGGATTTCTCCTTTTCAGGGAAGCTGAAACAAACATGGAGCAATCAGGAAAGTAAGTTAGATTTAAGTTGGCGTCTTCAGGGGGCTCACTAGCCAATGGGTAAGGAACCGGGAAGATGCATCAAGCTCAAATGCAAAGGCAGGGCCCACGGGACACTCACAGAGTGTGCGGGCCTGGGCTTCGGTGCAAATGGTGCTCGGGGCTGGGGCTTCTCGTACTCCAATGCACAACTTACTGAAGCTTCAGGAAAGGAGTGCAGGTACCAAAAAGCAGGATGTCCAAGATGTCCGGTCCTACGTCTCTCATGTCCGCCATGGATGTCAGCTTTGCAGTGGATATGGGTCGGGGTCAGAGAAGTCTGGAAGTCTAGTTCTTGAGTCACAGAGTCTTAGGGGTTCCGACGGGAGCCTTGAAACTGCAGACTGGCAAAGTTGCTGTTGGTGCCTGTTTGCACAGGGTGGTCACTCCTTGACTACAAGGGAGATGTCTTCTGTATTCCAGTCAGAATGGAATGTCGATGGTCCAAGATATGTCTTTCAAAGATTCATTCAGGATAATCTAAAGTCCTAAGGACACAGCTCCTATACTTATACTAGGAATGGAGGCTGGATTACCTGACTAGGTCCCTCCTATGGGTGGACCTGAGAAGGGGGTGGTTACACCCCTTTCCCTTTGTCAGTTTCGCACCAGAGCAGGGCTGGAGTGCCCCAGCAA
Organism: Lissotriton helveticus; assembly: GCF_964261635.1. NCBI lineage: Eukaryota > Metazoa > Chordata > Amphibia > Caudata > Salamandridae > Lissotriton > Lissotriton helveticus. The sequence continues at coordinate 619,698,265 of NC_136059.1, read as the reverse complement.
CTGGTTTGAACCGGGCTATGCATGGAGCACCTTGTGTGCCCCAGGCAGTGTCTGAAAAAGCATCTGCTGATGCAGCCCTCCTTGTCCCAATCCACAAAACCCTGTCTGGGGAGGTGCTGGGACCTCCCGGGACAGGAAACCTATTGTCCAGGCCTCCCCTGTCAGAGTTTCGTCCAGCAGCAGGAGGTCAGACTCGTGTCTGTGGCAGCATCATCCATTATGTGATGCTGAGGCTCTGTTTAATTTTAACCGGTTAAAGCAGTAACTACATGTCTTCTCCCTCTAGAAGGGTGGAATGCTACCCCCGTTGCCGGAATTGGCGGGGGGGATAGTATTCCAAAGTGTTTGACACCTTACACAACATGTTTTCATAAAGCCAAACCAAAGTTAGCATTAACCGCGATGATTATAATGCACTTAAGAGTATATGGTATGGCTATATCATAGAACAGCTATAAGGAGATAGTTCCGAAAGCTGCAGAGGGGCTCAGCTCATGCTAGGGCACCCTCTCACATAAAACCAAGCACTCTGCCTCTAGGATTGTCAAGGCCTACCATAGGAGTGGCTTGTAGGTGTATATGTGTCTATATGTAAAGGTAGATATAGGTATACTATATCTAAGTAAGGGGTGATTACACCACCTTGCCCAGGCTTTGTGAACAGACCTGTGGTGTCAGTTTGGAAGGCAAACCAGGGGTGGCACAATACATGCTGCAGCCCCTGGTAGGCCTAAGGGGCACCTAAGCCCTAGGTACCTAGGGTACACTTTAATGGGGCTCACAAGGGTGACCCAGTAACCAATCTGGTATGTACCTAAAGTACATGGTATCAATTTAGGGAGAGAACAGTTGGGCTGTGGGTCTGATTAGCAGGCCCACAGCCACACTAAAGTTGAAAAACCAGAGAATCACTGAAAAAGTGGGAGTGACCATAGGAAGCAGACCCTAATCTCCTATACTCACCTCCCTTTTAATTAGTTCACCAGCAGAATAGTACACCAACCTTTTTTGTCAGCTCTGAGGAAAAAACAGTCTGGAATTCTATTTTGATCTCACTGTATGTCAATATTTCCTGAACAAATGGGTGTCCTGTAGAAGACTTATCTCACAGTTGGTGTCCTTTAACTAAGATAAAAGTACCATTCACTTCACTGATTTTTTCAACCCTCTGACATTTAGACACGTAATTTTAATCTCCCCCATAGAGCACCCTTGAAGTATTGTTTTGGAGATCACACTGTCTGTCCCTGCTGTTGCTAACCCCAATATTCGTATCTCCCATGGTGTATGAGAAGCATGGCCTGATATACATTATTAAGGGGGTAGATAGACCCTTCCTCAACTCTTTCATGATCTTCCCTACCTTAAACAGAAACCACAATATCAAATACCTACATGCCCCCCCATCTGGCCACGAACTGCTACACTTTTGCATGTCAGGCCTCCCTACCTTCCATATCCTAACAACCCTGCACTGCTCTTGCATTTTGAACATATGGGCATTTTCAACTTTCTTCCACCTGCCAGGTCTGGTAGGTCTGCTGCCGCTCATCTGTATAGTTCTTGTGGGAGTCTGACTCGCCCCAGAGGATCCCTAAGTTCCAGAACCTGACAGGTCTCCATCAGGGACCTCAAATTGCACAGTATTCCCTCCCATACAAATATAATGCAAAAGGGGTGTCCCTTGATTTGATTACCCTATCCCTCAAAATGTCTTTAACCAGTCAAAACTTGTGGAGCATTTAAAGGGTGGCAACCAAGAGTGTCTGAAAGTCCCCAATCCTGTTGCCCTCAAAGATGACTTGACCAATTTTTCTGGCCTCTCCCATGATGTCTTCATTTTGCCGGAAGGAGTGGACACAGGTCAGGATGTCAGGGTTCAGGTTTTCCTCTCCACCTCATCCCACGCAATGTGTGAGGTCCAGCAGAAGGACTTCAGCCTTAAGGTGCTGTAGGATGTACTTAAAGAGTATGCTTCCATGTCCTCTCCTTGGGACTCCTTTAATCTGCATGTTTTGCATCCTCAAATGATTTTGAATGTCTTTTAGATACATCTTCTAGGAGGCAGATCCATTGCTTGCTCTTTCAGGGAGATGACCCCCTATCATAGATCCTCAACTTCCTAATTTTTGTTTTGGTGCAGAGACCCTGTTTCCCAGTTCCAGTTTGTCTTACTTGAGGTTTTGGATATCTTTTTTTCACTTCCTCTCTTAGGACTGAAAAGTTCTCTCACATCTCTCAGAAAAGATTCTCATGAATGAGCGTATGAAGGGACGTCCCCTGGGGTTCCCACCTGCTGGGTTGAACTGTTTTAGCTGTCACCTCCTGCTATTGTGACTCCATTCTGGACAACATCTCCTTAAGAGCGTTCTGTTTCTTCCCTTTGCAGTTTGCCATGTCTCTTGTGGCAATTTCGGGAAATAATCTTTGATCAGCTGCTGGTAAAAAGCAGATCAACCTGTGTATAATCTTATCATGGGGATCTTGGTACCATCTGTTGTCCCCATGTCATGTGACTCCCCTCTCCAGCATTGGAGCATTCAACGTTTGCTCAGTGTCTCCTCATGGTTTCTTTTCCTCCTTATGTCCAAGTGATCATGCAAACTGTGCACTTCATTTTTATAGTCCCTTTATTTTGTTTGAACACGTTTTCTCATCCGCTTGGGCTCCTATGTCTTAATACCTTTTACCAGGGATTGAACCATGTAGAGGTGCAGGCCCTGTGCCTTATGTGGGACCCAAGCCCCACACTGGACCCATATGGTCCCCAGGCCCACTGCAAAGCCTCAACTTTTAGTTCTTTTCTTTGGGATACCCCAGTGTCCGGTCGTGGCTCTACCGGCCTCCCTGCATACTGAAAGGCTCTCTCCCAGCACCACCGGCTGCCTAAGTCCCACCCGTTGGCTCGACCCTTCCCGGCAGATTGAACCAGCTCACTTCCACTATATCAGTCTCATCAGTCTCCTCAGTTCTATGCCTCATCAGGGCCTGACCTGTTGGGTCAAGGGAGCACAGTTGTCTCTTCTGCTTAGGTGTACGCAATCTTGTGTGTGGGAGCCTAAGTCTTCACTCTAGTTTGTGCTCTAGCGCTTTTGCGATTACCACCCCCAGCCTTCGGTGGGCCTTGCCATCTCTGCCACAAGGTCTTGCTTCTCTCCTCAATGACCGCTGACCCATCCCAGTAAGGTCAGTACTTCAGTGGCTGGGCCGAAGAGTGCATGCTACCTCCTGCTTTGCCACCATGTTGGGGTGACAAATCAAAAAGAACAATTGAAGGATGGAATGCTGGACACTGTCAATAACTCACCCCCGTCAGAGATCTGGGCCTAAATACATGTTTTTTTTATCCACCACGTCATTCCAGTTTGGACTCAGCCATATGCAAATCAGTCTTGACCCTCCTCCCCATGGTAACCATCTAGCCTGAACTGCCAGGCCTATCCCCCAAGAGCACAGTTTACAAAAAAAGTAAATGTGATCTGTATTTATGAAGTTTTCAATCAATCACTCTGCACTTCAGTAAAGACATTTCTATGTCAGGACTGAAGGCGAGGACTATTCCTTCTTTCTCCACTTTCATTATACAGCAGCCACATTTTTTTTAAATGGTATTTTTAAAAGTGCAAACTACATTTCCCAGAAACCAATGGGAAAATATAAGGATAAAGAACAAAACAGCATTGTCCAATGAGCATATCCGTGGACTATCCAATCAGGACACAGTTCCCTTGATGTAGTCTGCCCTCATTGGCCCATCGTCCTCTTTCTTCGCTGCTGCGCAGTCGAGTCAAGTGTTCTTTTCTGCTTCAGCGTTTATCTCATAATCTTGTGAAGTGTGCTTTATTGCCCCCATGTTTACTTTTATATTGATTATGGCTTAGTGGTTTTATGACAGTTGCACTGTGCATTGGTGCCTTATCTAGCTTGTAGTGCTCGTGCGCGCTCTTTGCCGTTGCTGTAAGCTCTATTGCGTATGCATTTAGTTTCTGTCAGCGCTTCAGCGTCCCTTTCATATGGTGCAGGTAATGGCAACTGCGGCTTTCTTTGCATCTCCCGCTTGCATTCTTTCGGTGCAGTTTATCTTTTCCTGTTGTGCCACAGGTTACTTGACCGCGGGAACGTTCTATCGTTCCTACTCGGCTGTTTGTGGTGCGCTCGCTAGAGGGCGGACTCGGGGAACCGGCACGCGCGTTCATTGACTGAGGGGTTGAACGGCACTCCAGAGTTTCCTTGCGAGCTCCAGCCTTGATGTACGCCTTGCTGAGGTTGTAGAACTAATTATCCCACGCTTCGCTGCTTCTGGCACACATTGCAGTTGGAGTCTGTACCGATTCTTTCCCTCATTTGCACGCCCTGTGTGGGTCTGTATCAAGGCTTCTAAGCCTTTTGTTGGGCACTTCCCAGGCCGGTTCTTGTGTATATTTTTCTGCACCAGATTTTACTGTGCCTGAGGCTTCAGCCTTCTGGCTTCAGCCTCTTGAATTTGCGGCTGTCCCTCGTACTTATAACACAGGCTGACACCCAGCCCTCACTAAATTGCAGTGACTGACACCCAGTCCTATTTCCTTCCAGAACCTTGCATGGCTACCTTCTTGCAGAAATGTATGCGGACCCAAAAAAGGGGATTGCTAGGTCTTGGAGCACATGCCAGGAACGGCTCCTGGATGTCTTAGGGCCTCTCACCAAAATATTAGATATGGCTGAAGAAGCCAAAACTTCAAGTCGCTTATCTCCCCCGAGTCCCTTTCTGGGTGGGCTCAGAGAGCAATAGTCTTTTTGGGCAATGCCAATTGTGCCCTTTCAACGGAGCGCCGTCGCTCCTTGCTTATTAAAGTTGACCCGAAGTTGGGAGATCTTGCTGATTCTGAGGTGTGCCCTGTGGCCCAGGGAGGTCTCTTTGAAGAGCCGTTTGATCGAGAAGTAGGCAAGTTTGTTAAAACCTTCACCTCCCTGGACACGGCACAATAGACAATAAAGAAGGTGTTTCCCCAGGTTTTCAGAGGGGCCGGCCGAGGTAAAGGCCTCTCGGCCAGCCGTGCTTCCAACCAACACCCAAGAGGGCAAGGCTCCAGACAGGGACAATACCAGGATCAGTCCCGTTTTGGTAACTTCTACCCGACCAGAGGCCATTGTGGCAAAGGCAGAGGATACAGAGGAGCGGCATCATCAAACAATGCTGGTGAGTATTCTCCCTTCTTCTGTGGATATGAGCTTTTTCAGGGGCCCACCAGGTGCAGGGGTTCGCCCTTTTGCGCACTGGTCCTTTGGACTGACAAAGTAGAGACTGGCACAGAAGGCGTAATAACAAGAAAATTGTTTATTAGGACTCATGAGTGGAACTACGCCTCAGGCAATGTATGAGGCAGCACATGGAGTACAGAAACCATGGGTCTTATATGCTGTAGTCAGTGCAGTCTAAGCATGGAGGCTCAAAAAGAGGCAGTACAAGTGTACACACAAATAGACTTTTACATACAAGGATACATCAGAATTCGTTAGTCAGCAGAGTGGGAGGAGTTACAATTTGCTGACATTAGTTAAAATAGCCTGACAGTTAAATCTGTAACAGGTGCATTCAAGCAACTAAAACCTCTCTGAGCATGCGCAGTGCTCAGGCTCAGTGCTGCAGGAGCTAACTATAGATGATGACTCAGGCGTAATAGAGAAGCAGGCAACAGCAAAGACGGAGAAGCACATCCAGAATGGATGCTAAAAACAAAATGGCTTCAGCTCATGCTAACAGTAATCTCTGCCAAGTTTCCACAGACGACCCTTTTAGCATTAGCTGAAGACATCTATGATTTAGAAGGAGCAAACAAAACATCGTGTATGTCAATGAACATCATTTGATTTAACTTCTTGGTCTAATACATATTGGGCGTTTACATTCTTAACGTTGCACTTGGTAGGTATACAAGCAGTGATACAGAGGGAACAAAGCATTGGGCCACATTGTAGCCTTGGGTGATAGTACACTCACCAAAGCCAAGGAGGCTATAGACCACTTGGAAGCAACCATAAAAGATTTTGACACTACGGCACAAACAAAGAAATTGGAGAAATTGGCGCGTGATCTCAGAGTTTTTGACAAAAAACTAGTGTATCCTTACTTACAGCCAGATTATTACAAACAGGATAATCAAGGCCGATTCACCAACCGCGGTCGCGGGGGGTACAGAGGACGACAAAACTATACCACCTTTTCCGATTCCTCCTACAGTTCTGGCAGTGAAGCTGAGGCTGGACCCAGCACCTCATACCCTTACCCTCCTTACCCCATTCTAGACCCTACTTACCAGCAGTATCCCCCCCAGTTTCCACCTCATTTTTTAGATCAGGGTCGGGGACAGTGGCGCCCACCACGAGGCCGTGGCAACAACTGGCCCCGGGGACAAACCAGAGGCCAACAACAGAATCAGGCAGGATGGGAAGGGGGTCGAGGCAAGCAACAGAAGCGGGTCACCTTTCGCCCCGAGACACACGGGGAGATATCCACACGCAGGAACACTTACAGATGGTAACCATGCCAACTCCATCAGCTCTTGGTATTTCCAGTGCCACCAGTCCAGTGATTAATATCTCAAAACATCAATTCCAGGAGGCAGAACTTAAGGTCCTCGGCCGAGGACTTTCTTATGTCCCCACTGCTTCGGTCAATAAATTCCTGCTTAAAACCGAACTGTATAGTTTTTTCAGAAGGATAAGGTTACGCTATTTCTTTCGAAATCAGACCACCAGACTAAATAATTCGGTCACCGGCTTGAGGGTCCCCTCAACCTTCTTTCCACCCACATATGCCATGAATAGCCGGATCCTTGCCTTCGAGGATATTGTAACCTCCTCCATAGATCTTTCCCTCAAAGAGTCTAAATTTACGAGGTTGAATTTACCAAAAACAGAGAAGAAGGCCTTGGCGGATTTAAGTAACAACAAAGAGGTTGTTATAAAACCCGCGGATAAAGGCGGTGCAATTGTGGTTCAAGACCTTTCTGATTACAAAGCCGAAATCTACAGACAACTATCAGATGGCATCAGTTACCGCCTCTTACCCAGTGACCCTTCAAGTGATTTGGCTAACACCATCCTAAGGGTGACCCAAAAGGGTTTGGATACCGGGTTTTTGAGCAAGCAGGAATTTGAGTTCCTTAATCAAAAATTTCCCAGACTGGCCACAATTTATACCTTGCCTAAGGTACACAAGAACCTTAGCCAACCTCCTGGACGCCCAATAGTTTCTGGGTGCGGGTCTCTTTTAGAACCTCTCTGTCAATATGTTGACTTTTTTCTGAAGCCCATCGCACTCCATACAAAAGCTTATTTACGAGATACCACTCAAGTCATTAATTTGATAGACGGTCGACCCTTTAATCCAGAAAGTTCCCTCCTAGTTACATGTGATATCATATCACTCTATACGAGCATCCCCCAACAAGAAGCATTGGATATAATGAGAATGGCTTTAGACACTCGAACTGCCCCTCTTCAGGTCCCTACTGAGTTCATTATCCAACTATTGGAAATTGCAATGATGCAAAACTTTTTCATTTTTCAAGACCATTTTTATTTGCAGACTAGGGGCGTAGCGATGGGGGCCACCTTCGCTCCAAACTTAGCTATAATCTTCATGGATTATTTTGAACACCAGCATATTTTTTCAGCTACCAATCCGTTTAAGGCACATCTGCCCCTGTGGGTCAGATACATAGACGACGTCCTGTGTATTTGGGACGGAGATGGTGATCAACTCAAAGTCTTCCATAATTGGCTCAACTCCCGGAATCCAGCGATTCAGTTCACGATGGAATCAAGTAAAGAAGCTATACCTTTCCTAGACATTTCTATTTACGCAGAATCAGATCAACTGCACACCACCTTGTTCAGGAAGCCAACTGAGCGTAATTCACTCTTACAATACCAGAGTCATCACCCTAGGGGTTTAAAAGACAACCTGCCAGTCGGCCAATTTTTCAGGATTAGGAGGAATTGCTCCACAAGAGCCGATTATTTTAAAGAATCGGAGGTCTTGAGTGAACGTTTGATAGCACGGGGGTACCCAATTAGGTTGGTCAAGAGGGCAAGAAAGCGCGCTTGGTATAATCCCCGGGATTCCCTACTTAATCCAAGTGACGCCTCACGTGCGACTACTGATCTGCGTTACGACCTTCTCAACCCGCAGCAACGACATCAAGAAGATCATCAATCATAACTGGCCATTGGTGGCTGATGTCATCAACCAAACAGAGTTGCCTCTTCACTCTTTTAAGAGAGCAAAAAACATAAGGGACATGGTGGTTCACTCCTTCCTCGAAAGCGAGAGCCAACCCACTTTAACGTCCCTCTGGAATTTGCCCCCTGTGATCGGCCACTATAGATGTGGTGGATGTACTGCCTGTGACACCACAGTCCAGATTAAAACATTTGACCACCGTGGACGTACATATACCCTCAAACACTACACCAATTGTAATTCTACTGGAGTGATATACATCATTCGTTGCCCATGTAGTCAGTTGTATGTAGGTCAAACGCAACAGAAAATCAAGGCTAGAATTTCTTCCCACTGTAGTAGACTGAGATGCAAAGTGGCAGGTGCCCCCCTTGTGGACCATTGGCTCACAGCTGGCCATTTGGTTACCGACCTACGGTGGTTCGCTGTTGAAAAGGTGTCTCTCGGTAGAAGGGGAGGTAACCTCCTATCTATCCTGAATACACGGGAGTCCAAATGGATGTCACTTCTGGACTCCATAAAAAACGGACTGAACGAACAGGATAGCAGTCTATCTCAACTGGCAGCGCTAGGTTGAACCATCTAACATGTCCCCTATTGGAACTTCTTGACCCCAGTAACTGAGATTCTGTAGTCTACCCTTTTGAATGCTCGGGCACACCCCCCCTTTGGCCAAATGGGTTTTCATCCACCTGCGTGTGAGATGCACCCATGGGTCATGATCTGTTTTAAATCATGTGTTGCCTTCCTTTCTCTAGCATGTAATCATGTCTCTTGGAACAGTGTTTGAACGGGTTTTCATCCTCCTGTGTGAGAGATGCACCCTCATTTTTTATAATATTGTCCTTAAATATGTGATGCCACTTAATTTTGTAGTTGGGTAATTGATCTAGGAATGGGTCTACTTCCTCCTGTGATAAACGACAATTTAGGTTTTGTAAATTGTAGTTGTGGCCGACATCCTCATAGATAAGACTTATCCTGTGATAATATATATTTTTCACTATATATATTTTTTCATGTGGGTCCAGAGACTCCTTACGAATTTAATATCGCTGCCTTCAACTATCAGCCCGCACTGCGGCACACTTGAGTATTTTTTCCATTTCTATTTGAACCAACATTAGTTGGCTCCGCCCACAAACTCCGCATTGCTGTTCTGCGGAGTTGCTGTCCGGATTCTTGCAGACACCTCCCAGTCTTGATCCTTGAAGACGTTTTCAATGTCAATCGAATGTAAGTGAAATATTTGGCGGTCGTTCTCCTACCGGCTCCTTAGAGCTCCGAAATTAATCGTTATCCCGTTTCTTTAGGAACCAAGGGACTACGAGCCCCGCTCACTAATCTACATCTTCTGTGGAGCCTTGCAGTAATACATCGGCTTTACACACAGACGGAAAGCTCACGTACCACCAATTCTTGTGAGTTAGAGCCACAGTACGATACTGTAGGGTTGTGTTTGACGCAATTTTTCAAGTATATGTACTAGCCCTTATCTTTAATTATTTTTCCGATGGCAGGTTGGACTTGACAAACACACGCCTACCCGCCTTCGTGTTAGCAGTCTTTTCAAGCAGACGGCTCCTCACATTACCAGGGTGACGGAGACCTCTGTTTATCTTGTTCACAATACAATCTCTTGTAAGTTCGCCAATTTTGGCCTTTAATTAATTCATGAATTCCTTGGGTTATCAATTTCTGCATTCAGTAACACGAGTGCTTTCACTTACTTAATTTCAGCGTGTCCGAATGGTCACATTCCACCAAGAGTGCCTCACCTGTTTCCTGGTGCAATAATTTCGCCAGAGTTTCGAGGTAGTTAAGTATTTAGTTATTAATCTTATGATTACGAGAGAGGCAACAAGATCTGTTGTTCTACTCTTGTGGCTGCCCTAACTGCTAAATAGAAGGCTCCTTGTGTGTGCTTTGACTCACCATAAGATGTATTGTGACATAGCACTTGTACAGATTTAACTGTTGACTTTCTCCTCTCCTGTTGATTTTCCGACCAATAGTGACTGACCACGACTTAACCGCGTGGCGCCAACCTTGTGTACAGAGCCCCCCCAGGCCGTACCCCATGGTAATTCAATTTTGCTGCAATATTGTTAAATTAATTACTTGGTTTAGACTATTGGATAAACTGCCGTCTTTACCATGTATTAAAGTCAAAATGTTTTTCCCCACAGTGTGGCCCCTTCCCCTTCCCTGTATGACGTCCTGATGAAGACCCCGTGAAAGGACTTTACTCAGCCTGTTATTAGGGGTCGAAACGTCGACTGTTTGTCTTTTGTTGACACACCAGGCACAACCCTTATTAATCTGAATTATCATATGTGCTGGATGTTTTGGACTATTTGTGAATTGTTTGATTTTGGCCGTATTTTGGCCTCTGTATTGTCAATTCTTCGTACTGTGTCACTAATCTTGTAATAATCAGGTCACTGTTTATACTGTGTGTATTTGTTTCATTATCTTCTTCTTTAGTTTTCTTTCCTCGCTTCCCCTCCTTCCCCCCACCTTTGGGGCTTTGTTAATATATGGAATTTTGTATTGAAATAGATAATTTTTGTCTTCTATCCTTTGGTAATAAAATCTTATTACCAATGGAAATTTTGTTGATTGTCTTTTTCTAAATTGTAATTAATCCTTGTTGAGTGTGGCCCGTTGGCATACACTACTTTACGGGGACCCTCTCCTATACATGTATCACATAGCACCCAGGTCCCCGTGACTATATGGGTTTAACCCCCCTTTGTGTAACACATTGTAGACATAAGCAACATAATAGTAGGATTGCAAAAAAGATATATAGAATCGTCAATAGTTTCCAGCCCCAGGTAACAAATACTGCCCATAGTGAATCTCAGCAGCGATTTTATGCAGTTTAGCGATTGCATCAAAAACAGAAGGGGCATGATCAGGAGTATAAACACAGCAACTGCTCCCGATGATGCGACATGCACCACCGCGATCAGCTAACACAACATCGAGGACAATTCTGTTTTGGAGCACTACAATCCTCGCAATTTGCACTTCTTCTGTGATGTGTCCAAGTGCCATAGCTGTCTGGTTGGTCACAGCCTCTATAACACGTGTTAAGCATCTGATTTTCTGACTGTTTAAGGCAGCACCAACAAAGAAGAACAATCCCAAATTAAAGTCAACATATTGCTGCAGTGCAGTGTCAGTCTGATCCACCTCATCATGATTTATTGTCCTCTTATACCGGTTCTTGTAAATGTCATTAAACAGTCTATAGTCCCTGTGATAGGACGCAGGAGCCAAAAACACAGGTGGCAACAAAAAGGACACATAGCAAGTTCCTGACCATCTAATGGGTAGATGGTAGTATCCTTTACTCCAACAGGTTAAGAAAGTATTGTGGGATGACATTAAGCTACTGTTATTCACCAAAGTAATGTTCAGTACCAAGGTACAGTCACTCTTCCCCACAGGAATTCTTCCAACACTGTTTACACACAAGTCTGCTCTGGCTCCAGTAACAGCTATAACAGGAGGTTCATTTCCATTGGCTGTTCGGGTATTTGAGAAAACATAGCACATGGAGGAGTTTCCTCTGCGATACTCCTCTATCTCCCATACAGTTCCTTTTGCCCGTGGATCTCCTTCCTCCTCAGGGTAACACACTTTATTTAGCTGAAAATTCAGTCTCCCTACATCAGCATAGGCGATATTAGCGACTTCAGAAGCCCACAGCAATGCAAACCAAGCCTTACAAGAACCATTGTGTGAAAACGGCAGAGGAATGAAAGGTGTTCCTCCCTTTTTCTAATGAGCTGGCATCATTCCACACACCCAACAGTTGGTGACGTTCGTAGCATTATGGGATTGGTGCAACATCTGAATGAACGTTTACTGAGATAGGACATTCTATGCTGCTGCTCATGATAGGGAAGGGAGAAATAATGGTACTCAATGGGGGCTGGAGAAGTGGCAATCAGTGTTTGTCGAACAGGAGCTACTTCCTCTACAACCTAAGTTATCGTAGCAATGATGATGACAACAGAAGTGAACCCAACAATAAACATGGCCTTTCTGTCACAAACTTTTGCAGCAGTTGATGTCTTCTCGATAGGCATTTTTATCTAGGCTTTGAAATAATAAAGCAGATGGAGCTCTAATGTCCTGGGCAGCCGTTGGTTTCTTTACTGAGACTTTAGACAGGTGTCACTAAGAAAAAGATCCCCCCTCCTCGGCTCAGCCTTTCACTAACCCAGGACAGTTGCTCAACCAGTCTTTTTCAATAGTGCAGTGTCTCTCTGGTGTCGCAACTTATATCGAGATGTACCAGATATCTTGTGGTCCGGGAAGACTTCCTCAGGTCCTCCAGGTGATATGGCTCAGCCTCTCTCTATGTCCAGGATGTCTCGATGATCGGTGAGTGCAGCGGGCTCCACCAGGGTTGAAGACACCTATTTGCAGTGGGTGTAATGGATCTAGTTCTTCCGATTGGTCACCCAACCTGCAGTTCTGGTCGCCAGGAGCACCTGCTTAGGGCCGCGCCACCTTGGCTCTAGGCAATTCGACCGCTGAAATACTTTCACCATAACATGATCGCCGGATCGTAGATCATGGCCATCACCTTTCGACCTGTCAGGAAAAGCTTCTCGATGAATAAAAAGCAAGGGTGCACAGTCAAAATATCGATTCCTAATTATCGACTTACATTAATATCGAATTTAAAATATCGAAGGTGAAGAATATCGAGGTCAAGAATATCGTTGGACAGAAAATCGACCCTAAGGTAAGTAATATCGATTGTTTTTAAATCGATGTAAGTAATATCGAAGTTAGTAATATAGATATCAATTATATCGATGTTACTAATATCGATATTTGTTTGTTGTTATGTATGTTGTTATGTATTTTATTTAAGCATGGGCGAAATCGCGGTCTGTGAAATCATGCGAAAGCGAATTTGCGATCCGCATAATTCGCGAATTTGTGCGAAATTGTGAATTTTTGTTTTTTGCGTGTTCGCGGGGCTTTTTGCGTGTTTGCGGGGCTTTTTGCGTGTTCGCGGGCTGCTTGCACGGCGAAGTTACCCATACAGTCGTGTATGGGCACAGCACCCTCTGGTTCACCACTACCACCCTCTGGTTCATCACTGTCCCCCTCTGGTTCATCACTGCCACCCTCTGGTTCATCACAGCACCCTCTGGTTCACGAGTGCCACCCTCTGGTTCATCACTGCCACCCTCTGGTTCACCACTGCCACCCTCTGGTTCATCACTGCTACCCTCTGGTTCATCACTGTCCCCCTCTGGTTCATCACTGCCACCCTCTGGTTCATCACAGTACCCTCTGGTTCACCACTGCCACCCTATGGTTCACCACTGACACCCTCTGGTTCACCACTGCCACCCTCTGGTTCATCACTGCCACCCTCTGGTTCATCACTGCCACCCTCTGGTTCATCACAGCACCCTCTGGTTCACCACTGACACCCTCTGGTTCACCCCTCCCACTCTCAGGCTCAGCACTCACCACTGCCACCCTCTGGTTCATCACAGCACCCTCTGGTTCACCCCTGCTGCCATCCTCTGGTTCACCACTGACACCATCTGGTTCATCACTGTCACCCTCTGGTTCATCACTGCCACCCTCTGGTTCATCACAGCACCCTCTGGTTCACCAGTGCCACCCTCTGGTTCATCACAGCACCCTCTGGTTCACTACTGCCACCCTCTGGTTCACCCCTGCCACCCTCAGGTTCAGCACTCACCACTGCCACCCTCTGGTTCATCACGCACCCTCTGGTTCACCCCTGCTGCCACCCTCTGGTTCAGCACTCACCACTGCCACCCTCTGGTTCATCACAGCACCCTCTGGTTCACCACTGTCACCCTCTGGTTCACCACTACCACCCTCTTGTTCACCACTGCCACCCTCTAGTTCATCACTGCCACCCTCTGGTTCATTACTGCCACCCTCTAGTTCGCCACTGCCACCCTCAGGATCATCACTGCCACCCTCTGGTTCATCACTGCCACCCTCTGGTTTGCCACTGCCACCCTCTGGATCATCACTGTCCCCCTCTGGTTCATCACTGCCACCCTCGGGTTCATTACAGCACCCTCTGGTTGACCACTGCCACCCTCTGGTTCATCACTGTCACCCTCTGGTTCATCACTGCCACCCTCTGGTTCACCACTGCCACCCTCTGGTTCCTCACTGCCACCCTCTGGTTTGCCACTGCCACCCTCTGGATCATCACTGTCCCCCTCTGGTTCATCACTGCCACCCTCTGGTTCATTACTGCTACCCTCTGGTTCACCACAGCACCCTCTGGTTCACCACTGCCACCCTCTGGTTCACCACTGACACCCTCTGGTTCACCCCTGCCACCCTCAGGTTCAGCACTCACCACAGCCACCCTCTGGTTCATCACAGCACCCTCTGGTTCACCAGTGTCACCCTCTGGTTCATCACTGCCACCCTCTGGTTCACCACTGCCACCCTCACGATCATCACTGCCACCCTCTGGTTCATCATTGCCACCCTCTGGTTTGCCACTGCCACCCTCTGGATCATCACTGTCCCCCTCTGGTTCATCACTGCCACCCTCTGGTTCATCACAGCACCCTCTGGTTCACCAGTCCCACCCTCTGGTTCATCACAGCACCCTCTGGTTCACCACTGACACCCTCTGGTTCACCCCTGCCACCCTCAGGTTCAGCACTGCACCCTCTGGTTCACCACTGACACCCTCTGGTTCACCCCTGCCACCCTCAGGTTCAGCACTCACCACTGCCACACTCTGGTTCACCACTGTCACCCTCGGGTTCACCACTACCATCCTCTTGTTCACCACTGTAGATAATGGGGGAAAGCACACCTGCCCAGCCTCAACTGAGATGAATTAATTTGGGGCTGGTTAATGTGTCACTGAATTTGTGCTTCAAGTCTGGCACCTGCTTCCTTAGCTGTAAGTGCTTCCTGTTGCAGTTATTTGTTTTACAGGAGCATTGTGCCATACTTGTAACTATTCTCTGACCCTGCTTTGAGGGTCAGAGCAGGGTCAGAGAATAGTTGCAAGTAGGCAACTGAACTCTGGGGGGCCCCTCAGGAAGCACTGCAGGGAATGGTTACAGATTAGCTTGAACTTTTGCACCTGCTAAGTGCTTTCAGTTTTCCAAAAATCGTTTTTCTGCCATTTCGCGAGATTCGCGGGGCGGGAATTCATGCAAAATCGAACTTGCAATCCGCAAATTCGTGCAAATTTGCGGATTTCTTTTCTTTGCGTGATCTCACGTTTTTTTGCTCATTCGCGGACCGCTTGCAGCGCACCGACCCCGAGGTTGCCCATGCGGTCGTGTATGGGCACGGCCATCTTGTTTGCGTGACGTGTTTCCGTTTCCGGGCGCTAGTTGCATGCTTGCGTCGTATGCGGCGCGCGATTACGTGTTCGCGGGCGTTGTCGCGTGCTCGCGGGGTATATATCGCGCGAACTTACCCACGCGGTCCTCTATGGGCACGGCCATCTTGTTTTTCATTCACTGCTATGGTTTTGGGCATGCTACATTTCTATCCATCTTACATCTTTGTAATCCTATGTTTTTTTGAACTTTTTTTTGCTTTTTTTTTGCTTATTATCTCTCTCTTCAATTTCCTACATCTATATTTTGTGTTTTTTTTACATTTTGTTACTTTATTACCTACTTTATTTCTTTCGCTCTCTCTCTTATTTTTTTTCACCCCTAGTCTTCTTTCCTTCTTCTTGTGCCCAGGACCAGGGCTAAGGGAGGTGACAAGGGCAAGGGGAAGGGCCCAGCACCCCGTACCGGGCTCCCTTGCGGGCGTTTGACGGTGGAGGAAGTCCAGGCCAGGGAGATCTTCTCTGCGGTGGAGGTGGCCGCCTTAATGGTTTTTGTCCAAGTCCACCTCCCTAAGACCGTGGCAGCAGGTGGGCGGATTGCTTCCGGTTACGGCCTCCGGGAGCGTCGCCAGCTGTGGGAGAAGGTGTGCCGGCGCATGTATAAGGAGTCTGGGGTCCGGCGCACCTACCAGCAAGTAACGCACCGGTGGAGTGACATCCTGGACCGGGAGCATGACATGCTCGACCTGCTAGGATTGGAGATCCCTGGCCTTGGTAAGTAGCTATTTAATAACTACTTTTTTTCCTTCTTTTCTGTTATATTGCTAATCTATTTTTTTCCTGAACAGTACGAATGCTGCTGATTCGATTACATTGCATGTAAATTAATGTTTAAATAGCTTCTGTCTTTGCAGGTGCTCGCCTGGTTATTGGCGTTGCTACTAAGCTTACTTGTTTACAACTTTTTAGTCATTTGAGACCATTACTGCGTAATGCTAGAGACAGTAGACTCAAGTCTAGTCCTTCTTTGTACTCCTGCTGCTGCCACTTTGAAGAGATAGTGGTGGATTGATACGTTGAGTATATTATTTATTACTTGTTATAGGACATTTGATAGTGGTCTGCAATCATGATGACGGACTGTGTCTGTCACGCGACGTCTCGTGCTGCTGAGTGATGGCAGTCGTAGTAGAACCTTTTTGTTGTTGATGTAGTTAGTGAATTACATAACTTTCCTATTAGACGGTCAGCGAATCCTGCAATACTGTACTACTATCCTCCTAGTTGACCAGATCAGATGCAATTGATGTTAATTTGTTTCCCCGACATAAGTTTAGATTGAGTACAAAGAAATCAAATATTTCCAAAAAAACAATCGTCCATGTTGTGTTTCTTTATTTCATGATCACCAGCACTTCCCAGGGGCAAGGCGCCGGCGACGACAGAGACTCCGGTGGCAGAAGGTGGAGAGGCTCAGTCCCTTGCAGGCTCTTCTGCTGGCCCCAGTAAGTTGTTCTATTGTTATATTAATACTTATACTTCCCTAACTTTTACAGCTCCTATTCATTACAAACTGGTTCCTAATAATTCTATGTTTTACAAAATAGTCTTTGATCTTCTTCTAATGTAGACTACTTTCTACATTCTTATCCTGCCTCTACCATCACTCTCTGTGCTACTACTATTTACAATTATGAGTCGGTCTGTGTAGGTAGCTAAGCTTGCCCATTCGGCAAACGGTGTGAAACAAAACTCTGATACAGCAATAGCTCTAGGCACTGAGTGCAGTCCTCTGGGTTGCCCTTGCTGTCTATTCCAGTCTTCTTAATGTAAGTGCTTTGACAATTTCCAACAACAAAATGTCATTGTTTACACCAAGTAAAAGGTAGCAGAAGAACAGAAGAAGACTACCTCCGAGTCCCGGCCTATCTGAGTCACTGAAACATGACTGCCAAGTGCAGTAGTTCAAACCTTTCTGCTCACTCACTCGTAAACAAAAACCTTGCATAGAGAAAAGTGTACATTTTTGACAAGGGAGGTGGAATACCTAGGTCATTTAGTCACAAGTGAGGGAATTAAACCTAAAGAAAATTTAGTCAGTGCGATTGTCAATGCTAAGGCCCCTCATGATAGAGATTCATTGAGGTCTTTCATGGGTCTAGTTGAATATTATGCAAAATCTGTGTTTGATTTTGCGAGTAAGACTGAGCTGTTGAGGGATTTGTTGAGACGGGGAAGGAAGTTTGATTGGAAAAGTGAACAGCAGAGGTCTTTTGAGTTAGTGAAACGTGATATCACACATGCAAAGGTTTTGACTCCGTTTGTGTCTGGTTTGGAGTGTGTGTTAACTGTAGATGCGAGTGGTGTTGGGATTGGAGCAGTTTTTGCGCAGAAACATGGGAAGCAAGAGAAGACTGTTGCCTTTGCGTCAAGATCATTGTCTGAAGTGGAAAGAAATTATGCTGTAATTGAGAGGGAGGCGTTAGCAGCAGCATAGGCCACAAATTATTTTAGAGTGTTCCTATGGGGTAGTACGTTCTTACTCCGCACTGACCATAAACCCTTGTTGAAAGTGCTAGGACCGGGCGGTATTAAAAGTAAAGTAAAGTAAAGTCCACATTTGTAAAGCGCACAATCACCCGTAAGGGTCTCTAGGCGCTGGGGGGCCGTCGGGAAGATTAAGCGAGCTATTGCCCACAGTCACATGGTGCTGGGCTGACCTGCCGCCGGAGCCGGGGATCGAACTGTGATCCCCAGATTCCAGCGTCAGTCGCCCTGGCCGCGGCGCCACACCTCTCCCTCCCAATTAAGAATTGTTCAGGACGATTGGCTAGGTTGGCGGTGAAGTTGCAAGGATTTGATTGTAGATTAGAGTATTTGCCAGGTTGGAAGAACAGAGTTGCAGATTGTTTGTCGCGTTTACCAGATTGTAGCAAGGAAGTCATTGATTTACAGACGGAAGAGGTAGTGGCTAATGTGAATGATGCTGTGGAGACTAATGCAAGTGTTATTCAAAGTGATACATGGTATTCCCATATGCAGCAGGATGTTGTTTTGTCAGGTGTTGTGAAGATGATCAAGGATGGTGCCAGGAGGGAAGGTTCATTGCCTGATGGTGTAAGGTCATTTGTGAAGGTTATAGATGAGTTGGCAGTAACTCCTGATGGTACTGTTATGAGAAATGACAAGTTTGTGCCGCCATGTGGTTTACGGAGGAGGTTGATTGGTTTGGCACATGAGGGACATATGGGGCAGACCATGACGATCAAAAGGATTAAGGCAAACTATTGGTGGCCGAATTTGGATTCAGAGGTAAAGGAATGGGTGGAGCAGTGTGAAGCTTGTAGAGAATCTGAGAAGCGTTTAAGAGTAGGTCTGGGTTGTTCAAGTGACCAACAGTATATTATCAATGTGGAAAAAGTTTGGGAGAAGGTTTGCATTGATTTTATTGGTCCGTTTGCATTTTTGCCGCAATCTCAAAAGTTTGCTCTGGTTTTAGTGGATGTAAAATCAAGGTGGGTTGAGGTGGCTTTTATGAATTCGATAACTACTGAAACCACTATTGCTGTGTTAATTGAAATTTTTAAGAGGGAGGGTTTTCCTTCGGTTATATTATTTGATAATGGTACACAATTGAGATCTTGTGAGATGGAAGAATTTTTGAATTCAGTTGGTGTCAAGCATTCTTGTTGTTCACTATACAACCCACAGGGTAATGGCTTAGTTGAGCGCATGAATAGAATGGTGAAAGGAACGATGCAGTTGGCGTATAATTCGCATATGGATGTAGTGAGTGCGGTGTCTGAGATGTTGTGGTCATACAGGACAACAGTAAACTCCGATTTAGGTTTAAGTCCCTTTGACATGATGAGGGGTAGAGTAGCAGGGACAAAATTGTTTCCAGCTTGGATGCGTGCTGGGAAAAAACAAAAAGAAGAGAGTTCATCTTTAAGTAAGAATGATAAATATTTTATCAATGTTGGCGATTGGGTTAAGGTTAAGCCTGGTCTCAACACTAATTTCTTGAATAAGTTCAGAGGTCCCTTCAAAGTGAAAGCTGTTGGTGGGAATTGGGTGAGATTGATGAATGGACAGACCTGGAATTTGAGGCGAGTGGCCCTTTATCAAAGAAAGAATGGAAGGTGTAAGTTTGATATGGAAGGAGAATGTGGAAAGATGGGTGGGTCACCTTGGATGATGATGGGTGATGAAGAGTTTTGTGGTAATAGTGACTCTGAGGTATCTAGGGGGGCTGTTTTAGGTCAAGAGGTGAGACAAGTTGATGGTGTAAGGAGAGGAGATGTGTTAGTTGAATCTTCTCGCGTTTTGAGACAAGTTGGGGAAATGAGAGCTACGCAGTATCTTAAAGACTACTTAGTGTCTGTTTAATTTTTTTGTTTTTTTGTCTTGTTTTATTTTCTTACATTTGTTTTAGTGTAAGATGGGGAGATATGTTATAATGTACTAGCTTGCTTTATTCTACCTGTGTCATCGTATTTATGATGTACTCACATTCCACATTTGAGGTCATCATACTGTAGACTGTTACTGTTTAAACCAGCTGCGTCTGGTAGGGATCGTCCTGTGTTTCTCCTGCCAATAAATTACTTGAAGAAACTGTATGTTTCCAGCTTGATAATTACAACATACTTTCTACATTCTTATCCTGCCTCTACCATCACTCTCTGTGCTACTACTATTTACAATTATGAGTCGGTCTGTGTAGGTAGCTAAGCTTGCCCATTCGGCAAACGGTGTGAAACAAAACTCTGATACAGCAATAGCTCTAGGCACTGAGTGCAGTCCTCTGGGTTGCCCTTGCTGTCTATTCTAGTCTTCTTAATGTAAGTGCTTTGACAATTTCCAACAACAAAATGTCATTGTTTACACCAAGTCAAAGGTAGCAGAAGAACAGAAGAAGACTACCTCCGAGTCCCGGCCTATCTGAGTCACTGAAACATGACTGCCAAGTGCAGTAGTTCAAACCTTTCAACTCACTCACTCGTAAACAAAAACCACACAGTGTTTGTTAGTTTTAAAGTTTTATTTTCAATTAAGAAATGAAAACATTATTTCTTTATTTTTAATAGTGTAGTATTCTGATGGATGAAGATGACGTTAAAGTTTAAACAACATTCCCATGAATGAAATTAGTATGACTCAAACTTAATAATAGTTAACAGACACATGAAATTATTAGAATAACTGTGCGGGAGCCCCCACCTTCTTTAAAGTACTTAAAGTACTGCTGGTGATGACTTAGTAGTAGTTGGTGAATCGTCTGGCAGAAGGGCAATGGAATCTTCTTTCTGTAATGAGAAAAATGGTGCACGTTAAGCAAGCATTCATCAGTTGTCATAAGAAGAAGTGTAGCATTTAATGGAATAAGCATATAAAAGGTTAACACCCTCCCCAAAACCGTTACTTTTTTCAATCCCAGTAATAAAAAATGTGTTATGTAACATTTTCTTCCATTACGAGACAAAATAGGGGGTTGTGTATGGCATCTGAAAATATGACATGTTTTTCCTAGTCGTCACAACATCTGATGCGGCACAGATGACCACCAGTGCCGGGGCCAGCAGTGCGGAGGGGTCCACTCTGGATGCGGCGGCGCCAACAGGAGGAGCTGGGAGGGGAGACTCAGCGGCGGCGGACGGTGGTAAGTTATTATACTCCTTACTTATTGAAATTTTTTTGAGTAGGCTCGCAAAGGAGTGTATGATGTACTGTACAGTAGTACACAGTACATTAGTATAAGTACACTGTACTGTCAAGAACATTTACTAATTTAGAACTACTTTTTGGGCTATCACGGAGAAGACAGTCAACCTTGACTTTTAATAGCTTTAGCGGCAGTACTTCTCTGGTAACCAATGGCCCCCTCTATTTCGCTTCAACTCAGCTGGCAAATTTTTATTGTGAAGCCAAGTCATATCAGATGTAGTTTAGGGATGTGAAGAACGAAAAGTAAAAGAAGGGTGAAACGAAGGACGAGTGAGTCTTAATATTTATGACTGTAAAGAATGGTTTTGTTGAATGCAATTCAACATAAGAAGACGGCGGTTTTCAAAATATAATGAAAAGGGTGTTAGTTGGTTGTTGACAAAAAGAAATTTTGGTACATTTGAGACATTAAGAAGAATCATAGACGTACTTTGGAAGCCTGGATGTTATCTTCTTTATCCTCCTCGTCGATAGCAGAGGTGTATGATGTAGTAGAGCAGACGCTGAGTGGATGAAGTATGGCCAGTGGCAGTGCCACCCCTATAGAAAAGTAAGACATTCCTATCCCCACATGCATGTACTGCTTAAAGTACTGCGAGTCTGCATCATCATGGCCTGTGTCTGTATTTCTTGGGTGAAAGCTGAGTGAGCTGCCATTATGGCGGCTACCACAAGTTCACGTACCAGTAATTTCTTTTGCAAAACAAGAGAAAAAAAGTAAAAAAGGCCTTCTTTTAGTACTCTCTGACTATGTATGTAGTAGTGAGTCCACCTATAGAGCTGCTAGTGGAATTCCTGAAACTCACAGTGTCACAGGCTTACAAAGACGGCGGAAAGATACATGCCAAAATGTTATACTGTGTTTGCTACTTGCTGGTGTTACTGAGTGTCAACCTTCCGTTGAATTATTTTGACTTTATGTTAAAGACTATTGGCTACAGTATTTTTCTTTCTTTCTTCATAGATGCTACTCCCAAAAAGCTCACCCGTAAGGAGATGGCTCTCCGGGCCAGGGCCCGTAAGCTGGAGGCTATTTGTGCCGAGTATCAGCGGTTGTGGGCTCGGGAGCATGAGGAGACATCAACATCTACATCCTCCTCCACTGCCCCCGGGTCCACCAGTCAGAAGCCTCCAGCCAAACGGAGCCGTGGCCCGACAGCCTCCCGTCGCCACTGCACAGCAGCAACAAAATCAGCGGCCCCCCCTAGATCCTGGATGGTTCGTGTGCGCCGGCTACGTAGAAGAGTGGACTACCTGGAGTGGTTGGTTTGAAAAACATCAGCGCCAGCTCCGGGACCTCCGCAAAGAGCAGCGGGACATGCAGCAACAGTTTGCCAAACTACGCCACCGGAGGAAGTGACTGTCCCTTGCCCCTTTTTTAAAGACTGTTGGGGGGGTGGGAATTGGGTGTTTGGGGAAGGGGACTTTTGGACTTTTTGAAATTTGTTGGGTTAGGGAGGGGGGTGAGTACGGGTAATTTATTTTATTGTTGTGCTGAAAACAACACGAATATATATTTCTTAATAATTATTTTTCTTAAAAAAACACAGTATACGCGTTCATATATTATTTTGTGTGGGGGTTGGCGGTGGTTACTGGACGTTTGTTTTCTTCAAACAAACCAGCATGAATGAAACATCTAGGCCACAAATGTACCTAAATGCAAGTAACCGAGTTAGTAAATTTAGTAGCCCTACTACTGTACTTTACTAGTAGTACTGTCAGTCTCTGCTCTCCTCCCAACTTAGTCCTCCTAGCCCATTATTCTACTACCTCTCCAATATGCTTATCTTACCTGTGATTTGTGTTTGAGAATCGGGGTATCCCCAGGGCTGGCTGCATTGCAAATGGTGATTAAGGTTGGTTGTTGACTTGAATCCTCGACGGATGCAATATCATTGTTGTGCTGGTAGCAGTAGTGGTACACACTGGCAGTATCACCATATGAAAAAAAGAGGAAATTAAACATTGAGTGGCCTGAGCGTAGCATTAGAAACAGTACAATAGATAGTACGGTACAGAACAGTGCCCTAAATTGTAGGCTAAGCAGTGCCAATGTAAGTTAAGCATTAGGCATTTGATTGTTCACGTCGTGTAGGAGGAGGATGTTCTTATCAATCCACGATGGCGCACATGAACTTCTGGTTGCTTTGACCTTATCCTCCCCAGCAAGTGTGTGGAATTTATTGTTGTTGTCAGTCACACCTCAATAAAATACCACACAGCCCGGGAGAAGAGGGTTAGGGTTTGAAAATTGGATGGGAATGGGGGTTTTTGGGAAAGTTTGGTAGAGAGGAAAAAAAACACAGCATGGACAGTCAAACAACAAATGAAGAGAAACAAATCTTTGGATTTGAAGATATTGATAAATCTTTAAAGGGACATAAAGGAAGTGCACTACTGCATGCCAGAAGTTGTTTACTAAATGGATGGTTAGGTTACTGAAAAGTAGTACTACTACTTACTGCAACTTACTAGTAACTACGAAGAAACAAGTTGACAGTACAGGGCTGCAGTCATTACGCAATTTCACTTGCCTCTCTGCCCTCAGAGAGAATAAACACTTAGAACATTAAATTAGTGTTAAACATAGCAAAGACGTATCAAATAGCTGGAGGGATGAATTTGAAGCAGAGATCAAAGAAACGCACAGAGTCACACACGTAGAAGTAAGTTCAAGTTCACAAGAATATCATTTAAAAGATAAGGAGAATTTTGGATACTGTTACTGTTTTTTGTAGTTGTCCTGTTGAATTTGTGAAGTTGATGCATACAGCCATTCCTTTTATTCGCAGTACTCCTTCATTCCATTGGATGCTCCGTCGATCAATCTTGGTGACCAGACACATTGTCCACTGCCTGCCTGATGCGGATTTGCGGATCGCTAATTGTAAGCCTGAGTAGTACATCAATGGCACAGGGTAAAAGCCTGCCTGTAATTGATGATGAAAAAACACAACAGTAAGTGATAAATATACCTCGGAGAAAAAAATATACAAGGCACGCTGAGTAGTGCAAAAATTATACTTTCACTTTCAGAGATGACAATCCCCAAAATCTAGAATACCCCACATTACCCTCCCAAAAACGTGCAGAATACTGCTGCTACCTCGCAGAGGCCTAATTTCATATCGTGCCAAAACGTACTCAGAAAGTATGCCCAAAACCCCCCTTTCCCACCATGGATTTTCTTCAAACCACTTGCAATCAAAATTAGACATTCCAAAAAGTGTTCCAAGACCCCACCCAGTCGTAAAAATCTAGAACACCCCCAAACACATGCAATACAATATTGCTAACCCTAACGAGCCCTAAGTTAAGAATAGTGCCAAACGCTTTCTTTAACTAGGCCAAATCCCCCTTTTCCCACCATGGATTTTCTTCAAACCACTTGCAACCAAAATTACACATTCCCACGAGTGCTCTAAGACCCCAGAACCCAGATGCAAAAATCTAGAACATCCCAAACACATGCAATACTGCTACTAACCCTAACGAGCCCTAAGTTAAAAAAAGTGTCAAAACACTTTTCAGCATGGATTTTCTCCAAACCACTTTTATCCGGTATTAGACCTTCCCAGCAATGCCCCCAGACCCGTCAACCCAGGCGAAAACAAGTAGAAGACCCCCAAACAGCCAAAAAGCAAAAATACAAAAATGGAGACTTAGACATTTTTAGGCACATTTCCAAAATCACTCCACGCGCGCTCTGCGGCTAGGCCCTAACTCCCTTTTGCCAATATGAATTTGCTTCAAACCTCTTGCAATCAAAAGTATCCATACCCAGCGTTGCTCCAAGACCCCCAAACCCACCCCCAAACACCAGGAACCCCCCCAAACAGGCCCCCGGAAACACAAAAGTGAGCGAAAACTCTAAAAACTGAAAAACTTTTTCACCATGTATTTTATCCAAAACACTTTTATCTGGTATTAGACCTTCCTAGCAATGCCCCCAAATCCGTCAACCCAGGTGAAAAAAAGTAGAAGACCCCCAAACAGGCAAAAAGCAAAACCGGAAAAACTCACACAGAAATATTTAGGCCTCATTTCAAAATCACTCCAAGCGCGCTGTGCAGCTAGGCCATAACTCTCGTTTTCCATCATGGATTTCCTGAAAAACAAATGCAATCAAAATTAGACTGTGCCAGCAGTGCTCCCAGACCCCAAAACCCACCCCAAAACACCAGGAACCCCCCCAAGCAGGCCCCCAAAGACAAGCAAGTGAGCAAAAACGCAAAAACCTTTTCACCTCCGATTTTCTCCAAACCACTTTTATCCGGTATTAGACCTTCCCAGCAATGCCCCCAGACCCGTCAACCCAGCCGAAAACAAGTAGAAGACCCCAAAACTGCCAAAAAGCAAAAATACAAAAATTGGGACAGAAATTTTTAGGCACATTTCCAAAATCACTCCACGCGCGCTCTGCGGCTAGGCCCTAACTCCCTTTTGCCAATATGGATTTCCTTCAAACCACTTGCAATCAAAACTATCCATACCCAGTGTTGCTCCAAGACCCCAAAACCCACCCCCAAACACCAGGAACCCCCCCAAACAGGCCCCCAGAAACACGAAAGTGAGCGAAAACTCTAAAAAGTGAAAAACTTTTTCACCATGTATTTTATCCAAAACACTTTTATCCGGTATTAGACCTCCCCAGCAATGCCCTCAGACCTGTCAACCCAGGTGAAAACAAGTAGAAGACCCCCAAACAGCCAAAAAGCAAAAATACAAAAATGGGGACTTAGAAATTTTTAGGCACATTTTCAAAATCACTCCACGCGCGCTCTGCAGCTAGGCCCTAAGTCCCCTTTGCCACCATGGATTTTCTTCAAACCACTTGCAATCAAAACTATCCATACCCAGCGTTGCTCCAAGACCCCAAAACCCACCCCCAAACACCAGGAACCCCCCCAAACAGGCCCCCGGAAACACGAAAGTGAGCGAAAACTCTAAAAAGTGAAAAACTTTTTCATCACGGCTTTTCTCCAAAACACTTTTATCCGGTATTAAACCTTCCCAGCAATGCCCCCAGACCTGTCAACCCAGGTGAAAAAAAGTAGAAGACCCCCAGACAGGCAAAAAGCAAAACAGGAAAAACTCACACTTAGAAATATTTAGGCCTCATTCCAAAATCACTCCAAGCACGCTCTGCAGCTAGGCCATAACTCCCCTTTTCCACCATGGATTTCCTGAAAAACAAATGCAATCAAAATTAGACTGTGCCAGCAGTGCTCCCAGCCCCCCCGACACAGCACCGCAAATCTAGAACACCCCCAAAGAACCCCCCAAAAACCTGCAATACTGGTATATTCAAAACATGCCAAATTGCGCTGTTCACAAAAAACAAACAGCAATTGGTTTCAACAGAGACAGACAGCCATTGCTGTTCACTGCATGCCATCTTCTCATTATTCATTACCTGTTCTACTTTTTGTCCGCATCTTCTTTGGAAAGTGAGGGCCCACAGGGCAGCCTCTCCTGTAAATTTCTGAAGTAAGTCTGTCAACAATCAGCAAGCATGTAGTCAGTCAGTTATTTCAGTCCCACTTGAGGGGACTCGTCTATGAAGACAAAGTTTGTTTTTTCTCCATAATCCATCCATCTGCCTTGAGGGAAATGAATAGAGGGAGTCTGGAGGAGGAGGATAGAGGAGCATGATTGAGTTGTGAACTTGTGAACATCAGGAAAGCAGACTGCGGCACCTTCAAATCAATAAGGAAAATAAGATGAAGACAGTGCTGATGATGGACTTGTTGTGATTAGGTGATTAGAGTTTTGTTGTGGTAAAAGTTGCAAAACAAAGAAAGACACACAGGAATAAAAGTGAATAAGTACGGAAAAAAGGAAGTCATTTTCAGGCCTCGCTGTCAGGGAAGCTGAGCTCGTCCTCCAAGTCTATGAATTGAGATGGGAGTAGGTCTGGTGACAGAGAAGAACTTCCGTTGGCGTCACCTAAGTCGGTGTCCTCTTCTTCCTGCGTGCATTCACGTATTTTGTAATCGGGTGGTATGAAGTGCTGATTCATCTTGATTATTGTTAACCTCTCCACATTTTTGGGCAAAAGGCGGGTCCTTTCTTCGCTGAGGCCCTACGCCTACCTTTCTTTGGGCCCATCTTCTTCAGATGTCAGAACAGCAGGCCGCAGTTGCACGAGTTGCAGAGTTGTCTTGTCTATGGCCACACGTGACGTCGCGTGACGTTGTGCTGCACACACCGCTGCAGGACTTCTTCCTAGCACTGGTGGTTCTCTTGTGCACCTAAATGCAATGGAAGCCAGAGAAACATCAGTTAAACACCCCAAAAGTCGAAAAACACTAAGAAATCACCACAATCCCATCCCATCCATGCCCTCAATGATGTTTAAATTCAAGACACCCCACAGAAAGACTAGGCCCATGCACCACTGAGTACCCCTGGGCATAATGGTTGAAAGCAAGGCAAAACGGGTGCAGGCCTGAGCACACGGCCTGCCTTCAAAATGTCCCCTTGACCCCCACCACATGGCCAGGCCCTGCCTGTACCAACCCTCAAAATGGCCCCCACCCACATGGCCATGCCCCATCAACACCCCAAAAAATCGAAAAACACATAAAAAATCACCACAATCCAATGCCATCCATGCCCTCAATGATGTTTAAATTCAAGACACCCCACAGAAAGACTAGGCCCATGCACCACTGAGTAACCCTGAGCATAATGGATGAAAGCAAGGCAAACTGTGTGCAGGCCTGAGCACACTGCCTGCCTTCAAAATGGCCCCTTGACTCCCACCACATGGCCAGGCTCTGCCTGTACCAGCCCTCAAAATGGCCCCCACCCACATGGCCATGCCCCATCAACACCGCAAACAATCGAAAAACACATAAAAATCACCACAATCCAATGCCATCCATGCCCTCAATGATGTTTAAATTCAAGACACCCCACAGAAAGACTAGGCCCATGCACCACTGAGTAACCCTGGGCATAATGGATAAAAGCAAGGCAAAATGGGTGCAGGCCTGAGCACACTGCCTGCCTTCAAAATGGCCCCTTGACCCCCACCACATGGCCAGGCTCTGCCTGCACCAGCCCTCAAAATGGCCCCCATCCACATGGCCATGCCCCATCAACACCGCAAAAATCGAAAAACACATAAAAATCACCACAATCCAATGCCATCCATGCCCTCAATGATGTTTAAATTCAAGACACCCCACAGAAAGACTAGGCCCATGCACCACTGAGTAACCCTGGGCATAATGGATGAAAGCAAGGCAAAATGGGTGCAGGCCTGAGCACACTGCCTGCCTTCAAAATGGCCCTTTGACCCCCAACACATGGCCAGGCCCCTGCCTGTACCAGCCCTCAAAATGGCCCCCACCCACATGGCCATGCCCCATCAACATCCCCAAAAATCTAAAACCACAATCCAATGCCATCCATGCCCTCAATGATGTTTAAATTCAAGACACCCCACAGAAAGACTAGGCCCATGCACCACTGAGTAACCCTGGGCATAATGGCTGAAAGCAAGGCATAATGGGTGCAGGCCTGAGCACACTGCCTGCCTTCAAAATGGCCCCTTGACCCCCACCACATGGCCAGGCCCTGCCTGTACCAGCCCTCAAAATGGCCCCCACCCACATGGCCATGCCCCATCAACACCCCAAAAAATCGAAAAACACATACAAATCACCACAATCCAATGCCATCCATGCCCTCAATGATGTTTAAATTCAAGACACCCCACAGAAAGACTAGGCCCATGCACCACTGAGTAACCCTGGGCATAATGGATGAAAGCAAGGCAAAATGGGTGCAGGCCTGAGCACACTGCCTGCCTTCAAAATGGCCCCTTGATCCCCACCACATGGCCAGGCCCTGCCTGTACCAGCCCTCAAAATGGCCCCCACCCACATGGCCATGCCCCATCAACACCCCAAAAAATAAAAAAACACAAATATAATCACCACAATCCAATGCCATCCATGCCCTCAATGATGAAAGCAAGGCAAAATGGGTGCAGGCCTGAGCACACTGCCTGCCTTCAAAATGGCCCCTTGACCCCCACCACATGGCCAGGCCCTGCCTGTACCAGCCCTCAAAATGGCCTCCACCCACATGGCCATGCCCATCAACACCCCAAAAAATCGAAAAACACATACAAATCACCACAATCCAATGCCATCCATGCCCTCAATGATGTTTACATTCAAGACACCCCACAGAAAGACTTGGTCCATGCGCCACTCACTACCCCTGGGCCTACTGGCTAGTGAGGCTTTACAGGCACCCCAAAATTAAAAAAAAAAAAAACATATAACAGTGAGCTAAAATTCCATGACATAAATGAGAATTAAGTTAAACAAAATCACAGAAACAGTTGTATCATGCACCCATGACTAACCCTGGGCCTACTGGATACTGTGGCTGCCCACCACAATATATATTTGTTAAAGTTGTGAAAACAGTTTTAGAACTGGAGTTGCCTCAACTGCAATGCCCCAAACAAACAACACCAACTTACTTGTAAAATCTCAAGTCCAAAAGTGATCCAAACTCCAAAGTCCTAAAAGCAGCAGCAGCCACAAAAAGTAATCCTTCCAGCTCCACAGCCAAATGAAAAGTAAGCTGGACATGGACAAAGCACTGGGAGGAGCCTGCTGGACAGGAACAGGAAGTTGAAGACTCTGGGGCACTTCCTTCCTCCCACCCCACCCCACCCCAAAAAATGGACTCCTGTACCAAAAAGTGCAGCCAAATGTCAATCTGAGGAGTTATTCTGATCAAAATCATCATTTCTACAAGGTTTATGCTTCTTGCGGTGGATTTCTTGTGCAGAATTGCAATTTTTGCAATTTCGGGAACGCGAGCTGTTCAAACCTCCCGCCGGAAGTCAGCTGCGCGCCGTCGCGGGACTTTATAACGTACTCGCGTTGTCAAACTCTCGCCGTACAAGATGGCAAGCCGCGATAACGTAATTGCGTTCGAAAAACTCTCGCGCGATCACGCAGCATTCAGGGCACCCAGGGAGCTATGGGAAGACCAAAGGGTGGTCTGGTGGTCTATGTTGCTAATACCTTGCCTACTATATCCATACGTAAGCTAAAAGAATTCCCGAGCTATCAAATACTGCAAATAAATTTTAACACAGACAGTATCTATATCTTGGTTAATTATTATAATAATTCAGACACAATGGACTGTATAAAAACCTTAACCGAAATTACCACTTTTTTAGAATCCTTGCAAAACGAACTCCAGCCATCCTCAGCACATATAATCTGGGGTGGTGATTTTAATCTCCCTTTATGTACTAATTATAAAAATGGAAATTGTGGCCTACAGGACGAACATGGCAGTCCTCTGTTCCACTTTGCCCATTCCATCTGCGGCAACAAAGTAAAGGAGTCCCTTTTTTCCTTAGAGCTTGATTTTGTAAATAATCTAGTAGAACCACGAGTAGATTTCTCACCAACGTTCCATGGTAGAGGACATTTAACCACCATTGACTATATTTTGACCTCTCAGATCTTAAAGGGTCAAGTGACCAACTTCTCTACTGGGACTGACGCTACCAGTGACCACTTCCCTCTCAGTGTAAGAGTTAACCCAAAAAAGGCTAAATTACACTCTATCACTTCTAGCCATCTAAGACAAAATTCCCTAACAATGAATAAATTGAATGGCTATACAGTTAAATGGGCCAAGGTGGACCCAGTTGTAATAACGGAGAGAGTTCTTGCAAAAACTAAACCTTGGGTACTTGACTGTTTATCAACTGATTCCTCCCCCCAAACTATCGTGGGAAGCTTCCAGAATATTTTGAAGGTAATTGGAAAGGAGTTCTCTGGCAAGAGTATGAAAAATAAATCTACCTCAGAGTGGTGGTTTAACGCAGATTGTCATAAGGCCCTTTCGAACCTAAAGGAAGCCCTCCATAGACCTATCCGGGATACCTTGGAAATTTCTAATCTAAGGAAACATTATAACACAGCCAGATTGGAACGCAGAAAAGAAATTAAGAAAAATCTTTGGGAACAATTGCATGACAGCTGCCAAAGCAAAGACAGTGCCCTTTTCTGGCAGGTTATTAGATCTCCCTTTTTGGCGGACACCTCAAAGGGACAGCACCTAGACGTTGCAGTCACGGCAGCTGAATGGGTCTCTCATTTTTCCAAAATCTTTGGAAATCCCCCAACGGACCCACTAGTAGAAGATCACAGCGGAGGCCATAAATCAGGGATGAACAGCTACCCGATTAATTTACATTTCAAACATACGGAAGTTGCAAAAGCACTTAAAGCGTCAAAACTGGAAAAAGCTCCCGGGCCTGACGGCGTTCCACTGGACTTTTTCCTCCACAATTTTGAACTCTGGTCACCACTACTAACTCAGGTCCTGGCAGCAGTAATATCAGTAGGGCTGTTAGAGTCTTGGTCAACGTCAATCCTGCTCCCCATCTTTAAAAAGGGTGACCGCAACGACCCGATCTGCTACAGGCCAATTTCCCTCCTGGACTCCATGAGCAAAGTTGCGGGTCGGGTGGTCTTGGACCGATTGCAATCTTGGGCCCAAGAAAATAACATCATGACCGACCTGCAATATGGTTTCCAGAGGGGTCTTGGGACTGTGGAGCAGGCCTTGAATCTTGCCCTTTTGACTGGAAAGTATGTGGGTGCAAAAGGAGGTAACATCTTTCTTGTGTACGTTGATCTCAGTGCAGCATTTGACTGTGTCCAACATTCCAAACTTTGGTCTATTCTAGGGGATCTTGGGGTGGACCCCGCCCTCATAGTTTTCCTCCGTGAACTCTATTCCGACGCCACGGCGCGTGTCCGATTTGGAGTCAACGGTGAGCTATCACCCTCTTTTTCCATAGGAAAGGGGGTAAGACAGGGTTGCGTACTGGCTCCCTTCCTGTTCAACCTTTACACCAATGGACTAGAGCAGGCTCTGCTGGAAGGGAGCCAGGACCTACCCCAGATAAGCCATCGCCCTATACCAACCCTGCTATATGCAGATGACTCGGTCATCATAGCTCGAACACTGAATCAACTGCAGAAACAACTTAACAAGTACTGCTCCTTTATGAGCTCTCTGGGACTAAAAGTTAATATAAAAAAGACATTTACCATGCACATTGGTCCTAAGGTCAAGAATCCCAAGCCAATCTTGGTGGATAAAACAAAATTGGAAAAAACTTCTGCCTATCCGTACTTGGGCATCCTGGTGGATGATTCTTTAAGTTGGCGACAGGCCACGCACGGCCAGCAGAAAACTTCTCTTCCAGCGAGCAACATCAGCCCTGGTTTCATTCTCGAGGAAGCTAGGCAAACCTGCACCACCCGAACTTTTGTAAATCTACTACGCAAAATGTCACAGTGTGGCCACCTATGGAGCGGGTGTCTGGGGATATGGTCCAATAGACTCTATTCAAATAATAGAGAACAGGTTTGTCAAATATCTGCTGGCTCTTCCACAAAGTGCTCCAAACTACGCTTCACACAATGAGCTTGGTATGGAATACATCACTGACGCCATCCGTTCCCAACCAATTCTCCTATGGCAACATATATGGACCAAACCACAGTGCCATTTGACTCGCTCCCTGATCACAGACTGCTTGGCTCTAACCAACTGGCGCAGGATTCCCTGGTTAGTCTATGTGCGGAACTTTTTTAACGATCTTGGCCGTACCTCTTACTTTGAAGATCCACCTAGCGTAGAGGACATCTCAAGGAAAGAGCTAAAGAAGATGTGTATGGACCATCTGAGAGAACTGCGCAACCAAATGGAGATTGCAAAATCTTCGAACTCTCAAATTTGTGCAGTCCAACTTGTTAAAGGTATTCAACCATACTTGAAGTATTATTTGTCTAACCATTAGAAATATCTTTTGACAAGATTTCGCTTCAACACCTTCTTCCGTCTAGTTTCCTTTCCAAAAATTCAAAATTGGTCGAGCACTCTTATGAACTGTCCATGTGATGGAGTATCAACTCAATCAACAATTCATATTATTTTCTTTTGTAAATATTATAAAGCACCACGTAAATTTTGGATTCTCCCACTTCTCCGTTCTTCTGGTCACAGGTTATGTCACTCTCCATTTTTTTCCCTACAGCTTTTGGACTCGGTACATGTAGCAAAGTGTATAGCTATCTTTTTAAAAGCTACTATCAAGATACGCCAAGCTCATGATTGAATAGACATTTCCACCTTCAAGCTTGTGCAATTCTTTTTATTGTTTTTAAACTATGTTGCAAGTCTGTTTTTAATTCATTGTTTTTAAATTATGTACTTTTTATGGTTGCAAACAAGTGGTAACCGAATAAAAGATTTTGATACTGATATGTATGTGTTATATGTTTTTTTAAAGTATTTTATTTGTTTTAAATTATATGTGTACTATTTTTTGTATATTAAAAATGTTATTTTTAATTTAATGTTATGTTTTAGTATTGGAGCGGGTTGTGTGTTTATAGAGGAATAGGGTGGGAAGTAATTTAATTATAGTAAATTAATTATTAATTTTTAGTAATTGTAATTTAATTGCAATTCATTTTTGCGTTTAAGTTCTGTAGCGGGTTGTGGGTTTATAGGGGAATTGGGTGGGAAGTAATTTAATTGTAATTAAGTAATTATTTATTTTTTATTGATATTGATTTTTTTATTTCTAATAAATTATTAATTTGTAAATAAATAATTGAATTGCTAATTAATTTTTGTAATTGGTAATTAAGGTTTGTGATTGGTAATTACATTTTGTACTTGGCAATTATTTTTTAATTGGTAATTAAGGTTTTTAATTGGAAATTGCAGTTTTTTAATTTGCAATTAATTTTTTTAATTGGTAACTAAGGTTTTTAATTAGAAATAAAATTTTTTAATTGGCAATACATTTTTTTAATTGGTAATTATTTTTTTACAATTGCTAATTGATCTTTTTAATTGTTAATTACTTTTTATTAATTGGAAATGTATTTTATTATTTGGTAATTCATTTTTCATAAAAAATGTTTTTTATGTAAAAATAAATGTATTGTTTAGCATTTTTTAATTGTTAATCAATTTTTAATTATCAATATGTTTTTTGTTTTGAAAAATATTTTAGTGTTCAATATTTATTATTTGGTAATTTATATTTATTAATTCATATTTATTGGCATTTAATGTTAATTTAGTGCTAATTAATTATTCAATTTTAAATATGTTTTTAGTAATTATAAATGGGTATTTGCAAATGATGTAGAGTTATTTAAAAATAAATTTTTTAATATTTTATTTACAACAATTCTTTATAAGTATGTTATATTTAACTTCTACGCTATCCAATGCTTTCCCTAATGTTGCACTCTCTGGAGTGGGAATAGTAATTCTTACCCCTACGCTATCCAACGCTTTCCCTACTGTTGTACTCTCTGGAGTTGGAATAGTCATTTTTACCCCTACGCTATCCAAAGCTTTCCCTACTGTTGCACTCTCTGGAGTTGGAATAGTAATTTTTACCCCTACGCTATCCAATGCTTTCCCTACTGTTGCACTCTCTGGAGTTGGATTAGTCATTTTTACCCCTACGCTATCCAATGTTTTCCCTACTGTTGCACTCTCTGGAGTGGGAATAGTAATTTTTATCCCTACGCTATCCAACGCTTTCCCTACTGTTGCACTCTCTGGAGTGGGAATAGTAATTTTTACCCTTACGCTATCCAACGCTTTCCCTACTGTTGCACTCTTTGGAGTTGGAATAGTAATTTTTACCCTTTTGCTATCCAACGCTTTCCCTACTGTTGCACTCTCTGGAGTTGGAATAGTAATTTTTACCCCTACGCTATCCAACGCTTTCCCTACTGTTGCACTCTTTGGAGTTGGAATAGTAATTTTTACCCCTACGCTATCCAACGCTTTCCCTACTGTTGCACTCTCTGGAGTTAGAATAGTCATTTTTACCCCTACGCTATCCATTGTTTTCTCTACTGTTGCACTCTCTGGAGTTGGAATAGTAATTTTTTTTATTACTGTATGTTTTTTTACTGATGGATTTTGAATTGTATTTTTATTTATTTAGTTATTTAATTTTTTTGTATACATTTAGATAATGTAGTATATAATGCATTTTAAAAATATTAAAGGTATTTTTAATTTTTTTAATTTATTAAACGTAATTCTTTACTTTTTATTTATATTTTTGTTTTATGTTTGTAAATGTATTTGTAATTTATAATATTTTTTATTAATTTATAAATTATTAAAATAATTATTACTACTCATTAAGTATGTATATATTATATAGTTTATGTATATGTTTAATTAATGTATTATTATTTTATATGTATTATTTATTAATTTTGAACATTATTAGATAGTTTTAATTATGTTTATTTTATTTATTAGTGTTATTTACCTTATTTTACATTTATATTTTTACAGAAAAAAAACGATATTTTTAACATCGATATTTTTAACATCTATATATATTTTTCGATATTTTTGTACTTACCATGTTGTAGATAGGATGTCGATATTCTTGCCTTTGATATTTCTGCATTGATATACCTGTAGGTCAATGTTTTGTAGGTCGATATTTTGACAGTGATACGAAAGCAAGCTGTCAGTCAACTGTGACAGGTAGTCACTCATCAAGACACAAGATACATCATGTATAGGGTGTGGCTTAGTAATCCCCCAGATATTCATGGGCCTGCCAAATACTATCTCATATGGTGTGAGTCCAGATCATGTATGTGGCACTGATCTAATGGGAAGCAGAGCAAGGGGTAACGCATCAAGCCAGTTCAGAGATGTGGAAGCCTGGATTTTAGCCAATTTAAGCTTGAGAGTAGAATTATATCGTTCTACTAGCCCTGCTGATTGTGGGTGAAAAGCAGCATGGAACTTCTGTTTGATTCCCAATCCTTTCAGTACATACTCAACAACTTGCCCAATAAAATGAGGTCCGTTGACACTCCACAAAAGTCGACAAAAGCCAAATTGGGGGGAAAACTCCTTTAGGAGCACCTTTGCTGTAAAAAAGAGCTGTATTATCCTTTGTAGCATATGCCTCGATCCACTTACTAAAGGCACATACTACTACTAGAACATACTTCAGCTTATTACAGTGTTCTAGCTGGATGTAATCCATTTGCAGAACCTCAAAAGTTGCAGTTGGTGTGGCAAACCCTCCTGTTGGCGTTTGTGTTACCTTTCCAGGATTATACGGGAGACAAATCAGACAAGCCTGGATTATCTTTTTACCTGTGCCAGCAATTTCAGGATAATCCCAAACTTGTGTAAGTAGCTTCGCTTTTGTGGTTGCTCCAACATGTGCCGGCCCATGTGACATGTGACTCATGGGGTGTAAATAGGCTGGGGGCAATCCCCATTTGGTCATGTCTTTATTTCTCCAACAACCCTCACCATCCAATGTTCCCTCCTTAGACCATTGGTCCAATTCTTCAGCAGAGGCAGATCACTTCATGTCCAGCACTTCTTGCCTGGCATCATGCCAACGTTTGGCCTGTTACTTCACCACATACAAAGATGTAGTGCTTCGCTGCATTGCAGTCTCATGGGCTGTGTGATCTATGACGGCATTGCCCTGTCCTATTTTATCAGTCACTTTCTTGTGTGCACTACATTTAATAATCGCTATTTTCCTAGGGTATGTCAAGGCAGTAAGGAGATAATGCACTAATTCTCCATGCACTATTTGTATCCCATGTGATGTAGGGAAACCTCTTTCCTTCCAGAGTAGCCCAAAATTGTGGGCCACTCCAAAGGCATAGCGGCTATCGGTGTAGATGTTAACAGACAAGTCAGTGCTAAGTTCATACACCCTCGTTAATGCTATCAACTCAGATCCCTGAGCTAACTTCTGTGGAATGCGAGCTATCTCAACTACTATCTGAAGTGTTGTGATTGCATATGCAGCTGATGACGTGCCATCTAGCAGTTTCAAACAGGACCCATCAACCCACAATTCCCAATCAATACTTGAAAGGGGCGTATCTTGAAGGTCAACACAACCCTTTGTCTGTTCCTCAGTAAGGAATATACAGTCATGGGACTCTTGTAACTGGGACTGAGTAGCTGGGAATGGCAATAGAGTAGCCGGATTAATAGTTGAACATCCTTTCAAGGTGATATGAGGGGCCGAAAGTGTCAATTCATATCCTGTCAAGCAAGCACTTGTTAAATGCTGTGTTTTTGTGTGATTTAACAGGGCGTCAACTGTATGGGGTACTTACATAAGCAATTTTTGTGACAAGACTATCCCCTCACTCAGACATATGGACACATTTGCTGCTGCCACAGAGCGATAGCACCCAGGCAACGCACGAGAGACTAGATCGAGAATAGCTGAAAAATATGCACAGGGATGCTGCTTATCACCGTGCAGCTGAGTTACAACTGAGAGAGCGCAGCCATCCCTATCGTGTACATAGAATGTGAAGGCCTTGGTTTCGTCTGGAGGGCCTAATACTGGTGCAGAACATAGAGCTTGACGCAACTGTTGGAAAGCATTCTGGCATTCACTAGTCCATGGGAGAGGCATTGGAGAGTCTTTAGTGAAAACGGCCAACAAGGGTTAAACAATATGCGAAAAGCTAGGGATCCACAGCCTACAGAAAGAAGTAAGGCCAATCAGTGCACAAACATCTTTCTGAGTACGGGGCACAGGCGTGTCCAAAATAGCTGGAATGCGATCTGGTATGTGTGCACGTCCCTCCTTAGACAGGCGGTGAACTACATAGGTAACCTGCTGTCTACAAAATTGCAATTTCTTCCGGAAAACCTTGTGATGGTGCAAGAAAGGAAAGCAATGACAGTGTTCTTTCTTCACACTGTTCGGGGGAATCTGCAGCCAACAATATGTCATTGATATATTGTATGAGAGCCACCCCTTTTGGCACAAGGAAAGAATCCAGCTGTCTTTCCAATGCTTGGCTGTTAATGCTAGGACTCTCTGTATACCCTTGTGGAGCTCTACAGAATCTAAAGGATCGATTATTCAAAGTGAAGCTGAACAAATAACAGCTGTCAGGATGAATAGGTATCAAGAAGAAAGCGTTCTTCAAGTCGATCACACTGAATGTAGTAGCGGTCAGATGAACCATAGTAAGAAGCGTCGTGATGTCAGACACTACTGGATATTGGGGCACCACAATCTTGTTAACCTCTTGCAAATCAATGATAAACCTGTATATTTTAGTATCAGTGTCTTTTTTTAAATTGGAAGGATGGGGCTATTACAAATATTGTAAGGGACTTCTTCTACAACTCCTACTGCAATCAAATCTTGAATAATACGTATCAGTGCCTCTTCACCATCTCGAGATATTTTATATTGAGGCAGTCGTGGTAATTAAGCACCTTCCTTTACTTGAATGTGCATGGGTGGGATAACCATTTGCCCCACATCAGTGTCTGATGTAGCTCACAAAGTACTAGGTAGTGAAACCAAAGCAATATGTTCTCTAAAGAGACAAGATCTTTCAGCGAGAGGGTAATTATCATTCAAAATAACACGCACACCTCCTGGGGAACATCGCATCGTGACCCGGAAATGTTTGAACATATCGAGACCCACAATATTATCCGGTGTGTTAGGGGAAAGCAAGAATGGACATGCAGCAGTGAATTTATCAACATGGAATGCAAGTGGTTGTGACAATGGGCTAAGGGAAGGTGTCCCATCGTATCGTATCCTATCAATGTTATTGTTAAGCCAGACAGGGGAGCCCTAGGAACCAGTTGTTTAGACAGGGCACTATGAGTAGCTCCTGCATCAACCAAAAAACGATCAGTAGAACCTAAAACGTTTGCATTAACATATGGACCCTTCTCATCAACTGTGAATTCTACTGATTCCTTACCCCATCCTTGGCATTCCTATGCATAGTTAGAATCCTTCAAATCATCAGTTGAATAATCAAACATTTGGTATTGATTACACCTGTCAAAAGTATTAGAAGAATTTTGAGTATGCTCTACTGCCTCAAACCTTGCACGATTATCCATACCTCCCCGATTTCCTGAGTTCCCTCGGCAGCTTCTCATTTGTCCTCTACCATGCTGATACTGCTGACCTCGCAAAAGTGGGCACTCAGAGCACCAATGCCCTATCTCCTTACAATAAGCACACTGATCAGAAGACAAAGTAGCCCGAGGAAAAGAGGGTGCACCAGGACGAAACATCGCATACAGGCTAGCAGTAAGAAAGACTGGGCTAACATTATTCTGCTTGAGTTTTCATGTTTAGAGATGCCACTAAAATATTGTTTCTTCTTCCTTTTGCTTGTTTCAGTTTTTGTGGTCTTTGGTCTAAAGATGCAGGGTTTCGAATCATGTTTTAGGTCTCACAAATTGCCAACACCTCAGGCTTTAAACATTCAATGCAAGTTTAGTGACAATGTATAAAGAGCGCTATCACCAAGCATCTGGGATAGTGGTGAAAACATGACACTAGACTTATGGAAACCATGGAACGCAGTATAACTTGGAATGCTCTGCAAAAAAGGTTCTTTCCAAGTTCAACAAAGATTGGAGTGATATTGTTTGTATTTGGAGGTATTCAGCTACGTATATGAAAAAGTTGTGTGATGACCTGTAAAAATTGATACCCGAGCTGAACTAATTCCCTGTAGAAGATCTTTGCCACTTATTAAATGGTATGCTGAAAGCATCTTTACATTCTTCAGAGTTAATGCGGGATGCTGTTTACTTTTTAGTCCATTCTGGAACACTGTTTTCTTATGCACAGGTCAATGCAAATGTTGCAGAACCTGCCATGAGAATCGCAATGTTCAAGTGCACCAGTATTGGCATGGAAAGCTATGTCAGTGGCCAGAGTTAACAAATTGAGTACTGGCTGTTTTGGCATTGCCCATCTCAAGTGCCAATGTTGAAAGGGCCTTTTCACAGAAGTTTACATAGGAAGGAAAGAGCGAGCACACATGACCAAAGACTCACTGAAGAAGTATTGTATGGTGTACTACAATAAGTTTAATTTGCAAAAATCTATTTGGACCTCATATACACTATACATACCATGTCTATATACCATGTTCTATCAGTGCAGAAAAGCTAGCAATAATAAAAGCAAAATGTTCCTTAAACACCGGAAAAACACTTTTTTTGTTGTTTTTAGTGGCGCGCAAATGTTTAACCACTGATAACAACTGTTTTTTAAGGTATTGAAATCACAGAATTTACCAAAAATAGAAATTGAAAACAGGAAAGCCTAATTATAACAAATTAGTACTTAACACGTATATTGTACCATTCAAGAATTCAAAAATTATTAAAAAATCTCCACATTGCCTGTCTTTATAAATTGCAATTTATATATACCCAAACCAGTATCTTGGATAAGCAAATCAAAAGTGTCACTTTGAGTGATCTTAACAAGCAAAAGTCTCCAGCCTCCAACTGCCAAGCTCTGAATCGTTCAAATGGCCATTGTAAGACGAACGCCAAAAGCGATCTCAGTCGGAGACAAGCACCACCTGGAGGGTTAAATCGGGAAAACCGGAAAAGCACTTCGCCTGCAAAGACAAGATCCTCCTCATGCAGTGTACATCCTTGGCAAGATTCCAAACCTCCGTCGAGACTACTCCGTCGGGCATCCTCGTTGCCGATGAGCCCCACGTAACGGGGGTCAATTTGTGGGGATGAGCCTATTCAGGGGCCCACCTGTTGCAGGGGTTCGCCCTTTTGCACACTGGTCCTTTGGACTGACAAAGTAGAGATTGGCATGGAAGCTGTAATATCAAGAAAATAGTTTATTAGGACTCATGAGTGGAACTACATCGATACAGAACCCTCAGGCAATGTATGAGGCAGCACATGGAGTACAGAAACCATGGGCCTTATATATTGTAGTAAGTGCAGTGTAAGGATGGAGGCTCAAAAAGAGGCAGTACAACTGTACACACAAATGGACTTTAAATACAAGGATAAATCAGAATTGCTTAGTCAACAGAGTGGGAGGAGTTACAATTTGCTGACATTAGTTAAAATATCCTGACAGTTAAATCTATAACAGGTGCATTCCAGCAACTAAAACCTCTCTGAGCATGCGCAGTGCTCAGGCTCAGTGCTGCAGGAGCTAACTATGGATGATGACTCAGGCGTAATACAGAAGCAGGCAACAAGGAACACGGGGAAGCACATGGCAAGCACAT